>NC_086447.1:88727092-89035842 GCF_028390025.1 Pseudophryne corroboree
GGCTCAGGCCAGTGTGCTGCATCATCTATTATCTATATATAATATTATATATATCTGATTATCTGTCTGACTGCTCAGCTCACACAGCTTATAATTGTGGGGGAGACTGGGGAGCACTACTGCAGTGCCAGTTATAGGTTATAGCAGGAGCCAGGAGTACATAATATATTATATAGTGAGTGACCACCAGACACACAGTGCAGTTTATTTAATATATCCGTTCTCTGCCTGAAAAAAGCGATACACACAGTGACTCAGTCAGTCACATACCATATCTGTGTGCACTGCTCAGGCTCAGGCCAGTGTGCTGCATCATCTATATATATTATATATCTGTCTGACTGCTCAGCTCACACAGCTTATAATTGTGGGGGAGACTGGGGAGCACTACTGCAGTGCCAGTTATAGGTTATAGCAGGAGCCAGGAGTACATAATATTATATTAAAACAGTGCACACTTTTGCTGCAGGAGTGCCACTGCCAGTGTGACTAGTGACCAGTGACCTGACCACCAGTATATATAATATTAGTAGTATACTATCTCTTTATCAATCAGTCTATATTAGCAGCAGACACAGTACAGTGCGGTAGTTCACGGCTGTGGCTACCTCTGTGTCGGCACTCGGCAGCCCGTCCATAATTGTATATACCACCTAACCGTGGTTTTTTTTTCTTTCTTTATACATACATACTAGTTACGAGTATACTATCTCTTTATCAACCAGTCTATATTAGCAGCAGACACAGTACAGTGCGGTAGTTCACGGCTGTGGCTACCTCTGTGTCGGCACTCGGCAGCCCGTCCATAATTGTATATACCACCTAACCGTGGTTTTTTTTTCTTTCTTTATACATACATACTAGTTACGAGTATACTATCTCTTTATCAACCAGTCTATATATTAGCAGCAGACACAGTACAGTGCGGTAGTTCACGGCTGTGGCTACCTCTGTGTCGGCACTCGGCAGCCCGTCCATAATTGTATATACCACCTAACCGTGGTTTTTTTTTCTTTCTTTATACATACATACTAGTTACGAGTATACTATCTCTTTATCAACCAGTCTATATATTAGCAGCAGACACAGTACAGTGCGGTAGTTCACGGCTGTGGCTACCTCTGTGTCGGCACTCGGCAGCCCGTCCATAATTGTATATACCACCTAACCGTGTTTTTTTTTTCTTTCTTTATACATACATACTAGTTACGAGTATACTATCTCTTTATCAACCAGTCTATATATTAGCAGCAGACACAGTACAGTGCGGTAGTTCACGGCTGTGGCTACCTCTGTGTCGGCACTCGGCAGCCCGTCCATAATTGTATATACCACCTAACCGTGGTTTTTTTTTCTTTCTTTATACATACATACTAGTTACGAGTATACTATCTCTTTATCAACCAGTCTATATATTAGCAGCAGACACAGTACAGTGCGGTAGTTCACGGCTGTGGCTACCTCTGTGTCGGCACTCGGCAGCCCGTCCATAATTGTATATACCACCTAACCGTGGTTTTTTTTTCTTTCTTTATACATACATACTAGTTACGAGTATACTATCTCTTTATCAACCAGTCTATATATTAGCAGCAGACACAGTACAGTGCGGTAGTTCACGGCTGTGGCTACCTCTGTGTCGGCACTCGGCAGCCCGTCCATAATTGTATATACCACCTAACCGTGGTTTTTTTTTCTTTCTTTATACATACATACTAGTTACGAGTATACTATCTCTTTATCAACCAGTCTATATATTAGCAGCAGACACAGTACAGTGCGGTAGTTCACGGCTGTGGCTACCTCTGTGTCGGCACTCGGCAGCCCGTCCATAATTGTATATACCACCTAACCGTGGTTTTTTTTTCTTTCTTTATACATACATACTAGTTACGAGTATACTATCTCTTTATCAACCAGTCTATATATTAGCAGCAGACACAGTACAGTGCGGTAGTTCACGGCTGTGGCTACCTCTGTGTCGGCACTCGGCAGCCCGTCCATAATTGTATATACCACCTAACCGTGGTTTTTTTTTCTTTCTTTATACATACATACTAGTTACGAGTATACTATCTCTTTATCAACCAGTCTATATATTAGCAGCAGACACAGTACAGTGCGATAGTTCACGGCTGTGGCTACCTCTGTGTCGGCACTCGGCAGCCCGTCCATAATTGTATATACCACCTAACCGTGGTTTTTTTTTCTTTCTTTATACATACATACTAGTTACGAGTATACTATCTCTTTATCAACCAGTCTATATATTAGCAGCAGACACAGTACAGTGCGGTAGTTCACGGCTGTGGCTACCTCTGTGTCGGCACTCGGCAGCCCGTCCATAATTGTATACTAGTATCCAATCCATCCATCTCCATTGTTTACCTGAGGTGCCTTTTAGTTGTGCCTATTAAAATATGGAGAACAAAAATGTTGAGGTTCCAAAATTAGGGAAAGATCAAGATCCACTTCCACCTCGTGCTGAAGCTGCTGCCACTAGTCATGACCGAGACGATGAAATGCCAGCAACGTCGTCTGCCAAGGCCGATGCCCAATGGCATAGTACAGAGCATGTCAAAACCAAAACACCAAATATCAGTAAAAAAAGGACTCCAAAACCTAAAATAAAATTGTCGGAGGAGAAGCGTAAACTTGCCAATATGCCATTTACCACACGGAGTGGCAAGGAACGGCTGAGGCCCTGGCCTATGTTCATGGCTAGTGGTTCAGCTTCACATGAGGATGGAAGCACTCAGCCTCTCGCTAGAAAACTGAAAAGACTCAAGCTGGCAAAAGCACCGCAAAGAACTGTGCGTTCTTTGAAATCCCAAATCCACAAGGAGAGTCCAATTGTGTCGGTTGCGATGCCTGACCTTCCCAACACTGGACGTGAAGAGCATGCGCCTTCCACCATTTGCACGCCCCCTGCAAGTGCTGGAAGGAGCACCCGCAGTCCAGTTCCTGATAGTCAGATTGAAGATGTCAGTGTTGAAGTACACCAGGATGAGGAGGATATGGGTGTTGCTGGCGCTGGGGAGGAAATTGACCAGGAGGATTCTGATGGTGAGGTGGTTTGTTTAAGTCAGGCACCCGGGGAGACACCTGTTGTCCGTGGGAGGAATATGGCCGTTGACATGCCAGGTGAAAATACCAAAAAAATCAGCTCTTCGGTGTGGAGGTATTTCACCAGAAATGCGGACAACAGGTGTCAAGCCGTGTGTTCCCTTTGTCAAGCTGTAATAAGTAGGGGTAAGGACGTTAACCACCTCGGAACATCCTCCCTTATACGTCACCTGCAGCGCATTCATAATAAGTCAGTGACAAGTTCAAAAACTTTGGGTGACAGCGGAAGCAGTCCACTGACCAGTAAATCCCTTCCTCTTGTAACCAAGCTCACGCAAACCACCCCACCAACTCCCTCAGTGTCAATTTCCTCCTTCCCCAGGAATGCCAATAGTCCTGCAGGCCATGTCACTGGCAATTCTGACGAGTCCTCTCCTGCCTGGGATTCCTCCGATGCATCCTTGCGTGTAACGCCTACTGCTGCTGGCGCTGCTGTTGTTGCCGCTGGGAGTCGATGGTCATCCCAGAGGGGAAGTCGTAAGCCCACTTGTACTACTTCCAGTAAGCAATTGACTGTTCAACAGTCCTTTGCGAGGAAGATGAAATATCACAGCAGTCATCCTACTGCAAAGCGGATAACTGAGTCCTTGACAACTATGTTGGTATTAGACGTGCGTCCGGTATCCGCCGTTAGTTCACAGGGAACTAGACAATTTATTGAGGCAGTGTGCCCCCGTTACCAAATACCATCTAGGTTCCACTTCTCTAGGCAGGCGATACCGAGAATGTACACGGACGTCAGAAAAAGACTCACCAGTGTCCTAAAAAATGCAGTTGTACCCAATGTCCACTTAACCACGGACATGTGGACAAGTGGAGCAGGGCAGGGTCAGGACTATATGACTGTGACAGCCCACTGGGTAGATGTATGGACTCCCGCCGCAAGAACAGCAGCGGCGGCACCAGTAGCAGCATCTCGCAAACGCCAACTCTTTCCTAGGCAGGCTACGCTTTGTATCACCGCTTTCCAGAATACGCACACAGCTGAAAACCTCTTACGGCAACTGAGGAAGATCATCGCGGAATGGCTTACCCCAATTGGACTCTCCTGTGGATTTGTGGCATCGGACAACGCCAGCAATATTGTGTGTGCATTAAATATGGGCAAATTCCAGCACGTCCCATGTTTTGCACATACCTTGAATTTGGTGGTGCAGAATTTTTTAAAAAACGACAGGGGCGTGCAAGAGATGCTGTCGGTGGCCAGAAAAATTGCGGGACACTTTCGGCGTACAGGCACCACGTACAGAAGACTGGAGCACCACCAAAAACTACTGAACCTGCCCTGCCATCATCTGAAGCAAGAAGTGGTAACGAGGTGGAATTCAACCCTCTATATGCTTCAGAGGTTGGAGGAGCAGCAAAAGGCCATTCAAGCCTATACAATTGAGCACGATATAGTAGGTGGAATGCACCTGTCTCAAGTGCAGTGGAGAATGATTTCAACGTTGTGCAAGGTTCTGATGCCCTTTGAACTTGCCACACGTGAAGTCAGTTCAGACACTGCCAGCCTGAGTCAGGTCATTCCCCTCATCAGGCTTTTGCAGAAGAAGCTGGAGGCATTGAAGAAGGAGCTAAAAGGGAGCGATTCCGCTAGGCATGTGGGACTTGTGGATGCAGCCCTTAATTCGCTTAACAAGGATTCACGGGTGGTCAATCTGTTGAAATCAGAGCACTACATTTTGGCCACCGTGCTCGATCCTAGATTTAAAGCCTACCTTGGATCTCTCTTTCCGGCAGACACAGGTCTGCTGGGGTTGAAAGACCTGCTGGTGACAAAATTGTCAAGTCAAGCGGAACGCGACCTGTCAACATCTCCTCCTTCACATTCTCCCGCAACTGGGGGTGCGAAGAAAAGGCTCAGAATTCCGAGCCCACCCGCTGGCGGTGATGCAGGGCAGTCTGGAGCGACTGCTGATGCTGACATCTGGTCCGGACTGAAGGACCTGACAACGATTACGGACATGTCGTCTACTGTCACTGCATATGATTCTCTCAACATTGATAGAATGGTGGAGGATTATATGAGTGACCGCATCCAAGTAGGCACGTCACACAGTCCGTACTTATACTGGCAGGAAAAAGAGGCAATTTGGAGGCCCTTGCACAAACTGGCTTTATTCTACCTAAGTTGCCCTCCCACAAGTGTGTACTCCGAAAGAGTGTTTAGTGCCGCCGCTCACCTTGTCAGCAATCGGCGTACGAGGTTACATCCAGAAAATGTGGAGAAGATGATGTTCATTAAAATGAATTATAATCAATTCCTCCGCGGAGACATTGACCAGCAGCAATTGCCTCCACAAAGTACACAGGGAGCTGAGATGGTGGATTCCAGTGGGGACGAATTGATAATCTGTGAGGAGGGGGATGTACACGGTGATATATCGGAGGGTGAAGATGAGGTGGACATCTTGCCTCTGTAGAGCCAGTTTGTGCAAGGAGAGATTAATTGCTTCTTTTTTGGGGGGGGTCCAAACCAACCCGTCATATCAGTCACAGTCGTGTGGCAGACCCTGTCACTGAAATGATGGGTTGGTTAAAGTGTGCATGTCCTGTTTTGTTTATACAACATAAGGGTGGGTGGGAGGGCCCAAGGACAATTCCATCTTGCACCTCTTTTTTCTTTTCTTTTTCTTTGCATCATGTGCTGATTGGGGAGGGTTTTTTGGAAGGGACATCCTGCGTGACACTGCAGTGCCACTCCTAGATGGGCCCGGTGTTTGTGTCGGCCACTAGGGTCGCTAATCTTGCTCACACAGTCAGCTACCTCATTGCGCCTCTTTTTTTCTTTGCGTCATGTGCTGTTTGGGGAGGGTTTTTTGGAAGGGACATCCTGCGTGACACTGCAGTGCCACTCCTAGATGGGCCCGGTGTTTGTGTCGGCCACTAGGGTCGCTAATCTTACTCACACAGCTACCTCATTGCGCCTCTTTTTTTCTTTGCGTCATGTGCTGTTTGGGGAGGGTTTTTTGGAAGGGACATCCTGCGTGACACTGCAGTGCTACTCCTAGATGGGCCCGGTGTTTGTGTCGGCCACTAGGGTCGCTAATCTTACTCACACAGCTACCTCATTGCGCCTCTTTTTTTCTTTGCGTCATGTGCTGTTTGGGGAGGGTTTTTTGGAAGGGACATCCTGCGTGACACTGCAGTGCCACTCCTAGATGGGCCCGGTGTTTGTGTCGGCCACTAGGGTCGCTTATCTTACTCACACAGCGACCTCGGTGAAATTTTAGGACTAAAAATAATATTGTGAGGTGTGAGGTATTCAGAATAGACTGAAAATGAGTGTAAATTATGGTTTTTGAGGTTAATAATACTTTGGGATCAAAATGACCCCCAAATTCTATGATTTAAGCTGTTTTTTTAGTGTTTTTTGAAAAAAACACCCGAATCCAAAACACACCCGAATCCGACAAAAAAAATTCGGTGAGGTTTTGCCAAAACGCGGTCGAACCCAAAACACGGCCGCGGAACCGAACCCAAAACCAAAACACAAAACCCGAAAAATTTCAGGCGCTCATCTCTAGTATCAACGTGTACAAACTGCACACGTCTAGACAACAGAGGAGGGTATGCGCCGGGACCTCCCCAAATTGCTGTAATTTCAACAAAAAAGAAGTGGTGTCCTTGAGAAAAGTCCTTTGAGAGGTCAACAAAGGTTGTAATATACTATCAAGGAACTGGGCCACTGGTTGGTAGAGAGAGTCTCTCGCGGAGAGCAACCCAAAAACCCCAATTCTATACACGCTACCTAAGCTTCACAAGCATGATACGCGTCCACCTGGGAGACCTATCATCTCCGCGAGAGACTCTCTCTACCAACCAGTGGCCCAGTTCCTTGATAGTATATTACAACCTTTGTTCACCTCTCAAAGGACTTTTCTCAAGGACACCACCTCTTTTTTGTTGAAATTACAGCAATTTGGGGAGGTCCCGACGCATACCCTCCTCTGTTGTCTAGACATGTGCAGTTTGTACACGTCGATACCACATGAGGAGGGTCTGCGGGCGATGAAAACCTTCCTTGAATTGTATTTACCAGCTGAATTGTTTGATCATAGGCTGTTTCTCACATTGCTTGAATTAACACTGTATAGAAATTATTTCCTGTTTGACGGTGAATTTTTTTTACAGCTGCGGGGGGGTGCAATGGGGTCGTCCGTCGCACCCTCGTATGCGAATGTATATATGTTTGAACAGGAGAATAGGATGTTTTTTAGCAACACAGTTGTTCAGGATAACATCTTAATGTACACAAGGTACATCGATGATGTATTCCTGATGTGGACTGGGGGGCAAGAGTCTTTTGAGGCTCTCATGTCGGAGATTAATGCTCTGGCATCTCCCATCAAATTTACATACAAATGTAGTAATCTTGAAATTGATTACTTGGATGTCAAGATTAGTCTTAAGAATGGTACACTTCACACAGAGATTTACTCCAAGCCCACAGACAGGAATACGCTTCTATTAGCCTCTAGTCATCATCCAGAGCCCTTAAAGAAGGGGCTACCAGCATCACAAATGATGCGGGTGGCGCGTATAACTAGCGATAGTACTAGAGTACCAGAATTACTTGACAACATGATTGCTAAGTTTGTGTGTCGGGGTTATGATAGGCAATTTTTAGAGGATCAAAAACAGCGTGTCCTCCTAATGTCCAGATCGGAATTATTACATTCCGGACATAACAAGAATCAGAACATTCTGCCTTGGGCTTGTGACTATACAACGGCTAGTCCGATAGTCCGTAGAGCCTCAAAGGCTCTTTGGCCTATAGTTGCATCTGACCCCGATTTACCAGTGTTTAAGGAAACCAGGCCTATAGCAGCATTTAGGCGTGGGAGCAATTTGAGAGACCGCCTGGTGAAGACTGACATCACTGGCATGGGAGGTACCGCTATTCCTAATGTACATTATAAAGCCCCGGGGTGTTATAGATGCCCTAAATGTGCCACATGTAAATATATGGTGGTATGTAAGGAATTCAAACATCCACACATCGATAAACGATACACCATTAGACATGTGATCACATGTAGCACTTCGTTTGTTGTTTACGTTGTGGTTTGTCCGTGTGGCTTATTCTACGTTGGCCAAACCACGCGCAAATTGAGTGAAAGGATGGCAGCGCATCGATCTGCCATCAAGTTGACTCTGGAAGGCAAATCTATCGACCAACCGGTGCCCCGCCATTTTAAGTCGGCAAACCACACGTTAGGGGACCTTCGGTACTTTGGGATAGATCATGTGCCCTTGACCCTCAGAGGAGGGGATAGAGCTAAGGCACTTTTGGAGAGGGAATCCAGGAGGATTATGAGGCTCAACACATTTGCACCTGGGGGCCTCAATGATAAGATTAATTGGAATGCATTATAATTCCTGTTTGTAGCTATACCGTAGTTGACAGTTAAATAGATTATCATTGCTATGTAGTTTAAGGCAATTTAGCCTTCATAGATTTGATCTAATACATGTGATAATGTGTACATATGCATGGGGCGACACACTTCCTAGCTATGTGGTCATTCCATACACAGACACTCCTTTGCAACCCATATTCCCTGTTGCTGTATCTATGTATGGGTTTATATATTTTTGTTTTTATGTTTTGTTATTTGCTTTATGTTTTTTAATGTCTGTTATTTGGTGTTTTACAGGGTCTCGTCTGCCCCGGTCAGCTGGTACAGAGGATTCCTCCTGACGGCCTCTATTCCAACCCCCTTGATTTCCGGGCTGTGGAGTCTGTGAGACGCACGCTGTGCGTAGCTATGGCAACCGCAGTGTCAGAGGAAGGGGGGAAGTGGGCGGTGATTGCCGGAGGTGAGGACCCGGTGTGCGGCGGCGGGGACGGCGCTGACCCGGTCAGGTATTTAAATGTCTGTATGTATCTACACTTGTTGTTTGTATTTGGTACTGAGGACGGGGCATGAGCCCCGAAACGTCTACCCTGTAATACACTTTCTATATTTGAAATCAGCTTCCAGTGCCGTCATTTGGGGATGGTTATATATATATATATATATATATATATCCCCTAGTGAACTGCAAATGCTGTACTGGGGGAACATCATAAAATCATTTATCTAAAACACAGACACCAAGCCAGATCCAGTACCTGCCATCTGGGGCGACTTGCCTGGTTCAATATTTACCACCAGGGGCGGATTGTGAATTTTAAAGTGGCCCTGGGTGAAAAACTGAAAGTAGCCTTTTGTAGCACAAAGCATGTGTGATTAAAATAAATTTTCTATAGTAATATGAAATAAATCACATTGCCTCTGTCTCTCGGTATCCAAAACCTAGAGCATCCTAGTGGCATACAATACCTAGCACACCTGTGTGGAAGCTGTACCATACAGAGAGCATCCTAGTGACATAACAATACCTAGCACACCTGAGTGAAAGCTGTACCATACAGAGAGCATCCTAGTGACATACAATACCTAGCACACCTGAGCGAGAGGTATACCATACAGAGAGCATCCTAGTGACATAACAATACCTAGCACACCTGAGTGAAAGCTGTACCATACAGAGGGCATCTCATCTCTCCTACTCACACTAATGCTTCCTCACATCTACCCTATTCCTATCTATTCTAATGTACTATCCATACTAATACCCCCCCCACTTACCTTGCTACCGCCAATACTGTTCACACTAATACCCCATCACACTTTCCCTACTCCTATCTGTACTACCCATACTAATGCCCCCACACTTACCCTATTCCCATCTGTACTACCCATACTAATGCCCCCAACCGCCAATACTGCTCACACTAATACGCCATCACACTTTCCCTACTCCCATCTGTACTACCCATACTAATGCCCCCACACTTACCTTACACCCGCCAATACTGCTCACACTAATGCCCACTCGCACTTTCCCTACTTCAATCTGTACTACCCATACTAATGCCCCCCACACTTACCCTATTCCCATCTGTACTACCCATACTAATGTCCTCTCACTTATACTACCCTCCCTAATGTACCTTCACAACTGTCACTATCTCTGCTCACAGTGACACTCAATTCCCTTTTCTCTGTCATCCATAAGGGGTACTGGGGACACTTATTATGATGGGGTAGACATGGGGTCCAAAGTAGCCGGTGCACTTTAAATTTCTTCAACAGGATGTGCTGGCTCCTCCCCTCTATGCCCTCCCTCACAGCTCAGTTATGAAAAATGTGCCCTCAGGAGAGGATGCACACTCTGGAGCTCAAGAGTGTTTGTTATTTTCAGGAAAGCTGTTGGGCAACAGCTTACCTGCAACGAGGCACAATGGGGGGGGGGGGGGGGGGGAGGGGGGGGGGTAACCGTCACCAGCCTCCTGGGGGTGCTGAGTCGGATCCCGCTGACAGGACAATGGTCCTGAGGGTCAATGTACCACAGGCATTGCGCTCTCGCGCACACACCCGCAGCACGCCGTACACCCCCAGTACAGTGCCTGAAGGTCGGCAGAGTGGTGAGTGACAACCGGGGACCCCAGTTCTATGTGCAGCACTATCGTGGGGTGGGCATACGGACTCCCCTTGGGGTGATCCCATAGATAGCCCCAGAGCCGGCCATAGGTATAGGCAAACTAGGCAATTGCCTAGGGCATTTGATATGCCTAGGGGCATCAGCAGCTTCTGCAAATTAAAATGATATGTGGCATGCCTATATTCTCTGTGTAGCATTTCATATGCAGATACAGCCACAGTCTCACACAGTATATAGGCATGCTGCATATCATTTTAATCAGCAGAAGCTGCTTGTGCATCCTCGCCACATAGCAATGCAAATAAGATGCATTTTCATAAAAAAAAGGTGCCCGACGTTAGCATTGAGGCAAGATTTATGAGGACACATCTGTATCCAAGCAGAGACAGAGGTCACAGTGTTAGTTGCAGTGTGAGTGCTGTGTGCATGTGAGTGGGTTGGTTGTGCAGTAGTGTTCAGAATATGTGTAAGGAGCATTATGTGTGTCATGTAAAAATGCATTAATAATGTGCAACATATGTGTAAGGGGCACTATGTGTGTCATTATGTGTATAAGGGCATTAATAATGTGCGGCATATGTGTAACAGGGTAGTACTGTATGTGTGTCATTATGTGTATAGGGGCACTAATAATGTGCAGCAAATGTGTAGGGGGCACTACGTGTGTCATTATGTGTATAAGGGCATTAATAATGTGCGGCATATGTGTAAGGGACATTATGTGTAAAAGGGCATTAATAAAGGTTGTCATAATGTGTAAGGCGCATAAGGACATTAATAATGTGTCTCATATGTGTAAGGGGCATTACTGTGTGGAATTATGTGTATAAATGCATTACTAATGTGTGGCATTATGTGTATAAGGTGCTCTACTATGTGGCGTTGCGTATAGAAAGTGCACTACTGTGTCGTCTAATGTGAATAAAGAGCAATAGGGTGTGGTGTAATGTGAATAAGGAGCAATTCAGTGTGATGTAATGTGAATAAGGGGCTCTACTGTGAGGAGTAACGTTTAAGGTAAAGTGGTACTACTGTGGGATGTAATATGAATTATGGACACTATCGCATGATCAAATGTGAATAAAGTTGCAGTACTATGTGGCGTAATTGGAATTGGGGTTACTATTGTGTGGCCATGCCCCTTGCCAGCAAAAACACACCCCTTTATGGGCTGTGCGCCAAATGTGCAAACTGTTCCTATTTCAAATATAGGGGGTACAAACACCAAAATAAGGACTGCTATGGGTGAGGGGTGATGGTGCTGGGAAAGAGGTGCAAGGTCAGAGGCGGAACCAGCGGTTGTGCTAGGGGGCACCAGCCAAAATCTTGCCTAGGGCATCAAATTGGTTAGGGCCGGCTCTGGATAGCCCCCACGCGTAAACTGGGCAGCGGTTGTGAAAATAGGTGTTGGTGCCTCATTTTACACACATTGGGGACTTTTGCCAGTATAAATATACATGTAGCTCCAGTGCCATTGCAAGAGGCAGAGCTTCCTCAGAGTGGGACCAGTGGCTTCCTGGCACCATTTCCTGCACTCTCAGCATTGCTGCAGGACTGCCAGTTCCTCCAAATGATTCTCGACGGCCAGACACTGGTACAGGGGTGTAGTTAAGGTGGAGAGCCTGCCTTGGGACCCTTGTATTAGGCTCCTCACGCACTATACACCAAATTCCATCTTTCCTAACTGTACAATTGTTAGTTTCAGGCTGTGTGCTGGTTCCTACTCTCTGAGTCTCTCCACACATACTGGGCTAGGCAGGCTTGCTTGTACCTGTGTCTCTGTGTATGTGTGTGAATGTAAATGTCCTCTGTCAGCATAGTGAAAAAAGTTGTGTGCACTATTTGTCACACCAGGTTTCCCCCCTCCCCTGCAGATTCTCTCATATGTGAACAATGCAGTCAGCCTTCACAAGCTAGTGGGGTTTCTTGGCTCAGTTCTATTAAAACTATGATGGCTGACATGTCCAATGAATTGATTACTGCCAGACAGGAAAGGCAGCAGTTACAACAGTCTATGGCTGCTCTGACAAAAGATAGGGCAGACAGCAGATGTGTTTCTCCTCTTCCAAATCCATTACCCTCAAAAAAGGGGGTTTCCTGATATCCTCTCGGAATCCGAGGAGGAGGTGCCAGAGGTGGAAGAGGGGGAGGAGCTGGAATCTAATACTGAGTTAGATGATTCCTCTGCTGCACAGGGTGTAGACTCACTTATCATTGGAATAAGGAATGTCCTAAATATTCCTGTGAATGAGACAGATGTGCAGCAATTCTTTTTCTCTGCACAGAAAAAGGTGCAGGTCACATTTCCTGACTCAAAGGAACTGGTTGATTTTTTCAGGGAGCCATGGGCTACTCCTTACAATAAATTCCAAGTGTCAAAAAAATGGGTGTCCGCCTTTCCTTTTACCCATGAGGGGCGAAAGGTCTGGAAATCTCCCGCTGCCGTTGATGCATCAGTATCACGTCTGTCAAAAAAGACAGTACTGCCAGTTACAGGGGCTACAGCCTTAAAGGAACCTGCAGACAGGAAAATAGAAACAACGTTAAAATCTGTTTATGTTGCAGCAGGGGCCTACCAAAGACCTGTTATTGCAGGTTGTTGGGTGACTCACGCCATACATACTTGGGCTGGTAGTCTTCAGGAGGGCCTCAATCGTCAGTCCCTGGCTGATATGGTGACGCTGATTCAGCACATCCAAGAATCTTCCCGCTTCCTCTGTGATACCATCAGAGGAATTGGCATTATAAATGCCCATACCTCTACAATCGCGTTTTCTGCACGCAGAGCATTGTGGCTGCGTCAGTGGGTGGCGGACGCTGGGTCTAAAAGGAGTGTGGAAACTTTGCCCTTCACAGGTGAATTAGATACCTGTATTTCGAAGGCTACTGCTGGAAAGTCCATGTACCTCCCATCTGCAGCTCCATCGGCTAGACGTTCTTACACTGGGCCTTCACTGCAGTCCTTTTGGACAGTGCACTTTAAGGGTAAGGCAAGAAGTGCCTGAAATGCGGCAATAGGCTCCAGAGGTAAGTCACGTAAACCTGCCACCACTGGGTCTCAGGACCAGAGGGTCACCTCTGTCTCCTCAAAACCCTCCACATGATGGTGTAACTCTGCTCTAGGGGATCTCAGGGTGGGAGCTCGTCTGAGATTCTTCAGCTCCATTTGGAACAGCTCCTGCCAGGGTGCCTGGGTAAAAAACCTGATCTTCAAGGGCTACAAACTGGAGTTCGAAAGTTCTCCGCCTCACAGGTTTTTCAAGTCGGGTTTACCAGCTTCAGAACCATGCACCTCATGCTACGGGAGGCCATTCAAATGTTAGCTCAGACCCAGGTCATTGTTCCTGTGCCACTTCAGCAACAAGGTGAGGGATACTATTCCAGCGTTTTTGTGGTACCAAAACTGGACAGT
Organism: Pseudophryne corroboree; assembly: GCF_028390025.1. Taxonomy (NCBI): domain Eukaryota; kingdom Metazoa; phylum Chordata; class Amphibia; order Anura; family Myobatrachidae; genus Pseudophryne; species Pseudophryne corroboree. The sequence continues at coordinate 88,741,125 of NC_086447.1, forward strand.
TCAGTAAGGCCCATTTTGAGCATCAAATCGTTAAACCCATATCTGCGGGTTTTCCGGTTCAAAATGGAGTCTCTGGGAGTAGTGATCTCAGGTCTGGAGGAGGGAGAGTTTTTGGTCTATCTAGACATAAAGGATGCTTACCTCTATATTCCGATATGGCTGCCTCATCAGGCCTACCTCAGGTTTTCTCTGTTGGAGGAACACTACCAGTTCCAGGCGCTACCCTTCGGCCTATCCACGGCCCCAAGGGTCTTCACCAAAGTGATGGCGCAAATGATGTTCCAACTCAGGATTCAGGGCGTGAACATTGTTCCCTACCTGGACAACCTGCTGATCAAAGCAAGATCTAAGGAATTACTGCTGGACAGCATCTGCCGCACAACATCCCTGTTGTCACACCACAGTTGGATTCTGAATTTTCAAAAATCACACCTGGAGCCAACCCAGCATCTCCAGTTCCTCGGAATGATCCTGGACATGGTGGCTCAAGAGGTCTTCCTTCGTGCAGACAAGGCGAAGGCACTTCAGGAGTTGGTTCAGGCAGTTCTGCAGCCAAACAGGGTCTTGGTCGACCATAATCAGTCCAGGAGTAGACAACTGAGAGGCGGACTTTCTAAATCGTCATGACGTACACCCAGGAGAGTGGGGTCTCCACCCACAGGTATTTTGACTGATAACAGATTGGTGGGGCTGTCCGCAGATCGATCTGATGGCCTCTCGGCTCAACAACAAGCTTCAATGCTATTGTTCCAGGACGAGGGACCCTCTGGCAGCGGCAGTGGACGCGCTGACAATGCCATGGATTTATTGGCTGATGTACCTATTTCCACTGATTCCGTTGCTTCCCAGAGTTCTAAAAAGAATCAGAAGAGAGAGAGTTCAGACAATTCTCATTGCCCCCGACTGGCCTCGAAGGGTTTGGTATGCGGATCTTCTGGCCATGGCAATAGAAGACCCCTGGCCTGCCCACTTTGGGAGGATCTTCTTCTGTAAGGACCGTTCATCTATCCGGACTTACGGCGGCTTCCTTTAACGGAATGGCGGTTGAGCGGAACCTTCTAGCTAAGAAGGGAATTCCGGGTAAGGTTATTGCAACCATGTTTCAAGCCAGGAAAGCATTACAACCATATCTGGAAACGATACATCTCCTAGTGTGAGGGCCGAAAATATCCACCTGTGGATTTCAACCTGGGGCGCTTTTTGCATTTCTTACAGGCTGGTGTGGATATGGGCCTAAGGTTGGGCTCTATTAAGGTTCAGATCTCGGCCTTGTCCATTGTCTTTCAGAAGAAATTGGTACAGACGTTACTGCAGGGTGTCTTTCACATCCGTCACCTTGGGATCTACACGTGGTTCTGACCTTTCTACAGTCCTCTTGGTTTAAACCTCTGATGTCGGTGGAGGACAAGTACTTTACGTGGAAGACAGTCATACTCCTTGCCTTGGCTTCCCCTAGGCGTGTTTTAGAACTTGGCACTTTGTCCTGTAGGAGTCCCTAACCGGTCTTTCATGAGGACAGAGCGGAACTCAGGACTTGACAACAGTTCCTGCCTAAGGTGTTTTCTGCATTCCACCTAAATCAGCCTATTGTGGTTCCAGCGGCTTCGGTCACTTCCTCAGTTCTTGAGTCCTTGGATGTGGTGCGAGCCCTGAGGATTTACATGAAGAGGACTGCTGCTGTCCGAAAATCAGATTCCCTCTTTGTGCTGTATGATGCTCACAAAAAGGGTCGTCCTGCTTCAAAGCAGTCTATTGCCCATTGGATTAGGCTTACCATTCAACAGGCCTACGCTTCAGCGGCCTTGCCTATTCCTCGTCTGTCAAGGCCCACTCTACCAGGTCTGTGGGTTCTTCAGGGGCGGCTGCCCGTGGTGTCTTGGCCTTGCAACTGTGCCGGGCTCTACCTGGTCAGGGACAAACACGTTTGTCAAATTTTACAGGTTTGATACCCTGGCTACTGAGGATGTCCAGTTTGGACGTACGGTGCTGCAGGCGTCTCAGCATGTTCCCACCCATTCTTGGAGCTTTGGTACGTCCCCATCATACTAAGTGTACCCAGTATCCCTTATGGATGATAGAGAAAAGAGGATTTTAATTACCTACCGGTAAATCCTTTTCTCGTAGACCATAAGGGATCTAGGCGCCCGCCTCTGTGCTTCACCTTCCAGCAAGTTATTGTTCTTGTCAGGGCCGAAACTAGGATTTTTTTTGTCACCCGGGGCAAGGCAGTAATTCGGCGCGGCCCCCCCCCCCTAACCCCAGCCCCCCCCCCCTCCCCCCCCACCCCCCCCCCCAATTTTTTATTATATAGAATAAAATAATAATAATAATAATAATAATTAATAAATAAACAAATACAAATTAAACAATAATAATAAAAAGAAAATTATTTATATATATATACACACACATAAAATTGATTTAAATAAAAAAGAATTACAAAAAAATAAAAACACCACAACTGTAGGCTCTGCCCTTTCAGATATCTTTTAACCAGTAGTAGCAACGGCCCTGGTGCCCTCTGTACTGAATGGATGCCAGGTGAAAAAAGAAGGCAGCGGAACTCACGATGTGATCCAAAGGATCCAGCACTCACTCTCCAAATAAACACTAACCGCGGTGCCCTCCAACAGGGATAATGTAACATTTGAGCAATATAGGCTGCATTCAGCAGATTTTGAATAACAGACTACTGCAGAGTAGATTCTAACATTTCGGATCTTTTAATCCATGATCAGAGAACAATAAATACAAAAAAGTGATGTTTCATCTCAGGCATGTGCGCATTTCATGCAAATTCATTATACATTAAAGATTAATGCAGATAATATATACTCAAAAGGCAGACCATAAAGGTCATTGCCCATACCAATATAAGACACGGGGAGTACAGCTTGTTACTAGTGATGAGCGGGTTCGGTTTCTCGGAAACCGAACCCCCCCGAACTTCACCCTTTTTACACGGGTCCGAGGCATACTCGGATTCTCCCGTATGGCTCGGTTAACCCGAGCGCGCCCGAACGTCATCATCCCGCTGTCGGATTCTCGCGAGATTCGGATTCTATATAAGCAGCCGCACGTCGCCGCCATTTTCACTCGTGCATTGGAAATGTTAGGGAGAGGACGTGGCTGGCGTCCTCTCCGTTTATTCATTGTTGAGTTGATGCAAATATTTTTGCTTGCTTATATCATTGTGGGGACTGGGGAGCAGCTTTATATTAATATAGGAGGAGTACAGTGCAGAGTTTTGCTGATCAGTGACCACCAGTTTTATCTGTTCTCTGCCTGAAAAAAATGCTCCTTATCTGTGCTCAGTGTGCTGCATATATCTGTGCTCACACTGCTTAATTGTGGGGACTGGGGAGCAGCTGTATTATATAGGAGGAGTACAGTGCAGAGTTTTGCTGACAGTGACCACCAGTATACGTTGTCTGCCTGACAAACACTCCATATCTGTGCTCAGTGTGCTGCTTTATTGTGGGGACTGGGGACCACCAGTATAATATATATATAGGAGGAGTACAGTGCAGAGTTTTGCTGACCAGTGACCACCAGTATATAATATATAGCATTACGGTACAGTAGGCCACTGCTGTACCTACCTCTGTGTCGTCAAGTATACTATCCATCTACATTCTATACCTGTGGTGCATTTTAGTTTTGCAGTTTGCTGACACAGTGACCACCAGTATATATAGCAGTACGGTACGGAAGGCTACTGCTGTACCTACCTCTGTGTCGTCAAGTATACTATCCATCTACATTCTATACCTGTGGTGCATTTTAGTTTTGCAGTTTGCTGACACAGTGACCACCAGTATATATAGCAGTACGGTACGGAAGGCCACTGCTGTACCTACCTCTGTGTCGTCAAGTATACTATCCATCTAGATTCTATACCTGTGGTGCATTTTAGTTTTGCAGTTTGCTGACACAGTGACCACCAGTATATATAGCAGTACGGTACGGAAGGCCACTGCTGTACCTACCTCTGTGTCATCAAGTATACTATCTGTCAAAGTCAGAAAAATATCACGATGCACACTGCCATATTTGCACCTCATATGTGTCCCTGCTGCGCATGCGTGCGCTCTCCTGTGCGTGCGCATACTCGCTGTTGCGGGCACCCGCAGGCGCACGGTATGCGCATTTACGGTAGAGATTGTATGCGTCTAGCGGGCGACTCGTTCGTTACATATTTTCACAATATAATGTATTTTGTAGATTATGGTCCCTTTGATAGAATCTGAAAGTTTGGTTAATGTAGCATGTTCATGGACAGAGAAATCCCTCTTTGTTTGATACGAAGGGTCAGACAGGAGTAATACAGTGGTGTTTAGTATCCATCGGAAGAATATTTAATTAGCAATATTCCGGTGTTGGTTTGAAACAGATTAATCGCTCGTGCGAATAGTTATGGACATAAGAAGTTTATGTCCATTTACTATTATTTGCACTTACTTATCCATGCGGCGGGAAACCTAGTTTCCCACCCACCTGAGCAGTTGGAAATTGTCACAGCCCACCTGTATGAATCAACCTATGACCTTTTGTTATAATACGAAGAGGAATTCCTGTGTCCAATGAACAATGAGATTGTAGGGACCATTGAATTGTATTGTGTGTGGGGCATAAATAGACAAGCCGATCACATCCAGCTCTCACTCTTCAACGGTTCTCATTGCTGATAATCGGGAGCTGGATGTCCAGAGGCGCATGCGATCGTTCCCCTTTGTGCGTAAGTTTTCTCCGCAATCATATTGTCTTTCTTGTTATTGTGGGCCATATCTCTCTCTCTCTCTTCTCTTTCTCTCTCGTTTCTCTTATATAGTTATTGTACTGATATTGTATTTCACGTGTAGTTATCTGGTTAGGTAGTCTATGTTATATTGTAGAGTATGACTTGTACTGTATTATTCTTTTTGCAAGTATAACATATTCATAAGGCGTTAGACCCTAAGCCCGGTAGTTGTGTATTTATTATAGTGTTAAGTATTCTCAGAGCGTCGGTGACGCTCGAACAGCTTTTAAGTTAATAAGGTTACACTGTGTTGCATCTACACCCTATCTCTACACTAAGGTTTTACTGCATATTACATTGTTTATGGTTTAGATATAAAGGTTTAACATTGTGAGCGTCTGCGCCGCTGGTGATCTCCTCGTGGTCCCGAGCGTCCGCTACGCTATAGCGAACCATTACGTTAGTCAGCAGCCAATAGCGTGCCTGCCTGTGATCTCTTGGCCGTGAGCGAACGTGACGCTTGAGCGTCTCGACCACGGCTAAGTGATTGTTACACAACGTGCGTACCCTTACGGTACTACATACGTCAATAGCGTACAGTGGCCCTCATTCCGAGTTGATCGGTCGCAAGGCGATTTTAGCAGAGTTACACACGCTAAGCCGCCGCCTACTGGGAGTGAATCTAAGCTTCTTAAAATTGCGACCGATGTAATCGCAATATTGCGATTACTAACTACTTAGCAGTTTCTGAGTAGCTCCAGACTTACTCTGCCTGTGCGATCATTTCAGTGCTTGTCGTTCCTGGTTGACGTCACAAACACACCCAGCGTTCGCCCAGGCACTCCCACCGTTTCCCCGGCCACTCCTGCGTTTTTTCCGGAAACGGTAGCGTTTTCAGCCACACGCCCCTGAAACGCCGTGTTTCCGCCCAGTAACACCCATTTCCTGTCAATCACATTACGATCGCCGGAGCGAAGAAAAAGCCATGAGTAAAAATACTTTCTTCATAGTAAAGTTACTTGGCGCAGTCGCAGTGCGAACATTGCGCATGCGTACTAAGCGGATTTTCACTGCGATGCGATGAAAAATACCGAGCGAACAACTCGGAATGAGGGCCAGTGTTCTTAGGCCTCTTAAAGGGTTTTAAATAAGATAAATATTCAGCTTTATCAATTGGCGGCTCGTCCGTCCTTCACATATCTCTGCTAGGTAATTTCAGCAGACATTATCCATCAGCAAAGGGCGGGAGATCATATTCTTCGCAGTGCTGACGGGATAAGCGTCTGCTTCGCTTAGTAAAGGGTGCTGAAGGAATCCGGAACCGGAGGTAAGAACAAAACGCTAGTGTCTTTTAAAACTGTTTATTTCTGTCTTGCGTACGCACGCACATATCTGCATTTCTTTTTCATTCGTGTATTTTCATATCACTCTCCTGTTTGCCATTTTATAATTGATAAACGTGCTAAGAGAGATTTGTCGCTATTTCATAGTTAAAGTGTAAAAGTAATGCATTAAGGGATAAAGTGTAAAGCACACACGCAGCTCTACCTAAAGGTACAAGGAGAGATTGGTGTGGGGTTCAGTAGAGGATCGAGGATCATCTACATTGATAAACGTGTACATTGTGTTACGGTGGACATTGGTTTTGTGTACACGTGTCTCTAACAAAGGGCTGAGTCTCGCGTACGCAAAGGCCGACGCATGCAGCGTAAATTACGCAACGGAGCGTCTGGGTACGCCAACGTAACTCAAGTCACACGATAGTGTTGATTTTCAATAGGCGATAAATAGCGCAACAGGCGATAAATAGCGCAACAGGCGATAAATAGCGCAAAACGCGATAAATAGCGCAAATCTATTTTAATATCCGAAATTTAAATTAACAGATCCTTCTCCAAATTTACAACACATCTGGTCTAAAGAAAAATTTCTGCGCAGAAATAGAAATAGAAACAAAAGTGTACATGTGGTGAGTGAGTGTTTGCAATTATATAAGTTTTTACAATTTTGGGGATTGAACCACAGAAATCATCGAGTTCTCGTGAAATTACATACGTGTAAGTGACATACATGGTGGCTAGGGAGGCATCCCTTCTTAAACATATAAAGAGCATTAGAGTGTAGCAGACCAGGAGGTCATACTGTAACAGACCAGGAGGTCAGACCAGGAGGTCGCATAACAGACCAGGAGGTCCAGGTACAGCAGACAAGGAAGTCCGCTATAGAGTCAAGTAGCCCAACACCAAGAAGGGTTGGAGCGGAACCAATATAGGCCATAAAGCTCAGGCTGAAGGAATTCGCAGCTGCTGAATGTCGATTCCACTGGTCGCTCCGTACATAAGATTAGTTGCTTATGTACTGAACGATTGTACCGCACGTAATTGTGTGCATTAGTTAGTAACTTGACCTAGTACCATTTGTGTATAAAAAAAAAAAAAGGTCATAAACGCTATTTGTACATTCTGACGTGATTTGTGTAATTTTTTATTTTTAAAAGGGAAGTTCGCTGGTCACTCAGGAATTATACAACAACCCCACAGTTACTGGAAAGGGTTAATGCTCTGCGGATCACACCCACATGTTCCAGTAAACAAAGGTTCATAGGGGCCCTAGGTCGAGTACGCCAGCGCTAAAGCAGTGTGTGGGCGTATTGGTCGGCGTGGGCGAGTAAGTGGGGTACTCGGTAAACCACCACCGTCAACCTATCTTTGAATATTTTGGTTTTTTGTAAGGGTTCGCTGAAGACCCTGATATAAAGGTCAGAGGTAGAGCAAGCAACACCTGCAAATTATGGGGGCCAGTTGTTCAGGTAGGGGGCGATCAACCTCGGTTCGGGTTGATTTAGTAAACCGACCAATCGGGTCGGCAAGGTATGTAATGTGTGAAAAATACGGTTCACACACAGAAGTTTTATGTGATGAATGGGAGAGAATGACGGTACATGACGGGGAGAAATTCCCAAGAGTAGGCAGCTTTAGCCCAGAAGTGTTACAAAATCTAAGGAGAAGGATATGTCTCATTAAATCAACAAAGAGACGAATCCAACATTATGATTATTTGCAGCTATGGCAACAGGAGGGTGAAATACAGAGAGGATTGGCTCAGGCGGCGGGATCTAATCCTATCAGGAAACTGGTAGCCACGGCCCCGCCGCCACCATACATATCAGGAGAGAAATTGGTTGCGGAGAATGACGCATCAGGGGGTAACAAACAAGCACTTAGCAACTGTATAAATGTTAAGGATAATGTTAATAAGTTAACCAATGCAAGTATTAACCCGTGCAAGTTGTACCCTGTTTTGAACTTTCCCCAGGAGTGTGATCAAGAGGACGAATCGGCAACAATATCGGCGCTCTCTCTAGCAGCCACCATATCAGAAACAACAGTAGGCACGGCCCAACCCATAAGATTAGTAACAAAGCCCCCTAGCGGAGGGACAGGTGAGGTCGTATCAACGGGTAAGTACGGCACCATACACTATGCTGAAACCATTTCACCACAGACTGTAGAATCTACACAGAATGATGTTGTTAAACTTGCTCCCGTGAGGGTAATAGCAGTTCCAAATGGGAAAACGGACACTACAGGAGTCACTCCTATCAGGAACATTGCCATGTACAGCCCGTTTTCCCGAATGGAATTAAGAACCATAGTGTTTGAATTCCCAGATCCTAGAAAAGACTTAGTTGCTAGCCAGAAATACATCAGAGACCTAGGGAACACTTTAGAGCCCAATAACAAAGACTGGCAGGTATTGCTGAGGGCTTGTTTACCCTCCAATGTCGACTCAGCTCAATTTTTAGCTGACTGTGGATTGGATCAGGATGTACCCCTTACAGATGTGTACAACAAAGACAATGTAAAAAGAATAAATTTACAGTTAAAGGAGTATTTCCCAGCTGTAGCCAAATGGAATAGAATTTTTCCATTAAACAAAAAGAGTCAGAAACAGCTGCTGATTATTTTCACCGGGCATTATTAGAAATGGCAAAATACACTGGCATAGAGGACATTAAAACAAACATAAACCATCGAGAAGTAGCAGTATCTGTACTAATGGATGGTTTAAAAGAGGCATTAAAGACCAGGGTACAGACCACGCAACCATGTTGGCGAGGTCTGTCGGTGGCTACTTTGAGAGAGGCTGCTATTGATCACGACCGGAATATCACCAGACACAGGGAGTCACAAGGTGATAAGTTAATGGCCGCAAGTATACAGGCCCTGACCACAAAGCAGCCTTTGTATAGATCACCAAACCCTGTGGGTAAGTCGAATGTGGTAACATGTTATTTTTGTCATAAACAGGGACACATAGCACGAGACTGTAGAGCGAAAAATTCACAAAGATCATACCAACCCCCTAGACAACGACATGACACACGAAATTGGGATCAGGGTCCACAGAGACGGAGTTATGAGCCACATACAGGGGAAACAAAAAGATATCCCCCAAAAGGAGACTGGCAAACTCCTGGCAGTTCCCATTTAACCCCTTCACAAGTAGTTGCTGCCAGCGGGATTCAGGGAGGTCACCATACCCAATAGGGGTGTGGCCATACCTGTAATCTGCAGCCAGTAAAATTGATTGCAAATCTTGGAAGTGAACCCGAAATTGCAATCAATGTAGCTGGTAAATCATTAAACTTTCTTGTAGATACGGGGGCGGCCAAATCAGTGATAAATTCGACAGTGGGCATGAGAACCACTGGTAAGACAATTCCAGCCATGGGAGTAACAGGAGTAGTCCAGCACTACCCTGTTAGCAAACCAGCCGAGATTACAATAGGGCCTTTACATACCAAGCATTCCTTTTTGCTGGCTGCATCGGCACCGACTAATCTCCTGGGAAGAGATTTATTGTGTAAAATGGGGTGCGTCATTTATTGTACTCCTGTAGGTGTATTCTTGGACATACCTGAGAATCACGCTCAGGAAGTGCGAGACATGTTAGACTCCCCATCAAAATTAATGTCACATACCATTATGACAAATAGGACTCCATCCCAAGTAGAAGAAATGACATCCCAGATACCAGAGTCACTTTGGACTAAAGATGGACAGGACACTGGATTAATGGCAAACGTAGCTCCGGTAGTTGTACAAGTAAAAGATGGTAGGATAGCTCTAAAAATCCCACAGTACCCTCTGAAGCCAGAGGTGGAGTTAGGAGTTTATCCCGTAATAGAGCGCTTGCTACAACAGGGCATTCTGGTAAGAACGTCCAGCACTGCCAATAGTCCCATCTTCCCTGTAAAAAAGAGTGGGGGGAGGGGTTACCGGCTAGTGCAGGATCTAAGGGGGATTAACAAAATAGTTGAGAGTCAGTTCCCCGTAGTGCCAAATCCAGCTGTCATCCTTATGCAAATCCCTCCCACTGCGAAATTTTTCACTGTTATTGACCTCTGCTCCGCTTTCTTTTCGGTACCTCTGCACCCTGACAGCCAATATTTGTTTGCATTTACATACAGAGGAGTCCAATACACATGGACTCGATTACCACAAGGTTTCATAGACAGTCCAAGTATATTTTCCCAGGCTTTGCATGATTGTTTACAGTCTTTCCAACCAGAGAGTGGATCAGTATTAATACAGTACGTGGATGATCTACTACTGTGTTCTGATTCAGTGGAAGCATCCCTGAAGGATACGAAACAGCTCCTGTTTCATCTTTCAGACACAGGACACAAGGTTTCCAAAGACAAGTTACAATTATGCCAAACTAGGGTAAAATATTTGGGACACTGTCTAACACAAGGACTGAGACCCCTGACCGCTGATAGAATTCAAGCAATTAGAGACATGACTCTGCCACAAACCCAGCAACAGATCAGAACATTTTTAGGAATGTGTGGATATTGCCGTAACTGGATCCCAGGGTTTTCCATTCTAGCGTTACCTTTGCAGGAGATGGTCTCCTCAAACAAACCTGATCGGATTTCGCATACAGACGAGTCCGAGATGGCATTTGAGAGACTTAAACAGTGCCTAACGCAGGCACCAGCATTAGGTATGCCAGACTATGGGAAACCCTTTGAGCTGTACGGAACAGAAAGTGCTGGTTGCGCGGCAGGCGTCTTAACCCAAAAGCACGGTGATGCCAGCAGGCCAGTAGCATACTACAGCGCTCAGCTAGATACGGTAGCGCGATCCCTCCCCACATGCTTGCGAAGCGTTGCTGCGATAGCATTGCTAGTAACGAAAAGCGAAGATGTAGTGCTAGGTCACAACCTCACAATTCATACACCACATGCAGTGTCAGCCTTGCTAAATTCTGCCCAAACCAGGCACGTCTCATCAGCGCGGTTTACAAGATGGGAATTGGCACTAATGGCCCCCGTAAACATCACCATAAGGAGATGCAGTGCATTAAATCCTGCAACATATCTCCCAGGTGTGCCTGGACAGGCACAAAGGGTGGAGGATGAGAGTGGTGGGGAAGGAGAATTTAATACAAAGGAGGACACACATGATTGTATGGAATATTTGACCCAAAATTTTACCGCAAGGCCTGACATCAGTGACAACCCACTGGAAGATGTAGATCTAACTTTCTACACGGACGGTAGTTGTCACAGACAGTCAGACTCGGGAGACTTGTGTACTGGATACGCAGTCGTAGATGACCAAGGCACCATAGAAGCAGAACCGCTAGGCCCACCTCACTCAGCCCAGGTTGCTGAACTGGTCGCCCTAACCAGAGCATGTGAATTGGCTAAGGGCAAATCAGCCAATATCTACACCGACTCTAGATACGCATTCGGGGTAGTCCATGATTTCGGAGCCCTATGGCGCCTCAGAAATTTCATGACGGCAGCTGGTACACCGGTAGCGCATGCAGCTCACATCAAAAGGCTTCTAACAGCGATACAGGAACCCGACAGAGTGGCTGTTATCAAGTGTAAAGCACACACATATAGCCAAGACCCAGTATCACTTGGTAACAGCCGAGCAGATGAAGCTGCTAAGTTAGCAGCTGGTACCCCCAGACAGACAGACACCACACAACTGATGGTATTTAATACCATCAACACACAGAAGTTGTGTGAGATGCAAAATTTGTGTTCACACAGGAAAAGGCAGTTTGGAAGGCAAAGGGATATGGCCAGGAGTCCTCAGGACTCTGGACGGATGGACAAGGTAAACCGGTGGCCCCCAGAGCATATCTTCCATGTTTAGCTGAGGCAGCTCACGGGCTGACTCATCTGGGCAAGGAAGGAATGTGCAAGTTGGTAAGAGCATATTGGTGCGCCCCAGGATTTTCATCTCATGCAAGTAAGAGAGCAATGTCATGCCTTACATGCTTGAGAAAGAATATCGGAAAGGCAATACCAACAGAACCATCTCATATCCCACCTACAGGCGGTCCTTTTCAGGTAATACAGATTGACTTTATTCAATTACCCCCTTGTCGAAATTTGAAATATGTACTTGTTTGTATAGATGTGTTCTCAAATTGGGTCGAAGCATTTCCTGCGGCCACAAATACCGCTATGTTTACTGCTAAGAAAATTGTGCAGGAATTTGTATGTAGATATGGTATCCCTAGAATAATTGAAAGTGATAGGGGTACCCATTTTACAGGTGATGTCTTTCAAGGAATGTGTAAGTTGATGGGAATTGATAGCAAGCTGCACACTCCATACCGTCCACAGGCGAGTGCAAAGGTGGAAAGAGTGAACAGCACTATTAAAAATAAACTGAGCAAAGTTATGGCAGAGACAGGATTGACATGGCCAGAAGCTTTACCCATTGTACTGTACAGCATCAGAACCACTCCCAGGTCCCCTCTTAATCTGTCTCCCTTTGAAATCTTGTTTGGTCGACAACCGCATGTTATGATTAACCCTCAGGATGATTTGAAGTGTAACAATGAAGTGACTGTAAAATACTTGATTAACATGAGTAAACAGTTAAGGAATCAAAATGATAATTTGAAGTTAGTGATTCCTGATTTACCAGATAGTAATTGTCATGACATTGAACCTGGGGATTATGTAATGATACGGAATTTTCTACGCTCAGGTTGCCTTATTGACAGATGGGAAGGACCATACCAAGTCTTATTGACTAGCACTACAGCATTGAAGGTTGCCGAGAGAGAGACTTGGGTTCATTCGTCCCACTGTAAGAAGGTTGCTGATCCAGAGAGGTCCCGTGATAAGGAACAGACGGTAGAGGAAGTTGTATCACTGGAGTGTCTGTTCCAGGAGGACTGAGGCGGCACCTGAGCATTGAGAATCACAAGATCAAAAGCAGTTGTCGATTCCCTGTTCCCTTTTATTGTTTTTCTCCACTTCCCATCCCCTCTCCCTCAAATTATTTTTTTCCCCCTTCTCATTCTTCTTCATTTCCTCCTAAGATGGACTTGCCTCAAGAGACTGTGATCCGGATTTTCCTGTTGACCATGATGTTGACCAGAGCAGTCTGTTCCGGCGAGAGTACCATGGAGGTCGAGAGAGGTTCTGGAATGGGTTCTGATGACAGAGATGGAGGCGTAGTTTTCCGAGAACAACATAATCAACAAGCAAAGGCGAGTATCAGAAAACGGTCCGATAACATAGACCATAGAAGGAATTGTGAAGGATTGTTAGCTGAAGAAAACTGTATCTGTAGGCTCTGTGACAATGTGGTTGAGGATGGGTGCATCAAGAAATGCCAATCCAGTTTTAATATCCACATGGACCGGCATCCCTTGAGTGACTATCACTCCTTAGTGGGTAGTGTGTTAAATCAAACAGATTGTTGGGTATGCTCTCAAGTACCTCAAGGTCATAGCAAATCAGGACTAGTACCATTTCCTTTAACGATAGGTGAGGTACTTGAGCTAAGTGGTGGGAGGCCGGTGGACAGGAGGTTTAATATCTCCAGTCCTCCTAGTTTGAAGCTCCACCAATATCATGTGGATAGATCCCTAATATGTTTTAACATTTCCAATCCCCGAAAGCCGGGAAATTGGGAAGTGTCATGGAGTAACCAAACCATGACCTTTTCATATAGAGCAGATAGAATGCCTACAGATACAGAGCTTATACGCCACATAGCCAGTAGAGGAAAATCTTTCCGATATAGGTATACCCTAGGAAGTAGGATTACGAGAGTTGGAGAGGTATCACCAGGATACTGTGCACATATCGTACAAGCTGATACGTGTACTAGACAGATGGGAGAATTAGGGTTAGGAGATTTCACATGGAAGATGTGTAATATGGTTATGTCCTACTCCGTCCCATATGTTCTCCCTGATGATGCATATTTCATATGCGGGAGGAAGGCGTATAAGTGGCTTGCCCCAAACTCTGAAGGATTGTGTTATATTGGAAAAGTACTGCCTGAAGTAATGACTGTATCACATGCCAAAATGAAAGATATTCACCGTGTTGCCCAAGCTCCTTATACTCAGACTCATTACGAGCACGTAGTTAAACGGCACCTGATAGAAAGAACAGAGCATCCGGCCTCTGACATGATCCATGAATCCACCGGGATTCAGTTTCTAATCGCGTTAGACATCACTCGCACCGCCAGAGGAGTGTTGAATTATAAATACATATCTGCGCTCGCAAATTTGTTAGACAATATCACAGAAATGTATGATGACACGTTTAGGTATACTGGAAGAGAACTTCAAGCTTATAAAACAGAACTGGTTCAGCATAGAATGGTTCTCAATTATCTCACGGCAGTGACAGGTGGATATTGTGTCACACTGGCAACGCAGTACGGCGTGAAATGCTGCACATATATAACGAATAGTACCGAGGACCCGGTCGAGGTCATAGACCAAAAGATGGACGATATTCTCCAATTAAAATGGGAATTTCGCAGGAGACACAATCTCACCCTTGCTGCTGTGGGTAATGAGCTGACTGGTTGGGTGTCATGGTTGAACCCGCAAAATTGGTTCTCTGGTTTAGGAGAATGGGCTCAAGGAGTCATAATGGATGTTGGGAAGTTTCTTCTATGTATCTTAGGTGTTGTCATAACGATTGGCTTGATATTTAGATGCGGTCAGGCTTTAATGAAGTGCAAACGTAGTACTAGGGTAATGAGTTTAAGGAGTGAGGAAATTGTAATTCCAATGGATTTGATTTATGACCCAAATGTAGAAACAATGATGTGATGAAAATGCGATTTCTACGGTCCGTTTCTTTCACCTGTTTTTCCGGTTTTTCCAAGGTAAAAAGACCCACTTTTGACGAGGAATTTGATGATCCTGTATACAGACAACTGATGGATTAAAGAAGAAGTTTTGACAACCTTATACACAGATATTTGATGAACTATGCCATAGACCCCCAGTTTCCCTAGAAATTTTAAAATTACGCTAGCCCAACACTTTTGTAAGTCTATGGACATTGACAAAGCTTTTTGCCCACACGCCTTTTGGCAAAAGCACAAAGAAGACTGCATTCAACAGACACCGAACAAGACTTCAACCGACAAATGTTCATTAACCTGACATAGAATACCACTGCATTTACCGTAATTATGTCTTTTCTTCATCTCTACAACCTTCAGGTAATTACACACATAGTCGATAGAGAATACCAGCACAGATATCAGCAATCACATATTCCCCCATTCATGTATCATCAACTAAAATGTGCTCCCCATTTTGTTACAACCACAGCCGAAAAGAGCTCGGTAAAGTTTGACAGCCCATCCACAGACCCGTACCACGGGATAAGAAGGAATTCAAATGTATACTTCGCAATACCTCGAAGCTTGATTTAAAACATGTACGGCACGATGATACATGACCCCCCAAACACGGATTCATACACACATGCTTCTGCTATCTCACTAGGACATACCCTTTTCCTACCTTCTCCTCTCCTCCCCTACCCAACCATGGAAATGTATTTACACTTGACATATATTTTTCTCTTTTTGAAATGTTTTAGGAAGTGGCAGTTATTGTTGACTGCCAAAAGGTGGACTGTCAAAGTCAGAAAAATATCACGATGCACACTGCCATATTTGCACCTCATATGTGTCCCTGCTGCGCATGCGTGCGCTCTCCCGTGCGTGCGCATACTCGCTGTTGCGGGCACCCGCAGGCGCACGGTATGCGCATTTACGGTAGAGATTGTATGCGTCTAGCGGGCAACTCGTTCGTTACATATTTTCACCATATAATGTATTTTGTAGATTATGGTCCCTTTGATAGAATCTGAAAGTTTGGTTAATGTAGCATGTTCATGGACAGAGAAATCCCTCTTTGTTTGATACGAAGGGTCAGACAGGAGTAATACAGTGGTGTTTAGTATCCATCGGAAGAATATTTAATTAGCAATATTCCGGTGTTGGTTTGAAACAGATTAATCGCTCGTGCGAATAGTTATGGACATAAGAAGTTTATGTCCATTTACTATTATTTGCACTTACTTATCCATGCGGCGGGAAACCTAGTTTCCCACCCACCTGAGCAGTTGGAAATTGTCACAGCCCACCTGTATGAATCAACCTATGACCTTTTGTTATAATACGAAGAGGAATTCCTGTGTCCAATGAACAATGAGATTGTAGGGACCATTGAATTGTATTGTGTGTGGGGCATAAATAGACAAGCCGATCACATCCAGCTCTCACTCTTCAACGGTTCTCATTGCTGATAATCGGGAGCTGGATGTCCAGAGGCGCATGCGATCGTTCCCCTTTGTGCGTAAGTTTTCTCCGCAATCATATTGTCTTTCTTGTTATTGTGGGCCATATCTCTCTCTCTCTCTTCTCTTTCTCTCTCGTTTCTCTTATATAGTTATTGTACTGATATTGTATTTCACGTGTAGTTATCTGGTTAGGTAGTCTATGTTATATTGTAGTGTATGACTTGTACTGTATTATTCTTTTTGCAAGTATAACATATTCATAAGGCGTTAGACCCTAAGCCCGGTAGTTGTGTATTTATTATAGTGTTAAGTATTCTCAGAGCGTCGGTGACGCTCGAACAGCTTTTAAGTTAATAAGGTTACACTGTGTTGCATCTACACCCTATCTCTACACTAAGGTTTTACTGCATATTACATTGTTTATGGTTTAGATATAAATGTTTAACATTGTGAGCGTCTGCGCCGCTGGTGATCTCCTCGTGGTCCCGAGCGTCCGCTACGCTATAGCGAACCATTACGTTAGTCAGCAGCCAATAGCGTGCCTGCCTGTGATCTCTTGGCCGTGAGCGAACGTGACGCTTGAGCGTCTCGACCACGGCTAAGCGATTGTTACGCAACGTGCGTACCCTTACGGTACTCCATACGTCAATAGCGTACAGTGTTCTTAGGCCTCTTAAAGGGTTTTAAATAAGATAAATATTCAGCTTTATCACTATCCATCTACATTCTATACCTGTGGTGCATTTTAGTATTGCAGTTTGCTGACAGTGACCATCAGTATATATAGCAGTACGGTACGGAAGGCCACTGCTGTACCTACCTCTGTGTCGTCAAGTATACTATCCATCTAGATTCTATACCTGTGGTGCATTTCAGTTGTGCAGTTTGCTGACACAGTGACCACCAGTATATATAGCAGTACGGTACGGAAGGCCACTGCTGTACCTACCTCTGTGTCGTCAAGTATACTATCCATCTACATTCTATACCTGTGGTGCATTTTAGTTTTGCAGTTTGCTGACACAGTGACCACCAGTATATATAGCAGTACGGTACGGAAGGCCACTGCTGTACCTACCTCTGTGTCGTCAAGTATACTATCCATCTAGATTCTATACCTGTGGTGCATTTCAGTTGTGCAGTTTGCTGACACAGTGACCACCAGTATATATAGCAGTACGGTACGGAAGGCCACTGCTGTACCTACCTCTGTGTCGTCAAGTATACTATCCATCTACATTCTATACCTGTGGTGCATTTCAGTTGTGCGCAGTATATATAGTAGTAGGCCATTGCTATTGATACTGGCATATAATTCCACACATTAAAAAATGGAGAACAAAAATGTGGAGGGTAAAATAGGGAAAGATCAAGATCCACTTCCACCTCGTGCTGAAGCTGCTGCCACTAGTCATGGCCGAGACGATGAAATGCCATCAACGTCGTCTGCCAAGGCCGATGCCCAATGTCATAGTAGAGAGCATGTAAAATCCCCCCCAAAAAATCTCAGTAAAATGACCCAAAAATCTAAATCAAAATCGTCTGAGGAGAAGCGTAAACTTGCCAATGTGCCATTTACGACACGGAGTGGCAAGGAACGGCTGAGGCCCTGTGGCCTATGTTCAAGGCTAGTGGTTCAGCTTCACCTGAGGATGGAAGCACTCATCCTCCTGCTAGAAAACTTAAGAGTTAAGATGGCAAAAGCACAGCAAAGAACTGTGCGTTCTTCTAAATCACAAATCCCCAAGGAGAGTCCAATTGTGTCGGTTGCGATGCCTGACCTTCCCAACACTGGACGGGAAGAGGTTGCGCCTTCCACCATTTGCACGCCACCTGCAAGTGCTGGAAGGAGCACCCGCAGTCCAGTTCCTGATAGTCAAATTGAAGATGTCACTGTTGAAGTACACCAGGATGAGGATATGGGTGTTGCTGGCGCTGGGGAGGAAATTTACAAGGAGGATTCTGATGGTGAGGTGGTTTGTTTAAGTCAGGCACCCGGGGAGACACCTGTTGTCCATGGGACAAATATGGCCATTGACATGCCTGGTCAAAATACAAAAAAAATCAGCTCTTCGGTGTGGAATTATTTCAACACAAATGCGGACAACAGGTGTCAAGCCGTGTGTTGCCTTTGTCAAGCTGTAATAAGTAGGGGTAAGGACGTTAACCACCTAGGAACATCCTCCCTTATACGTCACCTGGACCGCATTCATCAGAAGTCAGTGACAAGTTCAAAAACTTTGGGTGACAGCGGAAGGAGTCCACTGACAACTAAATCCCTTCCTCTTGTAACCAAGCTCCTGCAAACCAAATCACCAACTCCCTCAGTGTCAATTTCCTTCTTACCCAGGAAAGCCAATAGTCCTGCAGGCCATGTCACTGTCAAGTCTGACGAGTCCTCTCCTGCCTGGGATTCCTCCGATGCATCCTTGAGTGTAACGCCTACTGCTGCTGGCGCTGCTGTTGTTGCTGCTGGGAGTCGATCGTCATCCCAGAGGGGAAGTCGGAAGACCACTTGTACTACTTCCAGTAAGCAATTGACTGTCCAACAGTCCTTTGCGAGGAAGATGAAATATCACAGCAGTCATCCTGCTGCAAAGCGGATAACTCAGGCCTTGGCAGCCTGGGCTGTGAGAAATGTGGTTCCGGTATCCACCGTTAATTCAGAGGCAACTAGAGACTTGATTGAGGTACTGTGTCCCCGGTACCAAATACCATCTAGGTTCCATTTCTCTGGGCAGGCGATACCGAAAATGTACACAGACCTCAGAAAAAGAGTCACCAGTGTCCTAAAAAATGCAGTTGTACCCAATGTCCACTTAACCACGGACATGTGGACAAGTGGAGCAGGGCAGACTCAGGACTATATGACTGTGACAGCCCACTGGGTAGATGTATTGCCTCCTGCAGCAAGAACAGCAGCGGCGGCACCAGTAGCAGCATCTCGCAAACGCCAACTCGTTCCTAGGCAGGCTACGCTTTGTATCACCGCTTTCCAGAAGAGGCACACAGCTGACAACCTCTTACGGAAACTGATGAAGATCATCGCAGAATGGCTTACCCCAATTGGACTCTCCTGGGGATTTGTGACATCGGACAACGCCAGCAATATTGTGCGTGCAATATCTGGGCAAATTCCAGCACGTCCCATGTTTTGCACATACATTAAATTTGGTGGTGCAGAATTATTTAAAAAACGACAGGGGCGTGCAAGAGATGCTGTCAGTGGCCCGAAGAATTGCGGGCCACTTTCGGCATTCAGCCACCGCGTGCCGAAGACTGGAGCACCACCAAACATTTCTGAACCTGCCCTGCCATCATCTGAAGCAAGAGGTGGTAACGAGGTGGAATTCAACCCTCTATATGCTTCAGAGGATGGAGGAGCAGCAAAAGGCCATTCAAGCCTATACATCTGCCCACGATATAGGCAAAGGAGGGGGAATGCACCTGACTCAAGCGCAGTGGAGAATGATTTCAACGTTGTGCAAGGTTCTGCAACCCTTTGAACTTGCCAAACGTGAAGTCAGTTCAGACACTGCCAGCCTGAGTCAGGTCATTCCCCTCATCAGGCTTTTGCAGAAGAAGCTGGAGACATTGAAGGAGGAGCTAAAGCGATTCTGCTAGGCATGTGGGACTTGTGGATGGAGCCCTTAATTCGCTTAACCAGGATTCACGGGTGGTCAATCTGTTGAAATCACAGCACTACATTTTGGCCACCGTGCTCGATCCTCTATTTAAAACCTACGTTGTATCTCTCTTTCCGGCAGACACAAGTCTGCAGAGGTTCAAAGACCTGCTGGTGAGAAAATTGTCAAGTCAAGCGGAACGTGACCCATCAACAGCTCCTCCTTCACATTCTCCCGCAACTGGGGGTGCGAGGAAAAGGCTAAGAATTCCGAGCCCACCCGCTGGCGGTGATGCAGGGCAGTCTAGAGAGAGTGCTGACATCTGGTCCGGACTGAAGGACCTGTCAACGATTACTGACATGTCGTCTACTGTCACTGCATATGATTCTCTCACCATTGAAAGAATGGTGGAGGATTATATGAGTGACCGCATCCAAGTAGGCACGTCAGACAGTCCGTACGTATACTGGCAGGAAAAAGAGGCAATTTGGAGGCCCTTGCACAAACTGGCTTTATTCTACCTAAGTTGCCCTCCCTCCAGTGTGTACTCCGAAAGTGTTTAGTGCAGCCGCTCACCTTGTCAGCAATCGGCGTACGAGGTTACTTCCAGAAAATGTGGAGAAGATGATGTTCATCAAAATGAATTATAATCAATTCCTCCGTGGAGACATTCACCAGCAGCAATTGCCTCCAGAAAGTACACAGGGACCTGAGATGGTGGATTCCAGTGGGGACGAATTAATAATCTGTGAGGAGGGGGATGTACACAGTGAAAGGGGTGAGGAATCGGAGGATGATGATGAGGTGGACATCTTGCCTCTGTAGAGCCAGTTTGTGCAAGGAGAGATTGATTGCTTCTTTTTTTGGTGGGGGCCCAAACCAACCAGTCATTTCAGTCACAGTCGTGTGGCAGACCCTGTCGCTGAAATGATGGGTTCGTTAAAGTGTGCATGTCCTGTTTATACAACATAAGGGTGGGTGGGAGGGCCCAAGGACAATTCCATCTTGCACCTCTTTTTTCTTTAATCTTTCTTTGCATCATGTGCTGTTTGGGGACAATTTTTTTGAAGTGCCATCCTGCCTGACACTGCAGTGCCACTCCTAGATGGGCCAGGTGTTTGTGTCGGCCACTTGTGTCGCTTAGCTTAGCCATCCAGCGACCTCGGTGCAAATTTTAGGACTAAAAATAATATTGTGAGGTGTGAGGTGTTCAGAATAGACTGGAAATGAGTGGAAATTATGGTTATTGAGGTTAATAATACTATGGGATCAAAATGACCCCCAAATTCTATGATTTAAGCTGTTTTTTTAGAGTTTTTTGTAAAAAACACCCGAATCCAAAACACACCCGAATCCGACAATAAATTTTCGGTGAGGTTTTGCCAAAACGCGTCCGAATCCAAAACACAGCCGCGGAACCGAATCCAAAACCAAAACACAAAACCCGAAAAATGTCCGGTGCACATAACTACTTGTTACTATAGGGGATGAATACTGCTATAATGGGGATACTGGTTTCCAGGAGTGCACATTCATTGGGCAAAAGGCAGCGCAGTGTTCACTTACCCCTCTCCCCCCCTCCTCCTCAGTGCAGCGTGCAGGCTTAAACTAGTGATGCCCCAGTGCCCCAGCACGCACCTTCCTTTATTGTTGGGTGCGCTGGAGTTCGCTCCCGGCCGTCAGACTCCCGCCTCCATCCTCTCTACAAGCGTCTCAATGCGTGCGTATGACGTCACACGCACAAAGCTTCAGCCGCAACCAGGAAGCGCCAGAAGCCTCTGCTGCCGGCACCTGACAGGAGATAGCGGAAGCCAGCAGGTGTATCGCCAGCAAAGTGCAGCACCACAACTAGCCTCTTTAGCGCCCCCTACATCCCAGCACCCGGGGCACGTGCCCCCCTAGGGCCCCCCCCCCTAGTTGCGGCCCTGTTCTTGTGTGAAGTTGGTTACACAGCTGTTGCTGTTTTCTGGTTTCACTAGCAGTTGCTTGTGGGTTTGTTCTGCTGTATGCTGGTTCGATAATCTCACCACTAGTTGTCTTGTCATGTTTCCTCCTCTCAAGTATGTCCATCTCCTTCGGGCACAGTTTTCCTAGACCAGGCCTGGCCAACCTGTGGCTCTCCAGATGTAGTGAAACTACACATCCCAGCATGCCCTGCCACAGTTTTAGCATTCCCTAATAGCAAAACTGTGGCAAGGCATGATGGGACTTGTAGTTTCACAACAGCTGGAGAGCCACAGGTTGGCCAGGCCTATCCTAGACTGAGCTGTGAGGGTGGGCATAGAGGGGAGGAGCCAGCACACCCTGATGAAGAAATTTAAAGTGCACTGGCACCTTTGGACCCCATCTATACCCCATCGTACTAAGTGTCCCCAGTATTCCTTATTGACTACGAGAAAAGGATTTACCTGTAGGTAATTAAAATCCTCTTATTTCAGATACTGTATGTCCTCTGTCAGTTACAATGTAACTCTCCCAAGAGCAGGACCCTCCGTAGCCTTTGTTTTAATGTCTGCATTT
Organism: Pseudophryne corroboree; assembly: GCF_028390025.1. Taxonomy (NCBI): domain Eukaryota; kingdom Metazoa; phylum Chordata; class Amphibia; order Anura; family Myobatrachidae; genus Pseudophryne; species Pseudophryne corroboree. The sequence goes on from NC_086447.1 coordinate 88,763,626, forward strand.
ATTTTGTCTAACTTGTATGTACTGTCCCAGTTTCTGCAAAGTGTGTCCTCTATGCCCCACTGACCAGCGCTGCGGAGCACTGTGGCACCTTACAAACCATTGATGATGATGATGATGATAATGATACTAATTTAATAAATGCTGGGGAAGCTGAGTAGTGCAGGTTGGCCAATGCTTGGATAAACCATTTATTAAAGATAGGACTCCCAAGGACTGTGTGGGAAAAGAATGAGGTAAATAAACATATTTAAGATTTACCATAGATATAAGTAAAACTTTTATAATTGTTGTCACGATTCCAGCCTGCCCGCCGATACCACAGTCTAGGACAACTGTGCCGTGGAACTAAGTGCACTACGGTCACTCACTAAAAGATTCGGTTTTGAGAACCGAGTAAAACCGAGTAAAACCGAATCCGCTCATCACTAATAAATACACAATTTCTGTGCCACCTTGAAGGAAAATAATGGAGTCTTTACGTTCTCTTCTACTTCCAAAAGAGGATAAGACCCTCAACGACATTTAAGGGGCATCAGTCAGGGGACATTCAGTACATCTCAACTAAATTGAGTTCACGAAACACCAGCATGTATCTACCATTTTTATTATTCATTTTTCACTGTTTAGAGTATATATTATACACAATCAATGGTATGGTTTATTTGGCGAGGAAAGGGTGTCAACACAGTTGGAAAGTAATTGAAACCTAACTAAGGGAGTGAACACTGCTATATATATTACCCTACCTGGATTTGAGATTTGAACCACTATGTCACCCCTTCTGATGAAAGCGGGAGCTCTTTAATCTTTTTACTGTCAAGATATATAGCTTGTTTGGCACACACACCATAAGGACTTTGATACAAGTGGGCCTGACATACCACGGGGAACAGTGGCGGGCTGGGCCAGGGAGCGAGGTGCTATCTGTCCCCTGGGCCGCCAGTGCACTCTGCACACACACCTGATGCATGGACTATAAGCAATAAAGCAAGAGAGAACTCCGCCCACTCCCTCTGATTGTGTTTATAGTACATCCTCCACACTGGACTAGCACTTACTTCTCCTGCACTCAGCTCCGGCCCCACCCCCAATGCAATCAGTGGTCAGCTAGTTTCTGTTTGTGGTCAGCCCCCTCCCCTTTGTCCAATCTACTTACATTAGCCTGCTTCCTATGTACCTCCCCTTTCCTATCAGCTTCCTCTCCCTCAGCTCCCCATACATCCTCTCTCCCCCTCTCCGAAAGCTCCGCCCCCTCGCAGCAGGCTACAACTGATTAGAATTAATTAAAATCTATCTATCTATCTATCTATCTATCTATCTATCTATCTAGTTTCTGAAACTGCAACATGCGCGTTCACACGGCGGAGATGGGATAGATCAGCCAGCGAGGACAGAGCACTTCTCTGTGCCAGGAACAGGCGATTAAGATGTGGTTGCAGTGGAGTAGCTCGCAGGCATTATTGCGCCGGTATGTTAATGCCACTGCCGATGAGCGTCCTATTGAGATGCCCACCAGCCGCAGCAGGAATCCGCTGTCTTTTAGCCGCTCCATTGGACATTGCACCTGCCTAATGCAAGCACAGAATGTGTGACTGCCATGTCCGCCGGTCTCAGTGGAACTCCATCTGTCATCACAGTTCCCGACACACCTGCGTCATGCCCACCGCTGTCAGATGGGGTTGGTAGGTGTTGTATTTATTTGTAGGTGTTGGTCGGTGTTGTATTTATTTATAGCGCTTTACAATCTTATTTTATTGGCTATTGAAACCAAATTAACATTAGATAGACCAGGCCTACAGTTTTTTTGTCACAGTTTCCCATTGCAGTGCACTGATAAAAAGACAGGGTCACTTAATTACATCTGCCTCCCTTGCCGAAAGTTGCCAACCAGCTCCTGGTGGAGACAGTGCCTTGCTACAGCACAGAGTGCAAAGTTCCTTTAGTCATTGTAGCCTTAGGGTGCAGGACACAGTGCCTCAGCAAAAAAGTTGATGTGCCCCTAGCCCCTGTGGGGCCGCTAGGCCTCAGTCAGCCTAATGGATAATACGGCCCTGCTCCCAACTGGCGCTGGACAAAGCGCCTGATTCTGCGTTAGGAATACATTAAATAAGAGCAAGTAACTGTGTACCTTGGAAAAACCACGCTGCACGGCAGGTGGGGCAGATTTAAAATGAGCAGAAAGATTCAGATTTGGGTCCAGACCTAAATCTAAATTGCAGTGTAAGAATAAAGCTGTCCAGCATTTTGTGGGTTAAATGCAAAGCTGACAGGGGTTGGGTATGGTTTGGCAACATTTGGGATGCCAGCGGTTAGAATGCCGACCACGGCATCCCGAAGATTGGAATACTAACAGGGGAAGGTAAGTACACTTACTGTACCTTCCCCCCCTGGCCCCCTAACCTTAAACTCCCTCCCCGCAGCCTAAAGCTAACACCACTCCCCCTGCAGCCTAACCCTAACCACTCCCCCTGGTGGTGCCTAAACGTAACCCACCCTCGCTACAGCCTAAACCTAACCATCCCCCCCCCGCAGCCTAACCGTAACCCTCCCCATTGTTGCCTAAACCTAACCCCTCCTCTCCACATACTAACCTTCCCCCCTCCCACAGCCTATCCCTTCCCGGTGGTGCATAACCCTAAGCCCCCCTCCTTGCAGCCTAAACCTAACCTCCCAGGGCCACAGCCTAACCCTAATCCTCCCCCCACAGCCTAAACCTAACCTTTGACACCCATCCCCCCACGTGCCCCGCGGCTTACCTCTCCGGCGGCTCGGTGGCTTCTCGTTCGGCATCTTGGAAGTTGGGATACCGGTGCCAGGATGTTAAAGCTATTCAGGATACCAGTGTCAGCATTCCGAATAGTGTCGGGATTCTGGCGTTTGTATTCTAACTGCTGGGTTCCTGATTGGATCCCGCTGACAGCATGTACCCTGCATTCCAAAAATGTATGTATTTGCACCCCTTGAATTGGAACATGGTTTGTCCAGGTGTAAAGCCCTGGTAATTGAGGTGGAGTGACAGTTCCTTCAAATCAGGGCACCCCACCTAAATCAAGACTGTTTTGAAGTATAAATGTCACACGTTTCCTGGCGGAATTTGGCATTAAGTGTAATACCCCCAAGCACACAGTAGTGCAAAGTATATGGACTCCATCCTTACAGCTCCATGGCAGACTTTAAGGATTGTATATTCGGAGCATCCAGAGCCGGCCATAGGCATAGGCAAACTAGGCAATTGCCTAGGGCATTTGATATGATTAGGGGCATCAGCAGCTTCTGCTGATTAAAATGATATGTGGCATGTCTATATTCTGTGTGTAGCATTTCATATGCAGATACAGCCACAGTCTCACACAGTATATAGGCATGCTGCATATCATTTTAATCAGCAGAAGCTGCTTGTGCATCCTAGCCACATAGCAATGCAAATAAGATGCATTTTCATTAAAAAAATGTGCCCGACGTTAGCATTGAGGAAAGATTTATGAGGACACATCTGTATTCAATCAGAGGCAGAGGTCACAGGGTTAGTGGCAGTGTGAGTGTTGTGTGCATGTGAGTAGGTTGGTTGTACAGTTGTGTTCAGAATATGTGTAAGGAGCATTATGTGTGTCATGTAAAAATGCATTAATAATGTGCAACATATGTGTAGGGGGCACTATGTGTGTCCTTATGTGTATAAGGGCATTAATAATGTGCGGCATATGTGTAAGGGACATTACGTGTAAAAGGGCATTCATAAAGGTTGTCATAATGTGTAAGGTGCATTATGTTTATAAGGACATTAATAATGTGTCTCATATGTGTAAGGGGCATTACTGTGTAGCATTATGTGTATAAGGTGCTCTACTATGTGGTGTTGCGTATAGAAAGGACACTACTGTGTTGTCTAATGTGAATAAAGAGCAATAGGGTGTGGTGTAATGTGAATAAGGAGCAATTCAGTGTGATGTAATGTGAAAAAGGGGCTGTACTGTGAGGAGTAACGTTTATAAGGTAAAGTGATGCTACTGTGGGATGTAATATGAATTATGGACACTATCGCATGGTCATATGTGAATAAAGTTGCAGTACTGTGTGGCCATGCCCCTTGCCAGCAAAAACACACCCCTTTTCAGGCTATGCGCCAAATGTACGATCTGTTCCTATTTAAAATATAGGGGGTACAAACCCCAAGATAAGGACTGCTATGGATGAGTGGTGATGGTGCTGGGAAAGAGGTGCAAGGTCAGAGGCGGAACCAGCGGTGGTGCTAGGGGGCACCAGCCAAAATCTTGCCTAGGGCATCATATTGGTTAGGGCCGGCTCTGGGAGCATCTTCACCTAAAGATCTGTTCTACTGCTAAATCAGGTTTGCACAAAATACTTCTGGAACATCTCTAACCCATAGTGCAGTACTTAAAAATGCAAGTAAAACCCTTACCAGTCCCATATACAGTATACTGTAAGTGTTGTTGTTGTTTTCAATGCTCACAATGTGGTCCCGTTTAATAAACCAAAACTTTTTTTCACAAATTTAAAGCAAAACCATGCTTTCCATTTATGGCAGCCTTTCAAAGATAGTAATATCCCAGCACTGAGCTGCGATGTCATCCGCAGAGAGATAAAAGGAGTGTTATGGTAGACTTACCATTGTTAACACTCTTTCTGTGAAGTACACAGGGTTCCACAGGGAAACATTGGGGGTGTAGAGTGGATCTGGATACAGAGGCACCAACAGGCAGTTTTAGCTGTCCCAGGATGCATAAGGGCCTCCTCTATAACCCAGCCTCCAGGCACTGTGAGCTTAGTTTCGGTAACCAGTCCAATGCAGGAAGCAGGCAAGAGAGAAGTAAGATGTTAGTCACATAAGAACACAATCTCACGACAGGAGAAGGTACCAGTGGCTAATGCCATACAAGCCCAAAGAAGCTAGGTGCATCAGAGTGGGCGCCCTGTGGAACCCTGTGTACTTCGCATAAAGAGTGTTAACAATGGTAAGTCTACCATAACACTCCTTTTCTGCAGCAGGGTACACAGGTTTCCACAGGGAAACATCAGGGATGTCCTAAAGCAGTTCATCAAGTTAGGGGACGCGCCTTAGTGGATATGAGAATCCGGCGTCCAAAGGAAGCATCCTGGGAGGCGAAGGTATCAAAGGCAAAGAACCTAAGAAACGTGTTCACTGAGGACCACGTAGCCGCCTTGCACAATTGTTCTGTGGACGCGCCGCGGCGGGACGCCCAAGAAAGTCCAACAGACCGGGTAGAATGGGCCTTAATCACAGCAGGACCTGGAAGTCCAGCCTGCGCATAAGCGTGTGCAATCACCATTCTAATCCATCTGACCAAGGTTTGCTTATTCGCAGGCCAGCCACGTTTGTGGAATACATACAGGACAAAAAGGGCATTAGACCATCTTATAGAAGCAGTCCTGTCCCCATAGACACGAAGAGCCCTAACCTCATCTTAAGACTGTTCTTTAGCAGACAAGTCCGAAGAGATAAAGGCCGGGACCACAATCTCTTGGTTAAGGTGAAAAGATGACACCACCTTAGGTAAGTAACCGGGCTGGGATCGGAGAACCGCCCTGTCATGGTGGAAAATCAGAAAGGGTGGATGACAGGACAAAGCGCCTAAGTCCGAGACCCTTCTTGCAGAGGCAATAGCCAGCAAGAACAGCACCTTGGTCGGGAGCCATTTGAGGTCCACCGATTCATGAAGTTTGAAGGGCGACTCTTGAAGGGCTTTCAATACAATTGACAGGCCCCATGGAGTCACTGGGGGGACATAGGGAGGCTGAATACATAGAACACCCTGAATGAACGTATGGACATCAGGTATAGAAGCAATATTGCGCTGAAACCACACAGATAAGGCAGATATGTGAACCTTGAGGGAGGCAAGACGAAGACCAAGCCTATTTGCAGAAAAGCCAGAATTCAGGAAGTCCTGAATCAATAGGCGTCATAATTCTTATCAGCACACCAGGTGAAGTAAGAATGCCAAACTCTGTAATAAATCCAGGCAGAGGCCGGTTTGCGGGCCTTCAGCATAGTCTGAATAACAGTCTCAGAAAACCCTTTGGACCTTAGGAGTGATACTTCAAGAACCACGCAGTCAAAGCCAGTCTGGCCAGGTCTGGGTAGAGGCAATGGCCCTGCACTATGAGGTCTTGATGCTAAAGAAGTAGAAGGGGACGCTCGGTCAATAGACCTTGCAGGTCTGAGAACCAATGTCTTCTGGGCCACGCTGGAGCGACTAGAATTATCATTCCTCCTTCTTGTTTGAACTTTTGAATTACCCTGGACAGGAGTGACACTGGAGGGAATATGTAAGGCAGCTGGAAATTCTACGGAACTACCAATGCAGCCACGAATGCCGCCTGAGGATTCTTGGTCCTTGATCCGAAGACCAGAACCTTGTGATTGTGTCGAGACGCCATGAAGTACACGTCTGGCAGACCCCATCTGTCCACCAGGAGTTGGAAGACTTCAGGATGAAGACCACACTCTCCGGAGTGAATGTCCTGGCGACTGAGGAAGTCCGCTTCCCAGTTTAGGACACCCGGAATGAACACCGGCAATATGGCTGGTAGATAGCTTCCCGCCCAACATAGGATTTTGGACACTTCAAACATTGCCCTACGTCTTCAAGTGCTGCCTTGATGGTTTATGTAGGCCACTGTTGTGGCATTGGGGGTAATTCCAAGTTGATCGCAGCAGGATTTTTGATAGCAATTGGGCAAAACCATGTGCACTGCAGGGGAGGCAGATTTAACATGTGCAGAGAGAGTTAGATTTGGGTGTGGTGTGTTCAATCTGCAATCTAATTTGCAGTGTAAAAATAAAGCAGCCTGTATTTACCCTGCACAGAAATAAAATAACCCTCCCAAATCTAACTCTTTCTGCACATGTTATATCTGCCTCCCCTGCAGTGCACATGGTTTTGCCCAATTGCTATCAAAAATCCTGCTGCGATCAACTTGGAATTACCCCCATTGTCTGATTGTACCTGAACAGGCCTGTTCCATACCAGAGGCAGGGCGAGAGTCAGTGCATTGAACAATGCTCTCAGCTCCAGAATATTGATCGGAAGAAGAGATTCTTCCCTGGTCCAATGACCCTGAAACGAGTATTGCTCCAACACCACTCCCCAACCCAAAAGACTGGCGTCAGTTGTCAGTGGGACCCAGTCGGGGATTCAGAAGGCATGCCCCTGCTCAATTGCTGGTCATGGAGCCACCAGTTCAGCGACAGACGAACCTCCGGAGTCAAAGAGACCATTTGAGATCTGATCCAATGAGGTAGGCCGTCCCACTTGAACAGAATCACCTGTTGTAGAGGGTGTGAATGAAACTGAGCGTACTCGATCATGTCGAAGAACGACACCATCAGGCCAAAGACTTGCATCACTGAGTGTATCATCACTCTGGGTCGACGAATGAAGTGCCTTATCCTGTCCTGAAGTTTCAGTACCTTGTCTGGAGACAAGAACAGTCTGTGGCTGTGTGTGTCCAAGAGTGCCCCTAGGTGCACCATGCTCTGAGCTGGGACCAGCGAGGACCTTTTCTAATTTATCAGTCTCCCGTGGGCTTGCAGGAAAGTTACCATCAGTTGTAGATGACTGAAGAGAACTTTGTGTGAACTTGCCAAAATCAGTAGGTCTTCCAAGTATGGGAGGATTCTGATTCCCTGGTGATGGATGTGGGCAGTCATCATGGCCGTGACCTTGGTGAAGATCCGAAGAGCCATAATCAGTCCAAACGGCAGAGCCTGGAATTGGTAGTGAAGGTTGCCAATAGCAAACCGCAGGAACTGCTGATGCGAGATGGCAATAGGAATATGCAGATGCATCCTGTATATCCAGGGATACAATATCGTCTCCGGGTTCCATAGCCAGAACTATTGAGCACAGCGTTTCCATACAAAACTTGGACACTCTCACAAACTTGTTCAAAGATTTGAGGTGGAGTATAGGTCGGTAGGACCCATTGGGTTTCGGGACCAGAAACAGGGTCGAGTAATAACCTTTGCCCCTCTGAGGCTGAGGAACCGACACAACCACTCCAGTACTCAGGAGGGAACTTACAACCGTTTGTAGAGATTGTGCCTTCAACGGATCCGACGGGAGTGCCGTTGAACAGAACTGGGGAAGGACCGCCCCGTCATGCAGCAGGCTTGTCATGTTTTGCAGCAGACTGACGGGATGCCCAGGACTGTTTCGTCTTGGGCTTGGATGATTTGAAAACACGAGACTGTTTAGGGTAAGACTGACCTTTCGCTTTACCTTGAGGTCGAAAGGAACGAAAAGTGGTGCTTTTCACCTTCTGAGAAGGGTTAGATGTGGGAAGGACAGCCGTCTTAGCGGTTGCCAACTCAGACACAATTTTATTCAGGTCTTCCCCAAACAAAATGTCCCTAGTGAAAGGGAGGACCTCCCAGGTCTTTTTGGAGTCTAGGTCCACTTTCCACGACCTCAACCACAGAATGCGGCGTGCCAGGACAGACGTAGCTGACGCCTTGGCCACCAACACTCCTGCCTCAGAGGATGCCTCTTGAATATAATAAGAAGCAGTGGTAATATGAGACAGGTATTGTCTGGCATTGTCAGTGATATCCTCTGGTAGCTCCTCCTCTAATGCCTGAATCCACGCTGAGGAACTGACACAACCACTCCAGAACTCAGGAGGGAACTTACAACCGTTTGTAGAGATTGTGCCTTCAACAGATCTGACGGGAGCGCCATTGAAAATAACTGGTGAGAGGGACATCTCTTGAATGAGACAGTGTACCTGTGAGAGACAACTTCCAGTACCCAAGCGTCTGAAGTGGTCGTAAGCCAGACCTGGGCGAACTGTAGAAGTTGGCCTTCCACCCAGGGGCCCCAAGGGGGAGGTCCGCCCCGTCATGCAGCAGGCTTGTCATGTTTTGCAGCAGACTGAAGGGATGCCCAGGACTGTTTCGTCTTGGGCTTGGATGGTTTGAAAACGCGAGACTGTCTAGGGTAAGACTCACCTTTCACTTTCCCTTGAGGTAAAAAGGAACGAAAAGTGGTGCTTTTCACCTTCTGAGAAGGGTTAGATGTGGGAAGGAAAGCCGTCTTAGTGGCTGCCAACTCAGACACAATTTTATTCAGGCCTTCCCCATACAAAATGTCCCCAGTGAAAGGGAGGGCCTCCAAGGTCTTTTTGGAGTCCAGGTCCACTTTCCACAACCTCAACCACAGAATGTGGCGTGCCATGACAGACGTAGCCGACGCCTTAGCCGCCAACACTCCTGCCTCAGAGGATGCCTCTTGAATATAATAAGAAGCGGTGGTAATATGAGACAGGTATTGTCTGGCATTGTCAGAGATATCCTCTGGTAGCTCCTCCTCTAACGCCTGAACCCATGCCTCAATACCTTTAGCAGCCCAAGAGGCAGCAATAGTGGGTCTGTGGACAGCCCCTGTAAGGGCGTAGATAGATTTCTAGCATCCCCCAATGCCTTTATCTGTCGGATCCTTCAGTGACAGTTAGAGTGGATGACACCAGAAGGCGGGTGACATGAGAGTCCTACGGTAGCGGAGTCTCCCATTTGGTACATAGCTCTGCAGGGAGCGGATAACGAGCTAATGCCCTTTTGGGGACAGGGAATTTTTGCCCTGGGTTGTACCAGGGTTTCTGTCTGATGTCCACTAAATGATCAGAATGAGGTAAAACTATTTTAACCACTTTCTGCTGTTTAAACTTGTCAGTTTTCTTTGCCACTGCAGTGGAATCCTCCTCACCAGTGATTTGGAGAATCTACTTAAGGACCATTTTCAAGGCAGGGACATCTACCATTAAGGGAGCGTCTTCGTCTGCAACACAGGATCGGTGTCAGACAGGACCGTATGCTCCCCCTCCTTGTCAGAAGAAACATCAGAGAGGTTTTTAGATTGAGAGGAGGAAGCAGCTCACTTAGAGGAACCAGGGACACGTGACCCGAGGTAGATTTCTGTCTAACCAGAGACCGATTTAGCTGCTGCAGTTGGTTAGACAAATTTTCTGCCCAAGGCAGGTTTACCATAGGGACAATTTGTGGGGGTAATGCCACAGGCGGCCCCATAGGGGGCGTAAGGCACTCCACCAGAGTACCCAGCAGGGTAGTGAATGCTGCCCATGGTGGCTCCTGACTTGGTGTAGGGGCTGCGGACTGACAGGGAGGTGCATGACAAGCAGTACAGAGACCATCATGTGACAATTCCTCCTCTGATAAACCCGCGGAGCAGGCTCTGCATGTTGCAGGAGCTTCCGCTGATTTGCTGCCCTTTTTAGACATTGCACAATGTAAACAATTGGATTTACACAGTACGATATACAGCCAGACAATAACAATAATATGTGGAATAAACAGATAGGGTTTAACGTGACTATGAGACAGATGTAATATACTTATATCTGAATAAACACTGTGTACAACTATATTACTTGACCCAGAAGCACCCAGCCCAGGGTATAGAATATTGTGATAGGTATAGCTGGGAAACACTGAAAGTGAAACCACACAGCAGTACAGGCACACACAGTCACATGCAATGCAGGATTTATATCACAATAAATCTGCACTGGACTAGTATATCAAAGCACGGTCCGAAAACCGGAGGATATAGCAGACTACTTGTACAATATAATCTTCAGTATACACAATTTCTCAACTGATACTGTCTAAGAGACAGGTAGGATACTTAAGTGTAATGTAAATGCACGACACTACAGGCGGCCTTACATGGGAGACCTCGCCCAGCAATCCCGGAGACCTGCTGCTGCTATGCTGTGAAGATGGCGCCCAGTGTCTCTGTGAAGGAATGAGGGAGAGTGATGCAGCTCCAGGGTGGGAAATCTGCAGGAGATGGCGCCCTGGGCCAGGGGAGGGGCTACAGGTCAAGTGCGCGCCTCCCATATGCTGTTCTTCCAATCCAGGTACTATGAAGCCTTATTAAATGAGGTGTTAATACACCTGACCTGTGCTCCTATTGCCCTGGTGGTCTAGTAGGGTCCCTGCCCAGTGACAGTGTCCACGCCAGTGCCGCGACCCATTTCCCTAGGCCGCAAAGGAGACCCTCTTACCTGCCTCCCGGTAGCAGCCGCGTGATCCTTGAGAGTGGTCCGGAACTGTGCCTATGCCTGCGGACGTCCCCCCACAAGTACCTGGGAACCAGGCCAGCGGGAGTATGTGGCACCGCTTGGGAGGTGATGCAGCAGCAGCACTGAAGTCAGTCTGACTTACAATGCTCTCAGCCCTGAAGAAAAAAATTAAGTTTTAGCAAAAAAGGAAAAAGCTTTCCTGTTTAGTGACCTGCTGCTGCAGGCACCAACTAAAAACTGAGCTCACAGTGCCTGGAGGCGGGGTTATAGAGGAGGCCCCTATGCATCCTGGGACAGCTAAAGCTTTGCCTGTTTGTTCCTCTCGATCCAGATCCACTCTACACCCCCGATGTTTCCATGTGGAAACCTGTGAACCCTGCTGCAGAAATGTGTATTTTACAGTTTTGCAATAAATTTGAAAATGATCTTAGAGCGAGCGCCAGAAAATGTTCTATCTTTGGAGACTTTGCAAGATTCCAGGTCATAAAGAAATTAAATGATAACAAATACATCAAAAGTCAATGTGATTTTAAAATGACTATTTGCACAAAATGAAAAGCTGTGGCTGGAATTGAATTTATTTAGGATGATACAGTTTGGTCGACCATTTATTGTGAATGTTGGTTTGAAATGTGTAGTGTGGTAATAACAGTGTCATGTATACTTTGTAAATTAGAGGAAAGCAGTAGAGAGCAGGGCTGCAATGCTACAGGTACAATAGCGGCTCTTGCCGCGGGCAAGCAGGATTTTTACCCGGGGTGCCGCATACTGAAGGGCACTGCCGCCGCTGCCGTGCCTGACCTTCCCAGCACCCACATGCTGCTGTGCGGTGCGCCTGACGTCATTGCGCACCGCACGGCATTGTGGGAGCGGCCGTAGACGCTAGACGTCTCTCCCATAGATCCGAGGAGCAGCGGCAGAGACAGCAGCAGCGGTCGGGAAGCAGGAGCTGGGCTGGTGAGTATTTTTTTTTTATTATTAGTTTTTTTGTAAGCGGCGCTACTAGGGGCATAACTACAGGTGCACAGCTACAGGGGGCACAACTCTACTGGGGGCACAACTCTACAGGGGGTACAGGTACAGGGGGCACAACTCTATTGGGGGCACAGCTACAGGGGGCACAGCTCTACAGGGGGTACAGCTACAGGGGGCACAACTCTACTGGGGGTACAGCTACAGGGGGCAAAACTCTACAGGGAGCACAACTACAGGGGCACAACTCTACTGGCGGCACAACTACAGGGTGCATAACTTTGGTCACGCCCTTCCCCTATGATGCCACGCCCTATTTTTGACGTGCGCTTACGGTGTGCACTAACCCTTTGGGGGGGGGGTGGCGCCAAAGGAATCTTTCGCCTTGGGCGCCACAAGGTCTAGAACCGGCCCTGTATGAATAGCATATGCCTTCCTGTCACTTCCTGCGGTGGCGTTGCCTCTTGGATTTTCCCGACAACATTCCATCTGCCAACCAAATTCCTGCAGCCGCACTCACAGCGCTTGTTCATAAAATAGGCGCTGGAAGTGCCCTATTTAAACCATCTCTTATTCAGAAATGAACAATACTGTATATATCTGTTGTTATTATTGTTATTATACTGTATATATACTGTTCATATCATTTAGTGTGGAGGTACCGACGATGACCGATTCACAGCCCCGCAGTCGTTCATCGTTGGTTCTCAGTCTTTTTCAATGCAAGTCAATTTGGACGATATCGATCATCATTCAGATCGAACATCGTGCAAATTGCAGACATCGCTGAGTGTGTAGGGCACATTAGTCCAGGCCATTGCCAGAAAAACTCAAATTCCAGAGAACAGTCTCCTGGCTCTTGGCTGCAGTGGATTCCGTCTGTCTTCCATTTCCCGCATCTGATTCTGCCTTCAGTGACCGGCATCCGTAAAGTGCATCTGCATCCGATTCTGCCTCCAGTGACCCGCATTTACAAGGTGCGTCTGCATTTGGCTTTGCTTCAGTAATTTGCATTCACAGAGTGCATCTGCATCAACCAGCCTCCAGTTACCTGCAGTGCTTCCTGCATTCATTCATTCCACATTTATCTCATAGCATCTATCATCTGGGCTGCCCTGTACTGTAATTAAACAGGTGTCTCATTATACTCTGGAGTTCCATATACATTCTGCTGTCAGCCCAATACCTATTCTCCTGCAGACTGTCATTGGTACTACAGGCACTCCGCTGTGGTCACATGTACTACCTGTTCCTGGTTAGTAGCTCTGTGTGCAGTATCTCTGTAATAACCTGGGTTATTGCTGGGTCTACCTGAGTCATGGGCCAGTGTAAAAGGGTCCTTGAAAAATAACCCGGGTTGAGTAACCCGGGAATCTGACCCTAGTAGCCACCAGCATCAAACACGGGTAAGTGTGCAGTGTCAATTGCGCAACCCAGGTTACATGATGTAGGTTTAGTTTAAAAGCTGCTGATTGGCTGTGTATGCAGAGGTACGCCTCAAGGGAGTGGGTTCAGTGTAAACAGGGCTGACTCTGGAAAAACCTGGTCCAAGGTGCAGTGTAAACGGGGTCTGACCCGTGTCCGACCTGAGTTGGAACCATGTCCAGAACCCAGGTTGGACCTGGGTTTTAGGTGGGTTTTTGGTGGAAAAGTAGTAAAAGGGTCCTTGAGAAATAACTCGGGTCAAGTGACCTTTAAATCTGACTCTGATAGCTCCCTTGAGGCAGACCTCTGCATACACATCCAATCAGCAGCTTTTAAGCATAACCCGGGTCGGATAACCCAGGTCGTGCTGCTTACACTTGAAAATTGCTGAGGTCTATCTAGTCCCAGGCAGTCTCCTTTTACATTTACCAAAATCCCGGGTTTTATGCGTTCACGTGCAAAACCCTGGGATTTTTAAGTCAGGATTTTTAGCTACCAGGGTAGGTTTCCTGAGTCACTCGACCCAGGAATAACTCATGTTATTGCAGCAGTAGAAGATGGGTATAATATTGTTTCTCAGTAATGTCTTGGCACTAATAACTTAAATATTCATATGACTTTCTATAGGTTAATTCCTTATCACAGAGATCTTAATTATAAATTTGAATAGCACAATAGATCATTGAGTAAAACCAAATTTATACAATAAACAATACGTCTCAATTAGGCAAAAAAAATTTAGGGCCCCAATTAGGAGTCCTTCTGAAATCTCTCCTATGCAGTCAGCTGAACAGGAGGGATCACCATAGAGCACAGGTTCTCAAACTCGGCCCTCAGGACCCCACACAGTGCATGTTTTGCAGGTCTCCTCACAGAATCACAAGTGAAATAATTAGCTCCACCTGTGGACCTTTTAAAATGGGTCAGTGAGTAATTAATACACCTGTGCACTTGCTGGGTTACCTGCAAAACATGCACTGTGTGGGGTCCTGAGGACCAAGTTTGAGAACCCCTGCCATAGAGGACTGCATAGGAGAGATTTCAGAAGGACTCCTACAGTAATTGGGACCCTAAAACTTTTTTTGCCTAATTGAGACGTATAATATAACTACTAACACAGGATCATTGAAGAAAGGTACAAAAGGATCCTCGGTAGGGACGGGAATTCAAGTCAATTACTATTTTACTTGTGGTGGATTAATTCCAGTGGGGCCCTCAGAAGAGGCCTTAAAGGCTCAACATTAAGTTTGAACAATAAAATTTTGATAAGAGAAAAATAGTCACAATCTTCAACCGTATACAGAGAGACAACCATATCGAAAGAAATACATAATTTTCTCTGACGTCCTAGTGGATGCTGGGAACTCCGTAAGGACCATGGGGATTAGCGGCTCCGCAGGAGACTGGGCACAAAAGTAAAAGCTTTAGGACTACCTGGTGTGCACTGGCTCCTCCCCCTATGACCCTCCTCCAAGCCTCAGTTAGATTTTTGTGCCCGGCCGAGAAGGGTGCACACTAGGGGCTCTCCTGAGCTTCTTAGTGAAAGTTTTAGTTTTAGGTTTTTTATTTTCAGTGAGACCTGCTGGCAACAGGCTCACTGCATCGAGGGACTAAGGGGAGAAGAAGCGAACTCACCTGAAGTGCAGAGTGGATTGGGCTTCTTAGGCTACTGGACACCATTAGCTCCAGAGGGACCGAACACAGGCCCAGCCTCGGAGCTCGGTCCCAGAGCCGCGCCGCCGGCCCCCTTACAGAGCCAGAAGCAAGAAGAGGCACACTTCACACTCCGGTCACTGAGGGTGCAGGGCGCTAGGGGGGGGCGCCCTGAGCAGCAATGTAAAACACCTTGGCTGGCATAAATACACCACATATAACCCCCAGGGCTATATGGATGTATTTTAACCCCTGCCAGAACTTACAAAAAAGCGGGAGAAAAGGCCGCCGAGAAGGGGGCGGAGCCTATCTCCTCAGCACACAGGCGCCATTTTCCATCACAGCTCCGCTGGAAGGACGTCTCCCTGACTCTCCCCTGCAGTCCTGCACTACAGAAAAGGGTAAAAAAGAGAGGGGGGGCACTAATTTGGCGCAGTTTTGATACTAACAGCAGCTATAAAGGGAAAAGCACATTTAATAGTGGTATTCCTGTTTATATATAGCGCTCTGGTGTGTGCTGGCATACTCTCCCTCTGTCTCCCCAAAGGGCTTGTGGGGTCCTGTCCTCTATAAGGGCATTCCCTGTGTGTGTGTGCGGTGTGTCGGTACGATTGTGTCGACATGTTTGAGGAGGAAAATGAGATGGAGGCGGAGCAATTGCCTATTATACAGTTGTCACCCCCTGGGGAGTCGACACCTGAGTGGATGAGCTTATGGAAGGAATTGCGTGACAGTGTCAGCTCGTTACGACAGACAGTTGACGACATGAGACAGCCGGCTACTCAGCTTGCGCCTGTCCAAGGGTCTCAAACGCCATCAGGGGCTTTAAAACGCCCGTTACCTCAAATGGCAGACACAGACACGGATACTGACTCCAGTGTCGACGATGATGAGACAAACGTGACTTCCACTAGGGCCACACGTTACATGATTGAAGCAATTAAAAATGTATTGCATATCTCTGATAATACAAGTACCACTAAAAAGGGTATTATGTTTGGTGAGAAAAAACTGCCTGTAGTTTTTCCTGTATCCGAGGAATTAAATGAAGTGTGTGATGAGGCGTGGGTTTCCCCCGATAAAAAACTGATAATTCCTAAAAGGTTATTGGCATCGTACCCTTTCCCGCCAGAGGATAGGGCACGTTGGGAAACACCCCCTAGGGTGGATAAAGCGCTCACACGTTTGTCAAAACAGGTAGCACTACCTTCTCCTGATACGGCCGCCCTAAAGGAACCTGCCGATAGAAAGCTGGAGAATATCCTAAAATGTATATACTCTCACACGGGTGTTATACTGCGACCAGCAATCGCCTCAGCCTGGATGTGCAGTGCAGGCCTGGCGTGGTCGGATTCCCTGACTGAAAATATTGATACCCTAGATAGGGACAGTATATTACTGACTATAGAGCATTTGAAGGATGCATTTCTATATATGCGTGATGCACAGAGGGATATTTGCCGACTGGCATCAAGAGTTAGCGCGCTGTCCATTTCTGCTAGAAGAGGTTTATGGACGCGGCAGTGGTCAGGTGATGCGGATTCTAAAAGGCACATGGAAGTATTGCCTTATAAGGGGGAGGAGTTATTTGGGGTAGGTCTATCAGACCTGGTAGCCACGGCAACTGCTGGAAAATCCACATTTTTACCCCAGGTAGCTTCTCAACCTAAGAAGACGCCGTATTATCAGGCGCAGTCCTTTCGGCCCCATAAGGGCAAGCGGGCAAAAGGCGCCTCATTTATGCCCCGTGGCAGAGGGAGAGGAAAAAGGCTGCAACAAACAGCCAGTTCCCAGGAACAAAAGCCCTCTCCCGCCTCCGCAAAGTCCTCAGCATGACGCTGGGGCTTTACAAGCAGACACGGTGGGGGCCCGTCTCAAAAAGTTCAATGCGCAGTGGGCCCACTCGCAAGTGGACCCCTGGATCCTTCAAGTGGTATCTCAGGGGTACAAATTGGAATTCGAGACGTCTCCCCCTCGCCGTTTTCTAAAGTCTGCTTTACCGACGTCTCCCTCAGACAGGGAGGCAGTATTGGATGCCATTCACAAGCTGTATTCCCAGCAGGTGACAATCAAGGTACCCCTCCTACAACAGGAAAAGGGGTACTATTCCACACTATTTGTGGTACCGAAGCCGGACGGCTCGGTGAGACCAATTTTAAACCTAAAATCCTTGAACACTTACATACAAAGGTTCAAATTCAAGATACAGAACTGTCACTATCAGTTTCAGACGCTGCCATTTGGATTGTCCACGGCACCCCGGGTCTTTACCAAGGTAATGGCCGAAATTATGATACTCCTTCGAAGGAAGGGAGTTTTAGTTATCCCTTACTTGGACGATCTCCTGATAAGGGCAAGATCCAGGGAACAGTTGGAAGTCGGGGTAGC
Source organism: Pseudophryne corroboree (assembly GCF_028390025.1). Lineage (NCBI taxonomy): Eukaryota > Metazoa > Chordata > Amphibia > Anura > Myobatrachidae > Pseudophryne > Pseudophryne corroboree. Next base: position 88,781,149 of record NC_086447.1, read on the forward strand.
ACTATCTCAGATAGTGCTGCGCCAGCACGGTTGGATTCTCAATATTCCAAAATCTCAGCTGATCCTGACTACCCGACTCCTATTCCTAGGGATGATCCTGGACACAGTCCAGAAAAAGGTGTTTCTCCCGGAGGAGAAAGCCGGGGAGTTATCCGAACTAGTCAGAAATCTCCTAAAACCAGGCCAAGTCTCAGTGCATCAATGCACAAGGGTCCTGGGAAAGATGGTGGCTTCTTACGAAGCAATCCCATTCGGCAGATTCCACGCAAGAACCTTCCAGTGGGATCTGCTAGACAAATGGTCCGGGTCGCATCTTCAGATGCATCAGCGGATAATCTTGTCACCAAGGACAAGGGTGTCTCTCCTGTGGTGGTTGCAGAGTGCTCATCTTCTAGAGGGCCGCAGATTCGGCATTCAGGACTGGGTCCTGGTGACCACGGATGCCAGCCTGAGAGGCTGGGGAGCAGTCACACAGGGACGAAATTTCCAGGGCTTGTGGTCAAGCCTGGAGACATCTCTTCACATAAATATCCTGGAGCTAAGGGCCATCTACAATGCTCTAAGCCTAGCAAGACCTCTGCTTCAAGGTCAGCCGGTGCTGATCCAGTCAGACAACATCACGGCAGTCGCCCACGTAAACAGACAGGGCGGCACAAGAAGCAGAAGGGCAATGACAGAAGTTGCAAGGATTCTTCGCTGGGCGGAAAATCATGTGATAGAACTGTCAGCAGTGTTCATTCCGGGAGTGGACAACTGGGAAGCAGACTTCCTCAGCAGACACGACCTCCATCCGGGGGAGTGGGGACTTCACCCAGAAGTCTTCCACATGATTGTGAACCGTTGGGAAAAACCAAAGGTGGACATGATGGCGTCCCGCCTCAACTAAAAACTGGACAGGTATTGCGCCAAATCAAGGGACCCTCAGGCAATAGCTGTGGACGCTCTGGTAACACCGTGGGTGTACCAGTCAGTGTATGTGTTCCCTCCTCTGCCTCTCATACCCAAGGTACTGAGGATCATAAGAAGGAGAGGAGTAAGGACTATACTCGTGGCTCCGGATTGGCCAAGAAGGACTTGGTACCCGGAACTTCAAGAGATGCTCACAGAGGACCCGTGGCCTCTACCTCTAAGAAAGGACCTGCTTCAGCAGGGACCCCGTCTGTTCCAAGACTTACCGCGGCTGCGTTTGACGGCTTGGCGGTTGAACGCCGGATCCTGAAGGAAAAAGGCATTCCGGATGAAGTCATCCTTACCCTGATCAAAGCCAGGAAGGATGTAACCGTGCAACATTATCACCGTATTTGGCGTAAATATGTTGCGTGGTGCGAGGCCAGGAAGGCCCCTACAGAGGAATTTCAACTGGGTCGTTTCCTACATTTCCTGCAAACAGGACTGTCTATGGGCCTAAAATTAGGGTCCATTAAGGTTCAAATTTCGGCCCTGTCGATTTTCTTCCAGAAAGAACTGGCTTCAGTTCCTGAAGTTCAGACGTTTGTCAAGGGGGTACTGCATATACAGCCTCCTTTTGTGCCTCCAGTGGCACCTTGGGATCTCAATGTAGTTTTGGGGTTCCTAAAATCACATTGGTTTGAACCACTCTCCGCTGTGGACTTAAAATATCTCACTTGGAAAGTGGTAATGTTGTTAGCCCTGGCTTCAGCCAGGCGTGTCTCAGAATTGGCGGCTTTATCCTATAAAAGCCCTTACCTAATTTTTCATACGGACAGGGCAGAATTGAGGACTCGTCCTCAATTTCTCCCTAAGGTGGTTTCAGCATTTCACTTGAACCAGCCTATTCTGGTGCCTGCGGCTACTAGGGACTTGGAGGACTCCAAGTTGCTGGACGTAGTCAGGGCCCTGAAAATATATGTTTCCAGGACGGATGGAGTCAGGAAATCTGACTCGCTGTTTATCCTGTATGCACCCAATAAGCTGGGTGCTCCTGCTTCTAAGCAGACTATTGCTCGTTGGATTTGTAGTACAATTCAGCTTGCACATTCTGTGGCAGGCCTGCCATAGCCTAAATCTGTAAAAGCCCATTCCACAAGGAAGGTGGGCTCATCTTGGGCGGCTGCCCGAGGGGTCTCGGCTTTACAACTTTGCCGAGCAGCTACTTGGTCAGGGGCAAACACGTTTGCTAAATTCTACAAATTTGATACCCTGGCTGAGGAGGACCTGGAGTTCTCTCATTCGGTGCTGCAGAGTCATCCGCACTCTCCCGCCCGTTTGGGAGCTTTGGTATAATCCCCATGGTCCTTACAGAGTTCCCAGCATCCACTAGGACGTCAGAGAAAATAAGAATTTACTTACCGATAATTCTATTTCTCATAGTCCGTAGTGGATGCTGGGCGCCCATCCCAAGTGCGGATTGTCTGCAATACTTGTACATAGTTATTGTTACAAAAATCGGGTTATTATTGTTGTGAGCCATCTTTCAGAGGCTCCTCTGTTATCATGCTGTTAACTGGGTTCAGATCACAGGTTGTACGGTGTGATTGGTGTGACTGGTATGAGTCTTACCCGGGATTCAAAATCCTTCCTTATTGTGTACGCTCGTCCGGGCACAGTATCCTAACTGAGGCTTGGAGGAGGGTCATAGGGGAGGAGCCAGTGCACACCAGGTAGTCCTAAAGCTTTTACTTTTGTGCCCAGTCTCCTGCGGAGCCGCTAATCCCCATGGTCCTTACGGAGTTCCCAGCATCCACTACGGACTATGAGAAATAGAATTATCGGTAAGTAAATTCTTATTTTTATAAAATCCACTAATATCGATGATATTGTTTACCCCTGATGAAGTCTCTAATGACGAAATGCATTGGGTGTTTTATGGATTGATCATTCAGATCCGTTAATAAAGGGATACGATTGGTTTTTAACATACACACTGTGTCCATGAATTAATATATATTTTTTGTAAGTACACTTTTCTAGTTTGTTTATTGTATAAATTTGGTTGTACTCAATGATCTGTTGTGCTATTTAAATTTATAATTAAGATCTCTGTGATAAGGAATTAACCTATAGAAAGCCATATGAATAGGCGCCTCCAAAGAAAACCATTTTCATATCTATCCAACAGGCCCTTTTCAGGCAGAGGACCAATCTTAGGGGAGCAGCCGATTTCACTGTAAGTTAACCATTAATTGACACGGGGAATAATTTCTATTAAATTTAGAATATAGAAGTGTTTGTAAGCGCAGTACTAGTCACCAAATATCATATATATATATATATATATATATATATATTCTGTCACTTCCATGCACAGCTAAAATCCTTCAGGATCCATTCTGTGAGCATTACTGAGGAAGTTACATTGCGTTGTGATTGTCTAATCAGCTATATACTTTTTGAATTATTTTCTATACGGGCTAACACCAGTAACAGTCTTGATTATAATTTCTGGATATCTTATTCAGGCAGGCTGCTATAACATGACTGCCGGTATCTCTAAAGGGAACTCCAACCAATAGTTCCCATAAGGAGCTCCATAAAAGGAGTTTTCCTTAATTATTTTTAAGGCAGCCTATAGAAATTTTCACCTAGGATTATTAAGATTGCTAAAAAGAACTACCAAGAAAGCTCCTATCAGGAGCCAGCATAGGAGACTCCATCATTCTTATATTCAAGGTTGTGAATTTCCATATATAAAGCCATTAATAGCAAGCAAGCCTGTTTTTTTTATTCTCATTACCCCTGATGAAGTCGTTAAGACGAAAGGTGTTGGGTTTGTCAGTCAGAAGTTTCCAACCCAGTTTGTGAAGATACTCCCCCTCGAGCTCGCACCTTGAAAAAAGTGAGGGAGTATCTAGAGTCAAAATCATACAACAAACATATTGGTTGTCTTTTACTGGCATTATTTTTAAACACATCTGTGTAAACAGTGCATAATGAACTCTGTGTAAAAATTGCATTTGTTCAAATGTATGCTATTAAAATAATTTTTTACTAATTGGCCTTGGGCCTCTTGTTTGGGTGACTATCTTGGTGAGGGGTGTCCGTTCCCAGACATTAACCTTCTCCAGTATTCAAATCCTATCCATGGAAACAACACTGGAAGAATCATTGTAGATACGTTTCTAATTAGCTCACTTGGGAATATTGTTTTTTATTGTGTATGTTATTGAGGTCTTTCAACAGGTATCTCTCCCGTTGTGCTGCTCTTAGTTTGGCGCAAGATAAAGATACTGTTGTGCTATTTATATATATATATATATATATATAAAAATTATTATTATTATTATTTATTATTATTACTTTTTTTTTCTTTTTACTGCTAGTCTGTATTGCAGTAATTTTTTTAGCTGTAGGCCGTAGAATCTGCTAATTAATATTACAAATACAATATAGTGATCACCTGGAATATTAATATATAGATATGAGCATGGAATATCTTGCATAGTTTAAATGGCTACTTTGTAAAATGTTATCTATTTTGTGCTATATCTCAAATTTTTATTTTTTTATTTCATTTTATGATTAAATTCTATTTATTTATTTTTTTGCTATTATAAAGTCGGTTAATTGCTCATTGGGTTAATACACACACCAACACAGCTGTTTGACCCACTGGCGTTTCTATAATGGGTGCAGTGTGTGCGGTGCACACGGGCCCCTGAGTACAGAGAGGGCCCCCACCGCACACACTGCACCCATTTTTAAAATACTCACCCAGGGGCGTTTTAAGAGAGGAGGAGGCCCGTGTTCAGTTTCCTCTGTTTGGGCCCCCTCCTCTTTGCCCGGAGCGCTGTAGAGTCTGAGCACTAGAGGGCTCAGACTCTACTGCGCATGCGGCAGATCTCCGGGAAAATGGCGCAGCTGCCATTTTCCCTGAGATTTCTCTACTGTGCATGCGCAGAACTCTGTGAAAAGGGACGCTGAGCCATTTTCATAGAGTTCTAATAGCGCTGCGGATGCCGGTGCTGGACTTTGGAGGAGTGAGTACACTGGCGTTTCTATAATGGGTGCAGTGTGTGCGGTGCACGCGGGCCCCTGAGTCCAGAGAGGGCCCCCACCACACACACTGCACCCATTTTTAAAATACTCACCCCTCCGAAGTCCAGAGCCGGCATCCGCAGCGCTATTAGAACTCTGTGAAAATGGCTAAGCATCCCTTTTCACGGAGTCCTGCGCGTGCGCAGTAGAGAAATCTCAGGGAAAATGGCAGCTGCGCCATTTTCCTGGAGATCTGCGCATGCGCAGTAGAGTCTGAGCCCTCTAGTGCTCAGACTCTACAGCGCTCCAGGCAAAGAGGAGGGGGCCCGAACAGAGGAAACTGAACACGGGCCTCCTCCTCTCTTAAAACGCCCCTGGTTAGACCGCTTCTGTTTCAGAGACAATCATAAATGTCACTGAAGCCCCATAAGTTTCACACCACCAGAAGGTAAGATAAACTACAATGACTGATTATGGGCCTAATTCAGATCTCATCGCAGCAGCAAAATTGTTCTCTAATGGGCAAAACCATGTGCAGTGCAGGTGGGGCAGATATAATGTGAATGCTGATTATTTTACAGGACAGAAAGCTATGCCTTAATACTCTTTAATTCGAGCCGCTGCAGCCGCTGTATGTAATCCTCACCCTACGTACTTTTTACACACTTAGCGTACAAAGGCCCATACCCTGTACGCACTTTGCGTACTCACGCCGCGACGGACGTACAAAGTACATGTAGTGCATACACACACACACACACACACACACACACACACACACACACACACACACACACACACACAGACACGCTGAGAGCACAATGCAGCTACACGTGTGATAGAAATATACCTTAAACCTTAGCAGGAAATGGGACACGACACCAAATTGTATTTCAAAACTATGTTGGGGTCCAACCCACCAACGGTTATTTTACTAGCAGGGGGTTACAAGAATAATACAATACAATAAGAGAAAAAGGCTACAGTCAATGGTACATATACGTTTGTTCGCCTGTGCTTCCCTGTCCGGTCCTCAATCATCAAGGTAGATGATCTTCAGAGATTGTGTTTGACCGGGCCTGCAGCTGGCTTTTTATACATTTGTCCAAAACCTAACACAATGGAAAATGTAATCTATTTGTCTATTGGTCACTGGCATGGTCATTTACAGTACAGGAGAGATCATAGGTCGGTTTGAATAGGTGGGCGATGTCTGGTCCAGGTGCACTTGCAGATGTTCTCCACTGGGTTCTCGCCGAATATCAGGAGTACAGTATATACAGTTGATATTAATATTCTGCTCCTCCACATAACTATTCGCAGGAGCGTGCGATCTTCTGCAAACTAACACCGGAATATTGTTCTTAAAATACCCTACAGCTGGATACCAAACACCATCTCCTAACCTAATTCTGTCCCCTCCTATCCTGTAAAGGTGAATCCCTTTGTTATTGTACCCTTTAAGCAAGTATAACTCGCTGGTGTGGTGCATGTGGACTATGTGTACATTGTGCACTATGTGGATTGAATATGTAATGTGTTTTTATGGCTTTTCCATGTGATTACAAATACTACCGTAATTACTCATACCACGCTCTAATACGCAGGACCGCGGGAGCGATCATACGCAACTTGCGAATATGCGCATGCACGGCAGAACAAGTACGCACACGGAGGCCATCTGTGTGTAGTTTGTACGCGATGTGTGTACTGCAATATTTTCGACTTTGACAGTCCACCCTTTGGCAGTCATCAATAACTGCCACACTTGACTAGTAAACAGAAAATATTATCTACACAATATATACAAGTTTGGATGATCGGGGAGAGTTGTAGGTGGGAAATGTATAACCTAGTGGGATAGTAAAAGCATGTATGTATGAATCAATGTCTGAGGGGCATGTATCATCGTGCCGTATATGTTCTAAGTAAGCTTCGAGGTATTGCGAAATATACATTTCTCTATCGTCCTAGTGGATGCTGGGGTTCCTGAAAGGACCATGGGGAATAGCGGCTCCGCAGGAGACAGGGCACAAAAAGTAAAGCTTTTCCGATCAGGTGGTGTGCACTGGCTCCTCCCCCTATGACCCTCCTCCAGACTCCAGTTAGATTTTTGTGCCCGGCCGAGAAGGGTGCAATCTAGGTGGCTCTCCTAAAGAGCTGCTTAGAGAAAGTTTAGCTAGGTTTTTTATGTTACAGTGATTCCTGCTGGCAACAGGATCACTGCAGCGAGGGACTGAGGGGAGAAGGAGTCAACTCACCTGCGTGCAGGATGGATTGGCTTCTTGGCTACTGGACATCAAGCTCCAGAGGGACGATCACAGGTACAGCCTGGATGGTCACCGGAGCCGCGCCGCCGGCCCCCTTGCAGATGCTGAAGACAGAAGAGGTCCAGAATCGGCGGCTGAAGACTCCTGCAGTCTTCTAAAGGTAGCGCACAGCACTGCAGCTGTGCGCCATTTTCCTCTCAGCACACTTCACACGGCAGTCACTGAGGGTGCAGGGCGCTGGGAGGGGGGCGCCCTGGGAGGCAAAATGAGTACCTATAAAGGCTAAAAATACCTCACATATAGCCCTAGAGGCTATATGGAGATATTTAACCCCTGCCTGATTTCTCAAAATAGCGGGAGACGAGCCCGCCGGAAAAGGGGCGGGGCCTATCTCCTCAGCACACGGCGCCATTTCCTCTCACAGCTCCGCTGGTCAGGACGGCTCCCAGGTCTCTCCCCTGCACTGCACTACAGAAACAGGGTAAAACAGAGAGGGGGGGCAAATTTATGGCGATATTTTTATATAACAAAGCAGCTATAGGGGAGCACTTATTATAAGGCTATCCCTGATATATATATAGCGCTTTTGGTGTGTGCTGGCAAACTCTCCCTCTGTCTCCCCAAAGGGCTAGTGGGTCCTGTCTTCATTAGGAGCATTCCCTGTGTGTCTGCTGTGTGTCGGTACGTGTGTGTCGACATGTATGAGGACGATATTGGTGTGGAGGCGGAGCAATTGCCAAATATGGGGATGTCACCTCCTAGGGGGTCGACACCAGAATGGATGCCTTTATTTATGGAACTACGGGATAGTGTCAACACGCTAAAGCAGTCGTTTGACGACATGAGACGGCCGGACAATCAATTAGTGCCTGTCCAGGCGACTCAAACACCGTCAGGGGCTGTGAAACGCCCTTTGCCTCAGTCGGTCGACACAGACCCAGACACAGGCGATGACTCCAGTGGTGACGGTGACGAATCAACCGTATTTTCCAGTAGGGCCACACGTTATATGATTTTGGCAATGAAGGAGGCGTTACATTTAGCTGATACTACAGGTACCACTAAACAGGGTATTATGTGGGGTATGAAAAAACTACCTATAGTTTTTCCTGAATCAGAAGAACTAAATGACGTGTGTAATGAAGCGTGGGTTGCCCCTGATAAAAAGCTGATAATTTCAAAGAAATTATTGGCATTATACCCTTTCCCGCCAGAGGTTAGGGAGCGCTGGGAAACACCTCCTAGGGTGGACAAGGCGCTAACACGCTTATCTAAACAAGTGGCGTTACCCTCTCCTGAGACGGCCGCACTTAAAGATCCATCAGATAGGAGGATGGAAAATATCCAAAAAAGTATATACACACATGCAGGTGTTATACTACGACCAGCTGTAGCAACTGCCTGGATGGGCAGTGCGGGGGTAGTTTGGTCAGAATCCCTGATTGAAAATATTGATACCCTGGACAGGGACAATATTCTACTGTCGTTAGAACAAATAAAGGATGCATTTCTTTATATGCGTGATGCACAGAGGGATATATGCACACTGGCATCACGGGTAAGTGCTATGTCCATTTCGGCCAGAAGAGCTTTATGGACGCGACAGTGGACAGGCGATGCGGATTCAAAACGGCATATGGAAGTTTTGCCGTATAAGGGGGAGGAGTTATTTGGAGTCGGTCTATCAGATTTGGTGGCCACGGCTACAGCCGGGAAATCCACCTTTCTACCTCAAGTCACTCCCCAACAGAAAAAGGCACCGACTTTTCAACCGCAGCCCTTTCGTTCCTTTAAAAATAAGAGAGCAAAGGGCTATTCATATTTGCCACGAGGCAAAGGTCGAGGGAAGAGACAGCAACACGCAGCTCCTTCCCAGGATCAGAAGCCCTCCCCGGCTTCTACAAAAGCCTCAGCATGACGCTGGGGCTTCTCAAGCGGACTCGGGGACGGTGGGCGGTCGTCTCAAAAATTACAGCGCGCAGTGGGCTCACTCGCAAGTAGATCCCTGGATCCTGCAGATAATATCTCAGGGATACAGGTTGGAATTAGAGACAGATCCACCTCGCCGTTTCCTGAGGTCTGCTTTACCAACGTCCCCCTCCGAAAGGGAGACGGTGTTGGAAGCCATTCACAAGCTGTACTCTCAGCAGGTGATAGTCAAGGTACCTCTTCTGCAACAAGGGAAGGGGTATTATTCCACTCTTTTTGTGGTACCGAAGCCGGATGGCTCGGTAAGGCCTATTCTAAATCTGAAGTCCTTGAACCTGTACATAAAGAAGTTCAAGTTCAAAATGGAGTCACTCAGAGCAGTGATAGCGAACCTGGAAGAGGGGAACTTTATGGTATCCTTGGACATCAAGGATGCGTATCTCCACGTTCCAATTTACCCCTCACACCAGGGGTACCTCAGGTTCGTTGTACAAAACTGTCACTATCAGTTTCAGACGCTGCCGTTCGGATTGTCCACGGCACCTCGGATCTTTACAAAGGTAATGGCCGAGATGATGATTCTTCTTCGAAGAAAAGGCGTATTAATTATCCCATACTTGGACGATCTCCTAATAAGGGCGAGGTCCAGAGAACAGCTAGAGATGGGATTAGCACTGTCTCAAGAAGTGCTAAAACAGCACGGGTGGATTCTGAATATTCCAAAATCCCAGTTAATGCCGACAACTCGTCTGCTGTTCCTAGGGATGATTCTGGACACGGTTCAGAAAAAGGTTTTTCTCCCGGAGGAAAAAGCCAAGGAGTTATCCGAGCTTGTCAGGAACCTCCTAAAACCAGGAAAGGTGTCTGTACATCAATGCACAAGAGTCCTGGGAAAAATGGTGGCTTCTTACGAAGCGATTCCATTCGGCAGATTCCACGCAAGAATTTTCCAAAGGGATCTGTTGGACAAATGGTCAGGGTCGCATCTTCAGATGCACCTACGGATAACCCTGTCTCCAAGGACAAGGGTGTCTCTTCTGTGGTGGTTGCAGAGTGCTCATCTATTGGAGGGCCGCAGATTCGGCATACAGGATTGGATCCTGGTGACCACGGACGCCAGCCTGAGAGGCTGGGGAGCAGTCACACAAGGAAGAAACTTCCAGGGAGTATGGACGAGCCTGGAAACGTCTCTTCACATAAACATTCTGGAACTAAGAGCAATATACAATGCTCTAAACCAGGCAGAACCTCTGCTTCAGGGAAAACCGGTATTGATCCAGTCGGACAACATCACGGCAGTCGCCCATGTGAACAGACAGGGCGGCACAAGAAGCAGGAGGGCAATGGCAGAAGCTGCAAGGATTCTTCGCTGGGCAGAGAATCATGTGATAGCACTGTCAGCAGTGTTCATCCCGGGAGTGGACAACTGGGAAGCAGACTTCCTCAGCAGACACGATCTTCACCCGGGAGAGTGGGGACTTCATCCAGAAGTCTTCCACATGCTGGTAACCCGTTGGGAAAGACCAATGGTGGACATGATGGCGTCTCGCCTCAACAAAAAACTGGACAGGTATTGCGCCAGGTCAAGAGATCCGCAGGCAATAGCTGTGGACGCGCTGGTAACGCCTTGGGTGTACCAGTCGGTGTATGTGTTTCCTCCTCTGCCTCTCATACCAAAAGTATTGAGAATTATACGGCAAAGAGGCGTAAGAACGATACTAGTGGTTCCGGATTGGCCAAGGAGGACTTGGTACCCGGAACTTCAAGAGATGATCACGGAAGATCCGTGGCCTCTACCTCTAAGGAGGGACTTGCTTCAGCAGGGTCCCTGTCTGTTTCAAGACTTACCGCGGCTGCGTTTGACGGCATGGCGGTTGAACGCCGGATCCTAAAGGAAAGAGGCATGCCGGAAGAAGTCATTCCTACTTTGATTAAAGCAAGGAAGGAAGTAACCGTGCAACATTATCACCGAATTTGGCGAAAATATGTTGCGTGGTGCGAAGATCGGAGTGCTCCGACGGAGGAATTTCAACTGGGTCGATTCCTACATTTCCTGCAATCAGGATTGTCAATGGGTCTCAAATTGGGATCTATTAAGGTTCAAATTTCGGCCCTGTCGATTTTCTTTCAAAAAGAATTGGCTTCAGTCCCTGAAGTCCAGACCTTTGTTAAGGGAGTGCTGCATATACAGCCTCCTGTGGTGCCTCCAGTGGCACCGTGGGATCTAAATGTGGTTTTGGACTTCCTAAAATCTCATTGGTTTGAACCACTAAAAAAGGTGGATTTGAAATATCTCACATGGAAAGTGACCATGCTTCTAGCCCTGGCTTCTGCCAGGAGAGTGTCAGAATTGGCAGCTTTATCTTACAAAAGCCCATATCTGATTTTCCATTCGGACAGGGCAGAACTGCGAACTCGTCCGCATTTTCTCCCTAAGGTGGTGTCAGCATTTCATCTGAACCAGCCTATTGTAGTGCCTGCGGCTACAAGTGACTTGGAGGACTCCAAGTTACTGGACGTTGTCAGAGCATTAAAAATATATATTGCAAGGACAGCTGGAGTCAGAAAATCTGACTCGTTGTTTATATTGTATGCACCCAACAAGATGGGTGCTCCTGCGTCTAAGCAGACGATTGCTCGTTGGATCTGTAGCACAATCCAACTTGCACATTCTGTGGCAGGCTTGCCACAGCCTAAATCTGTAAAGGCCCACTCCACAAGGAAGGTGGGCTCATCTTGGGCGGCTGCCCGAGGGGTCTCGGCATTACAACTTTGCCGAGCAGCTACGTGGTCAGGGGAGAACACGTTTGTAAAATTTTACAAATTTGATACTCTGGCTAAGGAGGACCTGGAGTTCTCTCATTCGGTGCTGCAGAGTCATCCGCACTCTCCCGCCCGTTTGGGAGCTTTGGTATAATCCCCATGGTCCTTTCAGGAACCCCAGCATCCACTAGGACGATAGAGAAAATAAGATTTTACTTACCGATAAATCTATTTCTCGGAGTCCGTAGTGGATGCTGGGCGCCCATCCCAAGTGCGGATTATCTGCATAAGTTGTACATAGTTATTGTTAACTAATTCGGGTTATTGTTAAAGGAAGCCATCTTTCAGAGGCTCCGCTGTTATCATACTGTTAACTGGGTTTAGATCACAAGTTGTACGGTGTGATTGGTGTGGCTGGTATGAGTCTTACCCGGGATTCAAAATCCTCCCTTATTGTGTACGCTCGTCCGGGCACAGTACCTAACTGGAGTCTGGAGGAGGGTCATAGGGGGAGGAGCCAGTGCACACCACCTGATCGGAAAAGCTTTACTTTTTGTGCCCTGTCTCCTGCGGAGCCGCTATTCCCCATGGTCCTTTCAGGAACCCCAGCATCCACTACGGACTCCGAGAAATAGATTTATCGGTAAGTAAAATCTTATTTAAATCCTTCTCATCCCATATTAAGGGTCTGTAAATGGGCAAACAAACACTACCAAGCTCTTTTCGGCTTCTTATTCCAACAAATGGGGAGCACATTTAGTTGATGATACATGGAGGGGGAACATATGTGAATGCTAGTATATGTGGATAACACCTGTTGACTATGTGTGCCATTAACTGGAGGTTGCAGAGATGAAGATAAGACACATATATAAAAATGCATTCACATAAACATTGGGTAGGGCTGACGTCTTTTCCGGTTGGATGTTTCTGGGTAAAGGGGGAAACAGAGAAAAATAGTGAAAGAAACAGTCCATGAAATTCATTTGCAATCCTTATCATAACACTGTCTCTATGGATGGATCATAAATCAAATCTGCTGCTGTAACAACGCCCTCGCTCCTTAGACTCATCAAATTTGTGCTGCGCTTGCGCCACGTCAGAATTCGAACACACCTAAATATCAAACCAATAATTATGACGACACCTAGGATACACAGGAGAAACTTTCCTACACTTGCAATTACATTCTGCACCCACTCTCCTAATCCAGAAAACCATTTGAGTGGGTTTAACCATGAGACCCAGCCGGTCAATTAATTACCCACAGCCGTCAAGGTAAGATTGTGTCTCCTCCTGAACTCCCACTTCAACTGCAAAATCTCGTCCATCCTTTGATCGATGATCTCCGTGGGGTCGACAGTGCTGTTTGTAATGTACGTACAGCACTTCACAGCATATTGAGTTGCCAAAGTGACACAGTACCCACCCGTCACAGCCGTGACATAATTCAGGACCATCCTGTGCTGGACCAACTCCGTCTTGTATGCTTGTAACTCCCTGCCCGTATACCTAAAGTGTCATCATACATCTCAGTGATATTATCTATCAAGTTCACAAGCGCATGGATGTACTTAAAATTTATAGTTCCTCTGGAAGTACGGGTGATATCTAATGCGAGTAGGAACTGAATCCCGGTGGATTCGTGGATCAAATCGGAGGCTGCGTGCTCTGCCCATCTATGATGTGTCTCTTGATGATGTGTTCATAGTGGGTATGAGTATAAGGAGTCTGAGCATTGCGGTGAATGTCTTTCATTTTATCATGGGTTATGGTCATGACCTCTGGTAATACTCTTCCAATGTAACACAATCCCTCAGAGCTCGGAGTGAGCCACTTGTACGCTTTCCTCCCACATATGAAATAGGCATCATCTGGGAGAACATAGGGGACAAAATGTAACAGCACCATATTGCTAATTTTCCAGGTAAAGAAACCAATCCCTAGTTCTCTCATCTGCTCAGTACAAGTATCAGGCTGGATGATGTGGGCACAATACCCTTGTGATACCTTTCCAACCCACATGATCTTGCTCTCACGTGTATACCTATACCGAAAATACCTCCCACTGTTGGCTATCTTGCGTACAAGTTCAGAGTCAATAGGTATCCTATCAGCTCTGTGTGAGAAGGTCATTGTCTCGTTATTCCAGGTTACTTCCCAATTTCCAGGTTTTCAGAAATTGGAGACATTAAAGCATATTAGTGATCTATCTACATGATACTGGTGGAGCTTCAAGCTAGGGGGCTTAGATATATTGAATTTCTTGTCCACCGGTCTCCCACCCCGTAATTCGAGTACCTCATCTAACGTTAAAGGATATGGCACTAATCCCGATTTACTCTGTCCTTGAGGTACTTGGGAGCACACCCAACATTCTGTCTGGTTTAAGACCTTACCCACTAATGAGTGGTAATCACTCAACGGATGTCGGTCCATATCGATATTACTGTTGGACTGACATCTCTGGATGCACCCATCTTCGACTATGTTCTCGCAGTATCTACAAATACAATATTCATCAGACAATAACCCCTCACATTGCCTCCGAGCTCCATGACTACCAGAGCGCTTACTGATACCAGCCTTTACTCGAGAGATGTGCTGCTCCTGAGATCCTACAAATTCGTACTCGCCATCAGAACCCATTCCAGATCCTTGCTCAACCTCTCTGGGACCCTCACCAAAACAAATTGTCCTGATCAAAAACAAAATTACCAGCAGAACCCGAAAAGCAGTCTCTTGTGATAGATCCATTTCGTTAGGGGAAAGAAGGAAAATAAGGAGGAGAAAAGAAAGGAAAATGCAGTGGGGGGGGGTGAAAAAAGAAAATGGTGCGACAACCGTCCTTGATCTTGTTGCTCTCCGCACTCAGGTGCCGTTCAACAGTCAAGCCTCTCAGCTTTCCCGGAATAGACTCTTTAGTGATACGAGGTTCTCTTCACCTTGCTCTTTGTCACGAGTTTTCTCCGGGTCAGCGACCTTCTTGCAGTGGGACGAGTGGACCCAAGTCTCTCTTTCGGCGACCTTTAATGCTGTTGTGCAGGTTAACAAGACTTGGTACGGTCCTTCCCACCTGTCTATGAGGCAACCTGAGCGTAGAAAATTTCGTATCGTCACATAATCCCCAGGCTCAATGTCATGACAATTACTGTTCGGTAGGTCAGGAATCACCAGTTTTAGATTTCTTTGTTGATTTCTCAGCTGCTGGCTCATCCTAACCAAATATTTCACAGTTATTTCATTATTGCATTTCAAATCATCCTGGTGGTCTATCATTACATGCGGTTGTCGACTAAAAATAATTTCAAAGGGTGATAAGTTAAGCGGTGACCTGGGAGTGGTTCTGATGCTGTACAACACTAGTGGCTTCTGGCCACAACAATCCAGTTTCAGCCATCACTTTGCTCAGCTTGTTCTTAATAGTGCTATTCATTCTCTCCACCTTTGCACTCGCCTGTGGCCAGTACGGAGTATGTAGCTTGCTAGTAATTCCCATCAGTTTGCACATGACCTGAAAGACTTCACCTGTAAAATGGGTACCCCTATCACTTTCAATCATTCTAGGGATACCATATCTGCACATAAATTCCTGCATGATTTTCTTTGCAGTGAACGTAGCAGTATTTGTGGCAGCAGGGAACGCTTCTACCCAGTTGGAAAACACATCAGTACATATTAACACATATTTCAAATTCCTACAGGGTGGTAACTGTATGAAGTCAATTTGTATTACCTGAAAAGGTCCGTCTGTAGGAGGGATATGGGATGGCTCCGTTGGTATTGTCTTAACAATATGCTTCCTCAAGCAAATAAGACATGTCATTGCTTTCTTACCCGCATGAGAAGAGAATCCTGGTGCACTCCAGTAGGCTCTTACCAGCTTGCACCTACCCTCTTTGCCCAGATGAGTCAGACCGTGTGCCGCCTCAGCTAGACTTGGAAGATATGTTCTGGGGGCCACTGGCTTACCGTGGCCATCTGTCCAAAGTCCTGAGGACTCCTGACCATATCCCTTCGCCTTCCAGACTGCCTTTTCCTGTAGGGAACACAAATTTTGCATTTCAATTGACTGTTGTATGTTAACTGTTTCAAATGTCATCAGTGATGTGATGTTCATTTGTATGGTTGTGCTTGCTGCTGATTTAGCAGCTTCGTCTGCCCGGCTGTTACCAAGTGAGATTGGGTCTTGGTTGTAAGTGTGTGCTTTACACTTGATAACAGCCACTCTGTTAGAAGTCTTTTGATGTGGGATGCATGCGCTACAGGTGTGCCAGCTGCCGTCATGAAATTTCTGAGGCGCCACAGGGCCACAAAATCATGCACCACTCCAAAGGTGTACCTAGAGTCTGCGTATATATTAGTTGACTTACCTTTGGCCAACTCACATGCTCTGGTTAGGGCGACCAGCTCAGCGACTTGCGCTGAGTGTGGTGGGCCAAGGGGTTCAGCTTCTATGATACCTTCGTCATCTACAACTGCATATCCGGTGCACAAGTCTCCCGATTCCGACTGTCTGTGGTAACTACCATCAGTGTAGAAGGTAAAGTCTACTCCTTCCAGTGGGTTGTCACTGATGTCAGGTCTCGCTGTAAAAGTTTGGTTCAGGTATTCCATACAATCATGCGTATCAGTATCTGCACTAAATCCTCCTTCACCATCATTCTCATCCTCCACCCTTTGTGCCTGTCCAGGCACACTTGGCAAGTAAGTTGCAGGATTTAGTGAACTGCATGTCTTAATGGTGATGTTTACAGGGGCCATCAGTGATAATTCCCACTTTGTAAACCGAGCAGATGAGACATGTCTAGTTTGGGCGGAGTTTAGTAAGGCTGATACTGCATGAGGTGTATGAATGGTCAAGTCGTGTCCTAATACTATGTCCTCGCTTTTACTTACCAGCAAAGCTATCGCTGCAACACTTTGCAAGCAAGTGGGGAGAGACCATGCTACAGTGTCCAACTGTGCACTGTAGTAGGCTACCGGTCTGCTGGCATCACCATGTCTCTGTGTTAAGACTCCTGCCATGCACCCAGCACTTTCAGTACCGTACAATTCAAAGGGCTTCTCATAATCTGGCATACCTAATGCAGGTGCTTGTGACAAACACTGTTTGAGTCTCTCAAACACCAGTTCGGACTCATCTGTGTGCTGTGTGAGAGATCCGTTCCGGTTTGTTCGAAGAGACCATTTCTTGCAAAGGTAAAGCCAGTATGGAGAACCCCGGAATCCAGTTACGACAGTACCCACACATTCCGAGGAAAGTACGGATCTGTTGCTGAGTTTGTGGCAGAGTCATGTCGCGAATCGCCTGTATCCTATCAGCGGTCAGGTGCCTAAGTCCTTGTGTCAAGCAGTGTCCCAAGTATGTAACCCTGGTCCGGCACAACTGCAACTTATCCTTTGAAACCTTGTGTCCTGTCTGGGAAAGATGAAACAGAAGCTGTTTAGTATCTTTCAAGGATGATTTGAGTGAATCAGAACACAACAAGAAGTCATCAACATACTGTATTAGCACTAATCCACTCTCAGGTTGAAAAGATTGCAAACAGTCATGTAAGGCCTGGGAGAAAATACTTGGGCTGTCAATGAAACCTTGGGGGAGACGAGTCCAGGTGTACTGTACTCCCCTGTACGTAAAGGCAAAGAGGTATTGGCTGTCAGGGTGAAGAGGGACAGAAAAGAAAGCAGAGCAGAGGTCAATGACTGAAGAATTTTGCAGTAGAGGGAATTTCCATAAGGATGACAGCTGGATTGGGCACTACAGGGAATTGGCTCTCAACTATTTTGTTTATCCCCCTTAAATCCTGCACTAACCTGAAGCCCCTTCCCCCACTCTTTTTCACAGGGAAGATTGGGCTATTGGCGGTACTGGACGTCCTGACTAGGATGCCATGCTGTAGCAGCCGCTCTATGACGGGGTACACTCCTAACTCTACCTCTGGCTTCAGAGGATATTGAGGGATTTTTGGAGCTATCCTGCCATCTTTTACTTGTACTGCTACTGGAGCTACATTCGCCATCAATCCAGTGTCCTGTCCATCTTTGGTCCAAAGGGAACCCGGTATTTGTGTGATCATTTCCTCTACCTTTGATGGACACGTGTCTATAACAGTAGAATGCGACATTAGCCTCTGAGGGGTGTCTAGTATATCTTGCACTTCTTGAGCATGGTTCTCAGGTATATCCAAGAAGACACCCTCAGGAGTACAATATATGACACACCTCATTTTACACAATAAGTCTCTGCCAAGTAGATTAGTCAGAGCCGATGCTGCCAACAGGAAAGAATGTTTGGTTTGCAAGGGCCCTATCATAATCTCTGCAGGTCTACTCAAAGGGTATTGTTGCACCGTTCCCGTTACTCCCATTGCCGAAATCGTTTTTCCCGCGGTTTTCACACCTGATGTGGAATTCAACACTGACCTTGCCGCCCCTGTATCTAAAAGAAAAGGTAATGGTACACCAGCTACATCAACCATGACCTCAGGTACCTTTCCAAGGCTAGCAATCAACTTCACTGGTTGTAGACAACAGGTGTGGCCTGACCTCTATTGTGTAGTGGGACCTTCCCGCAGCGCATTGGCAGCTACGATATGTGAGGGGGATAACTGAGAGTTTTCGGAGGTCTGCCAGTCCCTCCTAGGTGGGTACCTCCGTGTTTCCCCTCTATGTGGTCCCTGTTCCCAACTATGTGTGTTATAGCGTGGTTCGTATCCTGGTCTAGGGGGTCTATATACATTATGTGTCCCTTTATTCCTACATTCCCTTGAGTAATGTCCTTCCTTCTGGCAATTGTAGCATACTATTACACGTGACTTACCATCAGGTGTCTGGGGTTTTGCTGTAAGAGCCTGTATACTTACCGTCATCAGCCTATCCCCTTGCGACTCCCTGTGTTTACTGATATTCCGATCGTGCTCGATAGCGGACTCTCTCAATGCAGCCACCGAGATACCTCTCCAGTTAGGTAGAGAGGTTTGCACCCTTGTCCTTAGTGATTCCTTTAAACCGTCCATTAACACAGAAACAGCTACCTCCCTGTGGTGTGCATTATCCTTAATATCCACGATCCCAGTGTATCTAGCTATTTCCTGCAGTGCTCGATGGAAATATTCAGATGCCATTTCACTTTCCTTTTGTCTTATGGAGAAGATTTTATTCCATTTAACAATAGTATGGAAATACACTCCTAATTGCAGATTGATTTGCTTTACGTTCTCCTGATTGTATTAATCAGTGAAAGGTACTTCTGCATCTAACTTACAATCCGTTATGAATTTCGTGATGTCAATATTTGAGGGTAGACACATCCGTAGCACTGTTCGCCAATCTTTGTTTGTGGGTTCATGGGCGTTACCTAACTCTCTAACGAATTTCTGGCATCCGACTAGATCTTTTCTGGGATCTGGGAATTCTGACATAATTGACCTTAACAACAGACAGAGAGGAGGGGGGTGCAAATCCCCACCCCTAAATTCCCTTCCGCACACTGAAATTACCTGTAACCATCCCTGAACCTATCTGGTAATAAAATTCAGAGAATTAGTCACAAATGTTTGCAAACACATGTTTAGCTGCTGGCCACGTCACGGCTTCTCCGATACAGCAGTCCTAACCTACATAATAGCAGTGCCCACATAGGGCCATGTAATTTGTCACAGTAGGCCTTATGATAAAGGCTATTACTAAAACACTTCCAGACAGAGAGCTAACTTACCCAGGAGCCACCCCCAGGATCTCCCATTGGCACTACAAGGAACAGCATGCCTTCCAAATGCTGCTCCCATTCAATGCCTCTTGCACACAAGCAGACAAACAATTTGGCAGTTGCTCAATCATACATGGAGATAATTATATATCAGGTGCTGGAAGGGGGAGGGGTCACAGACAAACAACAGACAGAGAGGAGGGGGGTGCAAATCCCCACCCCTAAATTCCCTTCCGCACACTGAAATTACCTGTAACCATCCCTGAACCTATCTGGTAATAAAACTCAGAGAATTAGTCACAAATGTTTGCAAACACATGTTTAGCTGCTGGCCACGTCACGGCTTCTCCGATACAGCAGTCCTAACCTACATAATAGCAGTGCCCACATAGGGCCATGTAATTTGTCACAGTAGGCCTCATGATAAAGGCTATTACTAAAACACTTCCAGACAGAGAGCTAACTTACCCAGGAGCCACTAACCAGGATCTCCCATTGGCACTACAAGGAACAGCATGCCTTCCAAATGCTGCTCCCATTCAATGCCTCTTGCACACAAGCAGACAAACAATTTGGCAGTTGCTCAATCATACCTGGAGATAATTATATATCAGGTGCTGGAAGGGGGAGGGGTCACAGACAAACAACAGACAGAGAGGAGGGGGGTGCAAATCCCCACCCCTAAATTCCCTTCCGCACACTGAAATTACCTGTAACCATCCCTGAACCTATCTGGTAATAAAATTCAGAGAATTAGTCACAAATGTTTGCAAACACATGTTTAGCTGCTGGCCACGTCACGGCTTCTCCGATACAGCAGTCCTAATCTGCATAATAGCAGTGCCCACATAGGGCCATGTAATTTGTCACAGTAGGCCTCATGATAAAGGCTATTACTAAAACACTTCCAGACAGAGAGCTAACTTACCCAGGAGCCACCCCCAGGATCTCCCATTGGCACTACAAGGAACAGCATGCCTTCCAAATGCTGCTCCCATTCAATGCCTCTTGCACACAAGCAGACAAACAATTTGGCAGTTGCTCAATCATACCTGGAGATAATTATATATCAGGTGCTGGAAGGGGGAGGGGTCACAGACAAACAACAGACAGAGAGGAGGGGGGTGCAAATCCCCACCCCTAAATTCCCTTCCGCACACTGAAATTACCTGTAACCATCCCTGAACCTATCTGGTAATAAAATTCAGAGAATTAGTCACAAATGTTTGCAAACACATGTTTAGCTGCTGGCCACGTCACGGCATCTCCGATACAGCAGTCCTAACCTACATAATAGCAGTGCCCACATAGGGCCATGTAATTTGTCACAGTAGGCCTCATGATAAAGGCTATTACTAAAACACTTCCAGACAGAGAGCTAACTTACCCAGGAGCCACCCCCAGGATCTCCCATTGGCACTACAAGGAACAGCATGCCTTCCAAATGCTGCTCCCGTTCAATGCCTCTTGCACACAAGCAGACAAACAATTTGGCAGTTGCTCAATCATACCTGGAGATAATTATATATCAGGTGCTGGAAGGGGGAGGGGTCACAGACAAACAACAGACAGAGAGGAGGGGGGGTGCAAATCCCCACCCCTTAATTCCCTTTTGCACACTGAAATTACCTGTAACCATCCCTGAACCTATCTGGTAATAAAATTCAGAGAATTAGTCACAAATGTTTGCAAACACATGTTTAGCTGCTGGCCACGTCACGGCTTCTCCGATACAGCAGTCCTAACCTACATAATAGCAGTGCCCACATAGGGCCATGTAATTTGTCACAGTAGACCTCATGATAAAGGCTATTACTAAAACACTTCCAGACAGAGAGCTAACTTACCCAGGAGCCACCCCCAGGATCTCCCATTGGCACTACAAGGAACAGCATGCCTTCCAAATGCTGCTCCCATTCAATGCCTCTTGCACACAAGCAGACAAACAATTTGGCAGTTGCTCAATCATACCTGGAGATAATTATATATCAGGTGCTGGAAGGGGGAGGGGTCACAGACAAACAACAGACAGAGAGGAGGGGGGTGCAAATCCCCACCCCTAAATTCCCTTCCGCACACTGAAATTACCTGTAACCATCCCTGAACCTATCTGGTAATAAAATTCAGAGAATTAGTCACAAATGTTTGCAAACACATGTTTAGCTGCTGGCCACGTCACAGCTTCTCCGATACATCAGTCCTAACCTACATAATAGCAGTGCCCACATAGGGCCATGTAATTTGTCACAGTAGGCCTCATGATAAAGGCTATTACTAAAACACTTCCAGACAGAGAGCTAACTTACCCAGGAGCCACCCCCAGGATCTCCCATTGGCACTACAAGGAACAGCATGCCTTCCAAATGCTGCTCCCATTCAATGCCTCTTGCACACAAGCAGACAAACAATTTGGCAGGGATGGTTACAGGTAATTTCAGTGTGCGGAAGGGAATTTAGGGGTGGGGATTTGCACCCCCCTCCTCTCTGTCTGTTGTTTGTGACCCCTCCCCCTTCCAGCACCTGATATATAATTATCTCCAGATTGAGCAACTGCCAAATTGTTTGTATAATTGACCTTAACTCTGCTCGGGACCAGGGACAATGCGTGGCAATGTTCCTAATGGGAGTTACTCCCTGATCGTCAGTTCTCCCGTTGGGAACTGCAATCACCCTGACAGGATTTAATTCAACTGCATCATTTTGGCTTGACTCTATAATGCGGGGAGCTATTGTCTCTGCATAGTGTATGGTGCCGTACTTACCTGTGGACACAACCTCACTTACCCCTCAGCTAGGGGGCATCGCTACAACCCTTGGTGGTTGGGCTGTGCCCACCTGAGTATCCTGTATGGTGGCTGCTAGAGAGAGTGCCGATATCGTGCTGGGCTCATCTTCCTGCTCACAGTCCTGGGGAAAATTTAAAACGGGATACAGCTGGCAAGGGTTAGGGTTAACACATGGATTAATTACTTTCCTATCCTTTACCAATGCACCATTGCTTGTAGCCAATTTCTCCCCATCAACATATGGTGGTGGTGGTGGTGTGGTCGCCATTGCTTTCCCGCTAGGTTTGGAACCTACTGTGCGAGCGAATTCCCTCTGCACATCCCCCTCTTGCTGCCACAAGTTTAAACAATCTGTATGTCTAATCCTTTGTTTTCTGTATTTTATCAGACATATCCTAATCCTTATGTTCTGTAATACCTCTGGCTCAAAGCTGCCCATCCTAGGGAATGATACCCTGTCTTCCGCAGTCATATGTACCCCTTCAGAACAAAAAGTCTCTACGTGTGGACCATATTTCACACACATAATAAACCTCGCTGACCCCTTGGGCTGCGGCTCTTCAGCCTGAACCCTGGCTACCATACGTCCACCGCTTGTGCAATTGGATCCCATCGCGGACTTTTTCCTTTTACGCAATCCCCAATGCATGAAATTAATAGACGGTGAAAGTTCTCAGAGCGCTTTCACCCACTCCTTCTCCGCTGATGTACCACGCCTCACTCCAATAGTGACCACCGCGTACCCAGTGAGGTGCCCTAACTGGCTTCTATTCACTGCAAGTTTTAGGAGTGACTTACCTTTTACAGTGAATATCCACCGTTGGAGATGTTCCTGAGAGAGACCAGCGAAAATTTCCTATGCACTTATACACAAATCACGCTTGCATATGCTTTACACGGTGCTAAGGATACCGCGGTTTTGTGCAAAAAGTTCGCACAAGGGTATCAAGTTGCATCATGTATCGCACCCACAAACGCGCGGTCCAATCGCACAGCGTATAGGTACTTGTTACCTATCCGCTCTACGACCACTGGAGTCGAATTCACAAGCTGCGATCCTCAGCCGGAGCTTAACAAAAAACCTTTACTTCAATACTACGCAATGCACAATTCCCTATTACGCTCCTCTGCAAATCTCCTCATGATTGGCGTACTTTACTATCTGTATTAACGTGAGTCAGCCGCCTCACGCCGCCAAGCCTCCACTTACTTGGTGTACCAACGACGGGATCCCGAATTCACGGGGTTCAAATACACTCACTCTTACTATCAGCTCACACAAATACACAGTGTTTTTGTACAGAAAATTTCCACACTTTCTGATCGGCAGCTTTACCCCAGAGGCAGTACAGTTTAGACAAAGTCTTATACTAATCTGCTTTTGAAATCGGATAGTACTGTGCTATTTGTATTTAAGGTATACTATCCCACCTTAATTGAACAACTATCGTGTGATTTGTACTTAGCGTCTGCACTCCTATGCAACCTTGTGTAAACACGCGACCGTGCATGCCTTTTACACCGCGTGCTCATGTACTTTGTCCGGGCCACGTGTACAAAACGTGCGTCCGCAACAAAACAAATCACACAACCTCTATAAATGTGAGCAATACAAACTATAATCGCTCACAAACACAACCCACACTTGTTCTGTGTAACCCTTTACAACCAGGCCAGAACTGTGTTTTGTGTTTTTATAATTACTCCCTTAATACTCTTATTTCAAATTTATCTACATAGCAAACAAATGTATCCGATTTCACACAGATCTAAACTGGTCTAACAATCTATACCTTGTGGCAACAATATGTGAGAGGGTATACAAAGTATCGGTACGCCCTGTGTGTGCTTTTTCGCGCCAAAAACTACACAGATTTTTAAATAGCTTTTTTTCCTGTTTACCTCCGGATTCTTTCAGCACCTCTGCAGACCAGAGAGAGCAGACGCAATCTAACAGCACACAAATAGGGTTTTAAAACATCCAGCAACCAGAAAAAGGTTTAACTTAAAGATGTATTTCCACCCTTTGCTGATAGATTAAAGTCTGCTATGATCTGCAAGCCCTTGAGTGTGTGAAAAACCGGATCAAACCCCCAATTGTGAATGCTGATTATTTTACAGGACAGAAAGCTATACCTTAATACACTTTAAATCGAGCCGCTGCGGCCGCTGTATGTAATCCTCACCCTACGTATTTTTTACACACTTAGCATACAAAGGCCCATACCCTGTACACACTTTGCGTACTCATGCTGCGACGGACGTACAAAGTACATGCAGGACTATGTGTACATTGTGCACTATGTGGATTGAATATGTAATGTGTTTTTATGGCTTTTCCATGCGATTACAAATACTACCGTAATTACTCATACCACGCTCTAATACGCAGGACTGCGGAAGGCGATCATACGCAACTTGCGAATATGCGCACGCACGGCAGAACAAGTACGCGCACGGAGGCCATCTGTGTGTAGTTTGTACGTGATGTGTGTACTGCAATATTTTCGACTTTGACAATAACATGTGCAGAGAGAGTTACATTTGGGTGAGTTATTTTGTTTCTGTGCAGGGTAAATACTGGCTGCATTATTTTTACACTGCAATTTAGATTTCAGTTTGAACACACCCCACCCAAATGTAACTCTCTCTGCACATGTTATATCTGCCACCCCTGCAGTGCACATGGTTTTGCCCATTAGAGAACAATTTTGCTGCTGCAATCAGGTCGGAATTAGGTCCTTAGTACCATGTCGACATACAATGCTAAATATTACACTGCTGTCTGCAAATCATAACGATTCCTTGCAGTTCGCCTAAAATAATTTTTAAAGATCGCCCAAATTTATGTGCAGGTGTCCTCCCAGTACCAAATATATATAAAAAATACATATAAATAACACGTAACATTTATGTGCAGGTAATCTCCCAGTAGCAAATATCCCCCCAAAATACATAATATTTACTCATGAAAATGAAGCACTATAAAAATAACTTTACATAACTAATAATTAGAGTAATGGTGACAATCTATACGGCGAGATGTGAACTTTTTATGTTTAGAAAAATGCAAAAAAAACATCCGCCGTCATTGTAATATAAAAGAAAGACGTTTAGGCAACAAGAAGTTTCAAGGACAAGTGATATAAAACTAAATAAATATACATTAACCCAATGGTCTAAAGTTATTACACAGGACAGCTAGTGGCAGCCCGCAATGCGGTGATTGTTGCTGGCTGAGAATTTCCGATGCCTGTAAACGGTCTGACAAAGTGAAAATGGATGCAATTTACGCTAACAATTTCACAAGAAGCCTTTTTACGCTTTTATCACACCGTCCTGCGTTGTTATGTCTCTCACCGTTCAGTGCTGAAAGCTTTTGATTTTCTTTCTTCAATAAATGTGACTTTCCCTGTAGCTTTTTAACCTTTGAACAATGGCCATGAATAGCTGCAGTGGGTGCTCGCAATATAACAAAAATAAAAAATGTCACTTTATGAATAAATTCTTGTCTTGATATTAATCCTTTTGCTGCTGAAGGTGTTTTCAGCCCTGTGCAGAGACCAGAGACGTTAAAATAGAAAAGGGGGCCCCTGTGCAGACTCCGGGTGGGCCCCCTCCACTGTACGGCGCAGTAGACTCCAGCATCGTGCGGGAGTATACGGCGCAGGGACAGACTGGGGACTCAGTCCGGCGTGTGCACTTACGTGAAAGGGGTGCGCGTGCCATGTAAAGGGCGCGTGGACACTGCAAATGGGGGCCTGTTGTGAGTCAGGGGGTGTGGACTCGCGGCACGCCCCCATATTGCTTAGCAACGGGGCACGTCTGGCAGCAGCGGGGGTCAAACCAGAGAGTCGGGAGCTGACAGAAGTGCCAGATGGGCAGTCCGGCTCTGCTACTGCGCATGCACAGGTCTCCGGAAACATGGCACCTGTCATATTCCGGAGACCAAACTCCCTACTGTGCACGTGTGACGGCCATTTTGGCCACGGCTGCAGCGCCCAACACTGGACTCCAGAGAGGTATATATTAAAATATGGGTGCAATGTGTGCAGTGTGGGTCCCCCCTGGGCCCAGGGGCCCGCGTGCAATACACGTGTGCTTCTTCTGTACAGGGTGGCTCCTCTGTTTAATTTGGAAATATACAACCATACATAAGGGGCCTACACATAGTGAGATTTGTACCATGTGAGATTTGTACCATGCGATTTCCCTTGAAGTCCTGGGAGCCGATATTGCATATACACACGGTACGATTTGTACCATGTACGATTTGTACCATGCAAAAAAAAAAAAAGCTAATTTAAATATTGGGTTGGTATTACAGGGGTGTGGGTGGCACCTTTTCACAGGGGATAAATAGCGACGGTCATTATAAGTAAAAACGGTGGTCAGTGGTTTTTAATACTTATCAAATCTCAAGGCTCCGGCTGCTGCTCGATGGCTTCCTTTTCTTCCTCTGCGCAGTGTTAAAAGAGGAGGGCTCAGGGAGTGGCTTGGGTGACGTAAATCAGGATTGCAAGGCTTTTCTGTACACACGGTGGATTTGCTTGCGATCTGATCACATCTGGCATGCATGCACATGAGCTGTGGGCTTGCAATACCGACGTGGCGGGACCGCACATCGGCATCACAAGCCATGTACACACAGTGCGATATGTACCATATTCAATGCGATTTAAACCATTTGGACTGCATATCGCACCGTGTGTAGGCCTCTTTACACAAAACACTGCAAAAACTCTCATATGTGTTCTCATTATCTCCTGCATTCATTACTGCAATAGTCTTCTTACTGGTCTTATCAAAAAGAGACTCTCAGCATTACAATCCATTGGTTACCTGTATTCTACCATATTCAATATAAAATACTTTTACTAACACACAAGGCTATTAACCAAACTGCACCAACATACATCTCTTTACTCATCTCAAAATATCTCCCAATCCGACCTCTCCGCTCTTCACAAGATCTACGTCTCTCATCCACACTCATTACTCGCTCCCATGCACGGTTGCAGGACTTTCTTCGGGCTGCACCCACTCTGTGGAATACCCTCCCACACACAATAAGACTCTCCTCTAGTCTCCAAACTTTCAAGCGTTCCCTGAAAACTCACCTATTCAGTCTAGCTTATCAAATTCTAGAACCGCACCCTCAACCTTCATAAGCTTTCCTATCCAATTATATCCCCAATGTACAGTCCACACATATCCTCACATATTTTTTCTTTCTTCACTTTTCCTTCCTCCTGACCCTGGTTCATCATTGCTATCATGTGATCTCATGCAGCTACCTGGATCCTTTGCAATCCGATGGACAAATATGCAATAGATAGCACCTATCCTTTAGTATTAATGCCAATTTCCCCATAGACTGTAAGCATGTGAGCAGGGCCCTCCTACCTTTATGACTATTTGTTATTACCCAGTTTTGTTTGATCATTGTGTCCAATTGTTAAGCGCAACGGAATTTGCTGCGCTATATAAGAAACTTTTAATAAATAAATTATAAATAAGATGAGTTAATATGATGTCACAGCTTCGCAAGTGCGCAGTGCGCAAAACAGACATAAACAACCACAACCATGCCAGGGCAGCATGAAAATGATAGAGGGAGAAGCCTGACCTACAGCCAGTTTGCATTATGCCGGATTTGGCTGATTGACAGGTGCTGGCTGAGGTTTGTGTTCCACTGCATTCCGCTGCCTACTGATGCATGTGGCTTAAAGTCACTTGAGCAGGTACTCGCTCAGTATGACTCGCTCGCATTAAAGTGTTGTATCCTGAAAACATGTGGCGCTTGTTATGTACTTGCCAGCCCTCAGAGTCACTTTAAATAGCATCCTGTCTAGCCTCTACCAGAGTACGTCA
Organism: Pseudophryne corroboree; assembly: GCF_028390025.1. NCBI lineage: Eukaryota > Metazoa > Chordata > Amphibia > Anura > Myobatrachidae > Pseudophryne > Pseudophryne corroboree. The sequence goes on from NC_086447.1 coordinate 88,809,417, forward strand.
GGACGTTCCAACCAGTAAAAGCAGGGTTAATATTTTTTTTCCATTAGAGTCGGTAACTGCTGTAAAAGCTCCCCTATGGCTAAGCAGCTTACGTGCGCGGTGGGCAGCGGAGCATGCTGTTCTAAAGTGGATAAATGATTTTGTTCTGTCTGGAGAGCCACATGCAAAGCTCTTCTCAATCTTCTCCGAGTGTTTTTTTTTTCTTCTTAAAGTAAATGTTATTTCTGTTCTACATTTTTTGACCAAAGAAATCGAAATCATATGACAAGTAATGCGCGTTGGTTGAGAGACTGCCGTGTTATGTGAGCTAATTGTTATGCCCAGGTTACTATTTTCTTATTTAGTCTACAGGACCAAGCTTATAAAGTATAGTAGCCTGTTGGAGGAGCGCCAGGACCCTATACTTATGGAGTTGAATCATATTGCAACCTCCGACCCAACCAGCCGATATGCGCTATTGCGCAACCCAGAAGCGGATTACAGGCCACATTGGCTTTTCACTGAATATGTTCAAGGGCCTATACTGAGAAAGGGAGGAGGTGTGGCTAGTGCCATGTGGGCATAGACAAGCATGGCCGGATTAAAGGGGAAACGATAAGGGCGCCCCCCCCCCTTGAATTGGACACCTCCGACTCTGAAATTGGAGGACAGATTTCAGCTGTGCCTCCGTTGTACCCCGTACTTGGCCGGGACAGTCAGTCCCATGGGAAGTCAAATCCCGCGGAACAATCACTTTCACCACAGCCAGTCTCTCACACATGGTTACAGACCTCTGTGGGACTCCACGCTGGTGTGAATATCAGAAAGACAACACCGCTGGCATACATGGCACCGCTGCTGGGGAACTGAACAGCAGGGAATTGAAACCCTGAACATGACTACACCCTCCAGCACAACCGGTTAACTGGTAGAGGGCGTGGGCTCGGAGCAAAAGGATTCACATTTCTGGGGTAAGGAGTGTAATATAAGCATGGGACTCTGTGCCTTTGACCACCAGACTGTGAAATTATATTATATAAGGCATTGTATTCACTGACCTCCATCCCAGTGTCTGCCCCCTTTATACCCCCAACCAGCCCACTGCCCCATTTAAATGTCCCCAGCAAAAACCCTCCCCCCAGCCAGTCCAGTCACTGTACTCCCGTTTCCAGCCTAGTGTCCCCACCTCTCCCACCACAGGCTCACTGCCCCATACCATACAGCCCAGTTCCTCCTATATATCACCCACTACCTCTCCCCATCACCCTCTCCCTGTCACCCACTGTCTTTCCCCATCACCCTCTCCCTGTCACCCACTGCCTCTCTCCGTCACCCACTGTCTCTCCCCGTCACCGTCTCCATGTCACCCACAGCCTCTGCTCACACATTGTCAGACAGCTGTCTGCAGTGGCGTAAGTTTGTCTCAGATGCCCGGAGGCAAGATAAATATCGGTGACCCCTCCTATATATAGACAAATATATGCTATATATATATATATATATATATATATATATATAGAGAGAGAGAGAGAGAGAGAGAGAGAGAGAAAGGTGGAGCGGCACCAATATTTATCTTGGACGAATAAATATATATATATATATATATATCCCACCATTCTTCGTAGGCATAACGGCGTATGCTTGAAGAAAATTCCAAAGGACAGCTCTTGCGGTAAGAGCTATTATTTGCTATGATAGGCAATCCTGGAGTCCTATCTGCGCATGCGTGGGCAGACACGTGCCACTGGGAGGGATCTAATTGAATCCCACTCAGTGGGGAAACGCGGGAGAAGCCGATAGACACCATCTTAGCCAAGGGGGGGGGGGGAGGGGGGGCAGGCGGAAGCAATGGAGGACAGAATGGGAGGGGGGCTGCAGACCAGAGTGGAGGACAGGATTAGGCAGAATGGGGGTCATTGGTGACTAGTATGTATATATATATATATATATATATATATATAAGACATATACTGTGTACATATATATATATATCACAGTATATCACAAAATATATTTACTAGAATATGACAGTGCACTCAGAGAGGGAGAAAGGGAGCGTACCTTTTATATAGGCACGTACAGAACACAGACACCTCGTTCCTAATCTTCTCCTGGTGCCCCTTCTACTCCTCCTCCTCTGCACTAGTGAAAGAAGGCTCTGCTCTCCCCGCAGAGCGCCAGTCACGATAGGGAGTCCGAGGTGAGCGCTGTAGCTGTACTGGCTGTTCTTATCATAACAGCGCCTCGCACGTCGTCGTCCCCCTTCCCCCCGCAGCAGCAGCAGAAGCTCCTCTCCTAACTTTCTCAACCACTGCAGTCGAGCATAAGTGCCATGCCTTCCTGGAGGTGAGTGCTGGAGGGACCGCGTCACAGTCTGCTGCCGGCGAGCTTACTGTACAGGAATGAGCCAGTTTGACTCATTGCTGCCATCACGTAACTGGAGACAATGGAGGCGAGGTGCCCCCTTTAAAGCAGGAGCCCGGTGGTTGCCTCCCAGAGTTCTGCCTCTGGCTGTCTGCAAGAGCTGTACAGGAATAAACAGTGATATCTCTAGGTAATTGCAACCCGGAAGTCTTACGGGACTCAGGGCCCTTTGTTACGAGGCCACACCCACTTTTCCAGGAGCGCACATGCGCAAAACAAGCCCCCCCCATTATGATGCTCCCCCCTGTCATTTTGTTCTGGATCCACCAGGAATAGGATGACATACATGAGCTGAGAGTGAGACGGCACCATTTTACTCTCAGCTCCATCCTTAGCAGCAGCAGCTGTCTGATTGTGTCGGGTGGCTTTGTCTTCGTGGGTTTCCTGGGCCAGACCACCCTACCGTACCCCCTGTTGTGCAGCAGCTTGGAGTCAGAGGTAGAGCACTGGTGCCTGGACCGGCAGCAACCAGGGCACACTGCAGTGCTCATATTTAATATATTAATAATGTCGCCATTATGTCACTTTTACTGATAGGGGCCTCCACAAGTTTGTTGCCCAGGGGCCCCAACAGACCTTAATTCGGCCCTGTGTACAAGCCCTACTCTATCAGCCCCCTTTCTACCGAAAAAAAAATTGCATTATTTTGTAAGAAAACTATAAATACAATCTTAATAATTATGATTTATGGCCGTCTTTGTGGCCAGATAGATGGCTAGTCATGTCAGCATGATGATGGGCCTAGTTTTATGTGGAGGCCTGGATCTGTAATTCATCCGCCCCATTGCTAATCTGACCCTGGCGTAACCTGTTCTGCCTGGTTAATAAACAAAAGCCTGGTTAAGTTTTACACTGATGCCGCCTACATCAACCTCTATAGGTTATTGCAATCTTGTCAACCTTTGGGCGGCCCACTCTGGGAGGGGGCAGTAAGACTGACATGACACTGTCAAGTAGGTAGGGGTATGAATCCGTGCTTATGTCATTGTGGCCCCACCCCCTGCTAAAAAATGGCATATGGCATTATAAAGTGAGGGGTGGGGACTTTCCACTTCACTTAGGAAGTGGGTGGCCAATAATGGCCTCCAGGAGACTTGCCCTCTTGTCCGGGCATCTGAGGGAGCCAACCGAGATTCAGGAGTCTCCCAAGATAGACGTTATGGTAAGAACTTACCATTGATAACTTGATTTCTCTTATGTCCACAGGTATCCACAGGATAACATTGGGATATGGTTGAGCAACAGCGGAAATGGCACCAACACGGTCACAAGCTTTCTGTCCTCCCAGGATGCATCGGGGCCTCACCATATAGTCCCGCCCACTGACTAAGTCAAATCAGTTCTTTCCACTGCGATTTAGGCAGGAGCATCAGGTAGAGACCTATTTAGGCGATAAGAACACACATACACACCCTTCCATACAAGAAGGAAGAGGTTTAGTGATTGTCAAGATCCTCAAATCAGGTACCTCAGGGTGGGATCCCTGTGGATACCTGTGGACATAAGAGAAATCACGTTATCAACGGTAAGTTCTTACCATAACGTCTATTTCTCTGGCTGGGTCCACAGGATTATCCACAGGATAACATTGGGATTCCCAAAGCCAATTTTAGTGGTGGGGATGCTCCTGATTACACAGGAGGACCTTTCGCCCAAAGTCTGCGTCATGAGAGGCAAAAGTATCCAAGGCATAATGTCTAATGAATGTGTTTATGGAAGACCATGTGGCTGCCCTACAAACCTGTTCTGCTGAAGCACCCTGATGTGCTGCCCATGAAGGACCTACCTTACGTGTAGAGTGAGCAGAGACATTAGCCGGAGTAGGGAGATCTGCATGAGAATAAGCTTCTGATATTACCATTCGGAGCCATCTTGCCAGTGTCTGTTTACTAGCAGGCCATCCTCTTCTATGAAATCCATAGAGGATGAAGAGAGAATCTGTTTTCCTGATGGCACTAGTACGATCTATGTAGATTCTTAAAGCTTGGACTATGTCCAGCGACGCTTCTCCCGCAGATAGTCCCGATACCTGAAAAGCTGGGACTACAATCTCTTCATTCAGGTGAAACTTTGAAACCACCTTTGGAAGATAACCAGATCTCGTTCTGAGAACTGCTCTGTCTGGAAAAAAACTTGGGAAAGGAGACTTACACGATAACGCTCCTAAATCTGACACTCTTCTGGCTGACGCCATTGCCAGTAGAAAAAGCACTTTAGCCGTTAACCATTTAAGATCTGATCTCTTAAGTGGTTCAAACGGAGGACCCAGGAGGAATTTAAGAACTAAATCCAAATCCCAGGGAGCTGCAGGAGGAACAAATGGAGGTTGAATATGTACCACTCCCTGAAAGAAAGCATGTACATCCTGTAAATCAGCAATCTTTCGCTGAAACCATACAGTTAATGCTGATACTTGAACTCTCAAGGAAGCAACTTTCAATCCTTTATCCAATCCTGCTTGAAGAAAATCCAAAATCCTGGATACTTTAAAAGATCTTGGATTCAAACTTTTTCCAGTACACCAATGAATATAGGCTTGCCATATTCTATGATAACACAAGCTGAAGAAGACTTTCTTGCTCTAAGCATAGTTTGGATTACTTGTTTTGAAAATCCTCTAGCTTCTAAGATAGAGGTTTCAACAGCCACACCGTCAAAGACAGACGATCCAGATGACTGTGGCAACAAGGACCCTGCATTAGCAGATCTGGACGTTGAGGGAGCAGTATCGGTGCTTCCACGGACATTGTCAGCAGATCTGTGTACCAATGCCTTCTTGGTCAAGCTGGAGCTATTAGAATGATCGCTCCCTTTGCTTGCTTTATTTTTCTCACTACTCTGGGTAACAGAGAGATTGGAGGGAACAGATATGCCAGATGAAATTTCCATTCTACTGACAGTGAGTCTACAAGGACCGCTCCTGGGTCCCTTGTTCTCGATCCGTACCTTGGAACTTTGTTGTTTAGACGAGATGCCCTGAGGTCTATCTCTGGTAGACCCCATCTGTTCACTAGTGTCTGAAACACTTCTGGGTGTAATGCCCATTCGGTTTCCTGAATGGTGTGTCGGCTGAGAAAATCCGCTTCCCAGTTCAGTACACCTGGGACAAACACTGCTGACAATGCTGGGAGATGGAGCTCTGCCCATCTTAGAATGGGAGCTACTTCCTCCATCAATCTTTTGCTGTGAGCTCCTCCTTGATGATTAAGGTACGCTACTGCTGTCGCATTGTCTGAGCGAATCTGGACCGGTCTTCCTTGCAGACTGTCCTTTGCCAGAACTAGAGCCATGTAAATGGCCCTTATTTCCAACAGATTTATTGGCAGGTGACTTTCCCTTGCTGTCCATTTTCCCTGGAACCACAGGCTTCCGAGTACCGCACCCCAGCCTTGCAGGCTGGCATCTGTTGTCAGGACTTGCCATTCTTTTATCCAAAAGGGTCTCCCCTTGTTTAAATGGTCTGTCTGTAGCCACCACGCTAGAGACCTTTTTACATTTACTGGAAACTTTATCATCTGCTTTTTTATCGTCTGATGATTTCCGTTCCATTTGGTCAGAATAAGGTGCTGCAATGGTCTGGAGTGGAATTGCGCATATTCCACCATGTCGAAGGTTGATACCATTAGACCCAACAGTTGCCTTGCTGCATGGACTGACATTGTCTGGGTGTGCAACGCTTCCTGAGCCATGACCTGCACCTTGACTATCTTTTTCTCTGGTAAGAGAACCTTCTGTAGGTCTGAATCCAATATGGCCCCCAAATGAACCATCCACTGTGACGGATTCAGAGATGACTTTTCCCAATTTATGAGCCACCCGTGTCTCTGTAAACAAACTATTGTCTGTTGAAGATGGCTCAAAAGTAAATCTTGCGAATGTGCTAAGATTAACAGGTCGTCGAGGTATGGGAATATTCTTATCCCCTGTTTGCGCAGACAAGCTGCCATAACCACCATAATTTTGGTAAACACCCTGGGTGCTGTTGCTAGCCGGAAGGGCAAAGCTTGGAACTGAAAATGTTCCTGGAGGATGGCAAACCTGAGGTAACACTGATAAGACAGTGCTATAGGCCCATGTAGGTAAGCATCCCGTATATCCAGAGATACCATGTAATCTCCCGGTTCCATAGCCAACATTATCGAGCGTAACGTCTCCATATGGAACCTTGGGATCCAAATGTATTTGTTCAACATTTTCAGATTGAGAATTGGTCGAAATGACCCATTTGGCTTCTGGATCAGAAATACATTGGAGTAAAACCCCTGTCCCCTCTGTGATGGCGGTACTGGGACAATCACACCTGACTGCAGTAATTCTTGGACTGCTTCTTGCAGGGCATTGGCCTTCGGCTCTATACGAGATGGGCTGGTACAAAAAAAATCTTTGAGGAGGCTGCCTCCTGAATGGGAACCCATACCCCTGAGATACCACCTTCTGCACCCAAGCATCTGTCGTTGACTGTTGCCATATGTGTGCAAAATGCAGGAGTCGGCCCCCAACCCTGGAATCCTCCAGGCAGAGGCCCGTCTCTTCAGACTGATGGTTTCTGTTCAGGCTTGGAAGCCGTCTTTTTGCTAGCCCACTGCTTCCTACCCCTGGTTTTAAACTGGGGTTGCTTAGACTCCTCTTTAGCTTTCGCTTTGCCAACGAAATGAGCAAAACTTTGAACCCTTAGACTTAGGGTTATAAGTAGCCGGAAATCTGACCTTCTTTGGGGTATATTTACTAAGCTCCCGATTTTGACCGAGATGCCGTTTTTTCATCAAAGTGTCATCTCGGTAAATCTCGGTCATTTACTAAACACTAATCACGGCAGTGATGAGGGCATTCGTAATTTTTTGCTAGTTCAGGTAAAAAATTACGAATGAATACACCATCGGTCAAAACGCGGCTGTTTAAGTATGAATCTCGGTCATTTACTAAGAAGTGCAAAGCAAAAAAAGAACAAACACTGCCGTGAAAAATTACAACTCGTAAAAAAGTGCTAAAAAAAAACAGACCTGCTTTTTTTATTCGTGATTGGATAGGCATGCACGGATCCATGAGATCCGTGCATGTATATCAGTGGGAAGGGGTGGGAAAGTGCTTATTTTTTCAAAAAAAATTGCGTGGGGTCCCCCCTCCTAAGCATAACCAGCCTCGGGCTCTTTGAGCCGATCCTGGTTGCAGAAATATGGGGAAAAAAATGACAGGGGTTCCCCCATATTTAAGCAACCAGCATCGGGCTCTGCGCCTGGTCCTGGTCCCAAAAATACGGGGGACAAAAAGAGTAGGGGTCCCCCGTATTTTTAAAACCAGCACCGGGCTCCACTAGCTGGACAGATAATGCCACAGCCGGGGGTCACTTTTATACAGCGCCCTGCGGCCGTGGCATCAAAAATCCAACTAGTCACCCCTGGCCGGGGTACCCTGGGGGAGTGGGGACCCCTTCAATCAAGGGGTCCCCCCCCCCCCAGCCACCCAAGGGCCAGGGGTGAAGCCCGAGGCTGTCCCCCCCCATCCAATGGGCTGCGGATGGGAGGGCTGATAGCCTTTGTTGTAAAATTATAGATATTGTTTTTAGTAGCAGTACTACAAGTCCCAGCAAGCCTCCCCGCATGCTGGTACTTGGAGAACCACAAGTACCAGCATGCGGCGGAAAAACGGGCCCGCTGGTACCTGTAGTACTACCACTAAAAAAATACCCAAAAAAAGACAAGACACACACACCGTGAAAGTATAATTTTATTACTTACATACACACATACATACATACTTACCTATGGCCCCACGCAGGTCGGTCCTCTTGTCCAGTAGAATCCAAGGGTACCTGTTGAATAAATTATACTCACGAGATCCAGGGGTCCAGGCTCCTCGGCAAATCCAGGGTTAATCCACGTACTTGCCAAAAATAAAAAAACGGTGTCCCGACCACGAACTGAAAGGGGACCCATGTTTGCACATGGGTCACCTTTCCCCGAATGCAAGAAACCCACTTTGCCTTCTGGCTAAGTGGGTTTCTTCAGCCAATCAGGGTGCGCCACGTTGTAGCACTCTCCTGATCAGCTGTGTGCTCCTGTCTTCACTGACAGGCAGCACACGGCAGTGTTACAATGTAGCGCCTATGCGCTACATTGTAACCAATGATGGGAACTTTCAGCTCAGCGGTGACGTCACTTTAGGTCAACCGCAGGGCAGAAAGTTCCCATCATTGGTTACAATGTAGCGCATAGGCGCTACATTGTAACACTGCCGTGTGCTGCCTGTCAGTGAGGACAGGACCACACAGCTGATCAGGAGAGTGCTACAACGTGGCGCTCCCTGATTGGCTGATGAAACCCACTTAGACAGAAGTCAGAGTGGCTTTCTGGCATTCGTGGAAAGATGACCCATGTGCAAACATGGGTCCCCTTTCAGTTCGTGGTCGGGACACCGTTTTGTTTTTTTTGTCAAGTACGTGGATTACCCCTGGATTTCCCGAGGAGCCTGGACCCCTGGATCTCGTGAGTATAATTTCTTCAACAGGTACCCCTTGGATTCTACTGGAGAAGAGGACCGACCTGCGTGGGAACTTAAGGTAAGTATGTATGTATGTGTGTATGTATGTAATAAAATTATACTTTCACGGTGTGTGTGTCTTGTCTTTTTTTGGGTATTTTTTTAGTAGTAGTACTACAGGTACCAGCGGGCCCGTTTTTCCGTCGCATGCTGGTACTTGTGGTTCTCCAAGTACCAGCATGCGGGGGAGGCTTGCTGGGCCTTGTAGTACTGCTACTAAAAACAATATCTTTTCTTTTACAACAAAGGCTATCAGCCTCCCCATCCGCAGCCCATTGGATGGGGGGGGACAGCCTCGGGCTTCACCCCTGGCCCTTGGGTGGCTGGGGGGGGGGGACCCCTTGATTGAAGGGGTCCCCACTCCCCCAGGGTACCCCGGCCAGGGGTGACTAGTTGGATTTTTGATGCCACGGCCGCAGGGCACTATATCAAAGTGACCCCCGGCTGTGGCATTATCTGTCCAGCTAGTGGAGCCCGGTGCTGGTTTTAAAAATACGGGGGACCCCTACTCTTTTTGTCCCCCGTATTTTTGGGACCAGGACCAGGCGCAGAGCCCGATGCTGGTTGCTTAAATATGGGGGAACCCCTGTCATTTTTTTCCCCATATTTTTGCAACCAGGATCGGCTCAAAGAGCCCGAGGCTGGTTATGCTTAGGAGGGGGGACCCCACGCATTTTTTTTTATTATTTTACAGTGTTTAATTTAAAAAAAAAAAAAAATAAACCCCAGCACGGATCACACAGATCCGGCCGAGATTGATTGTAAAAAAAGTCGGCAGTGTTTTGCTAATCACTGCCGTAAAAATAGGTAAAAAACCACGAATGACATCGACATCGGAAGAAAAGAAAAACCCGAATACGACAGCTTAGTAAATCCATCGTAATCAATTCAAAAAGTTGCAGTTTTACACTGTCGATGTCATTCGTGATTGAACTTTGACCTTTTTTCGGAAATTACGAATCTTAGTAAATTTACCCCTTTGATTCAGCCTCTGATTCTAGGATATCAGATAATGGTTTCCCAAACAATATATTACCAATGAAAGGCAATGCTTCCAATTCTTTCTTGGATTCCGCATCTGCTTTCCAGGTACGTAGCCAAACTGCTCTACGAGCGGCTACTGTCAAGGCTGAAGCTTTAGAAGCAACTGTACCCATATCAATTGCTGCTTCTTCCAAGTATTGGGCATATTGTCTTAAACGGCTTAAATGATACTCTTGCTCCCTATTAGGAGAAGAGATGTCATTCTCTAGTTCCTCTATCCATTTGCCCATTGCCTTTGCTACCCAGGCCGAAGCCATAGCAGGTCTTACCACTGCTCCTACTAGAGAAAATACATTTTTCAGGAAGCTATCTACCCTTCTGTCTGTGACATCATTTAGTGAGGTAGATGACAGTGGTAAAGCAGATTTATGCACAAGTCGCAGTACATGTGCTTCTACTTTTGGAGGAACTTCTCTATTCGAACAATCCGCAGCTGGAAATGGATAATAAGAATTCCATCTTTTCGGAATCTTATATTTCTTACTGGGTGTCGCCCAAGACTCATCCATCATTTCCGTCAGCTCATCTGACGCTGGGAATTCAGTTTTAACTGATTTTGTTCGTTTAAACACAGGTGCTTTAGATTTCAACACTGCCTTGGCTGGCTCTTGCAAACAGAGAACAGCCTTCACAGCATCAATAAGTTCAGCTACATCCTCTGAACTAAAACTCTGCGACTGATCATCATAGGGAGTAATTGAATATACTGTATCATCATCTGTTGTATCATCTTGTGTAGTCTGCCACACAGACGTATCTGTCTTAGTCTTACCTGTCCCTTGGTTGCTTGTAGAGGCTACTGGAACCAAGCCGTAGGAAGGGAGCTGCATGTATGGGTTAATAGTGTAACCTAACCCTTGAGGTGGTGCTACCGGAGTTAATCTATCCGCTATAGAGGATAAAGTCTTTGCGAACATATTCCATGGTGGCTCTGTTGGTGGTTGAACCAACTCCTGTTTTTTACTTTGCTGAAAAGCAAAACAGTTCGCACACAACCAATTTACCCTTTCTTACAAGATAAGCATGCTAGGGATGTATGAGTGCTTCATAAATTCTCCTCGTCACTTTTGCCGCTCACAGACATGGTAATAATCTGTTAATGACTACACAATTTGTGACTGAAAATCACCTATATATGAGTATATAGAAGTGAGATCAATCTACCACAGCCATGCACCTGAATTGAGGGTCAGAACAGGACTTACATTACATAGAAAAGTCAGCACACATATTAGCAGTCAGTCACATGTTAAGGCATTAGACATTGTCATATGAGAATACAACCCCCATAACAATTTACAAGTAAGTAGGAAAATTGTACTTCTGTTTCAACTGGTTCTTTTTCAACATAACATGCAGAAAACACAGTAATAATAAGAATTTACTCACCGGTAATTCTATTTCTCGTAGTCCGTAGTGGATGCTGGGACTCCGTAAGGACCATGGGGAATAGCGGCTCCGCAGAAGACTGGGTACAACTAAAAGAAAGCTTTAGACTAACTGGTGTGCACTGGCTCCTCCCACTATGACCCTCCTCCAGACTTCAGTTAGGATACTGTGCCCGGAAGAGCTGACACAAGAAGGAAGGATTTTGAATCCCGGGTAAGACTCATACCAGCCACACCAATCACACCGTATAACTCGTGATACAATACCCAGTTAACAGTATGATAACAACTGAGCCTCTCAACAGATGGCTCAACAATAACCCTTTAGTTAGGCAATAACTATATACAAGTATTGCAGACAATCCGCACTTGGGATGGGCGCCCAGCATCCACTACGGACTACGAGAAATAGAATTACCGGTGAGTAAATTCTTATTTTCTCTAACGTCCTAAGTGGATGCTGGGACTCCGTAAGGACCATGGGGATTATACCAAAGCTCCCAAACGGGCGGGAGAGTGCGGATGACTCTGCAGCACCGAATGGGCAAACTCTAGGTCCTCCTCAGCCAGGGTGTCAAACTTGTAGAACTTAGCAAATGTGTTTGACCCCGACCAAGTAGCTGCTCGGCAAAGTTGTAGAGCCGAGACCCCTCGGGCAGCCGCCCAAGAAGAGCCCACTTTCCTCGTGGAATGGGCTTTCACTGATTTAGGATGCGGCAGTCCAGCCGCAGAATGTGCAAGCTGAATCGTACTACAGATCCAGCGAGCAATAGTCTGCTTTGAAGCAGGTGCACCCAACTTGTTGGGCGCATACAGGATAAATAGCGAGTCAGTCTTTCTGACTCCCGCTGTCCTGGAAACATAAATTTTCAGGGCCCTGACTACGTCCAACAACTTGGAAGCCTCCAAGTCTTTAGTAGCCGCAGGCACCACAATAGGTTGGTTCAGATGAAAGGCTGATACCACCTTAGGGAGAAATTGGGGACGAGTCCTCAATTCTGCCCTATCCATATGAAAAATCAGATAAGGGCTTTTACATGACAAAGCCACCAATTCTGATACACGCCTGGCCGAAGCCAAGGCCAACAACATGACCACTTTCCACGTGAGATACTTCAATTCCACGGTTTTAAGTGGCTCAAACCAATGTGACTTTAGGAAATCCAACACCACGTTGAGATCCCAAGGTGCCACTGGAGGCACAAAAGGGGGCTGAATATGCAGCACTCCCTTAACAAAAGTTTGAACTTCAGGTAGAGAAGCCAGTTCTCTCTGGAAGAAAATCGATAGAGCCGAAATCTGGACCTTAATGGAACCCAATTTTAGGCCCATAGTCACCCCTGACTGTAGGAAGTGCAGGAAACGGCCCAGCTGAAATTCCTCCGTTGGGGCCTTCCTGGCCTCACACCAAGCAACATATTTTCTCCATATGCGGTGATAATGGTTTGCGGTTACTTCTTTCCTAGCTTTAATCAGCGTAGGAATGACTTCCTCCGGAATGCCCTTTTCTCTGACGTCCTAGTGGATGCTGGGACTCCGTAAGGACCATGGGGATATAGCGGCTCCGCAGGAGACAGGGCACAAAATAAAAGCTTAAGGATCAGGTGGTGTGCACTGGCTCCTCCCCCTATGACCCTCCTCCAAGCCTCAGTTAGATTTTTGTGCCCGGCCGAGAAGGGTGCAATCTAGGTGGCTCTCCTGAGCTGCTTAGAATAAAAGTTTAGTTAGGTTTTTTTATTTTCAGTGAGTCCTGCTGGCAACAGGCTCACTGCATCGTGGGACTAAGGGGAGAAGAAACGGACTCACCTGAGTGCAGAGTGGATCGGGTTTCTTAGGCTACTGGACACTAGCTCCAGAGGGACGATCACAGGTTCAGCCTGGATGGGTCACCGGAGCCGCGCCGCCGTCCCCCTTACAGAGCCAGAAGAGACGAAGAGGTCCGGTGAAATCGGCGGCAGAAGACATCCTGTCTTCAGACTAAGGTAGCGCACAGCACCGCAGCTGTGCGCCATTGCTCTCAGCACACTTCACACTCCGGTCACTGAGGGTGCAGGGCGCTGGGGGGGGAGCGCCCTGAGACGCAATATAACAGAATACCTTAGGTGGCAAAACAGAATACATCACATATAGCTCCTGGGCTATATGGATGTATTTTAATCTCCTGCCATTTTACACAAAAAAGCGGGAGATAAGGACGTCGTGAAGGGGCGGAGCCTATCTCCTCAGCACACAAGCGCCATTTTCCCTCACAGCTCCGCTGGAAGGACGGCTCCCTGACTCTCCCCTGCAGTCCTGCTTCAGAATCAGGGTAAAAAAGAGAAGGGGGGGCATTGTTGGCAGCAAATAACAATAATTAACAGCAGCTATAAGGGAATAACACTTATATAAGGTTATCCCTGTATATATATATAGCGCTGGGTGTGTGCTGGCAGACTCTCCCTCTGTCTCTCCAAAGGGCTAAGTGGGGTCCTGTCCTCTATCAGAGCATTCCCGGTGTGTGTGTGCTGTGTGTCGGTACGCGTGTGTCGACATGTATGAGGAGGAAAATTATGTGGAGGCGGAGCAGTTGCCTGCGTTGGTGATGTCACCCCCTAGGGAGTCGACACCTGACTGGATGATTGTATTTAAACAATTAAGTGATAATGTCAGAAATTTGCAAAAAACTGTTGACGACATGAGACAGCCGGCAAATCAGTTAGTGCCTGTCCAGGCGTCTCAGACACCGTCAGGGGCGCTAAAACGCCCGTTACCTCAGTGGGTCGACACAGACCCTGACACAGATACTGAGTCTAGTGTCGACGGTGACGAGACAAACGTAATGTCCAGTAGGGCCACACGTTACATGATCACGGCAATGAAAGAGGCATTGAACCTTTTTGACACTACAAGTACCACAAAGAAGGGTATTATGTGGGGTGAGAGAAAACTACCAATATTTTTTCCTGAGTCAGAGGAAATAAATGAGGTGTGTGAAAAAGCGTGGGTTTCTCCCGATAAAAAACAGCTAATTTCTAAAAAATTATTAGCATTATATCCTTTCCCGCCAGAGGTTAGGGCGCGTTGGGAAACACCCCCTAGGGTAGATAAGGCGCTCACACGTTTATCTAAACAAGTAGCGTTACCGTCTCCTGATACGGCTACCCTCAAAGAACCAGCTGATAGAAGGCTGGAAAATATCCTAAAAAGTATATACACACATACTGGTGTTATACTGCGACCAGCAATCGCCTCAGCCTGGATGTGCAGTGCTGGAGTCGCATGGTCGGATTCCCTGACTGAGAATATTGATACCCTGGATAGGGACAATATTTTGTTAACTATAGAACATTTAAAGGATGCATTATTATATATGCGTGATGCACAGAGGGATATTTGCACCCTGGCATCAAGAGTAAGTGCTATGTCCATCTCTGCCAGAAGAGCGTTGTGGACGCGACAGTGGTCAGGGGATGCGGATTCCAAACGGCACATGGAAGTATTGCCGTATAAAGGGGAGGAGTTATTTGGGGCTGGTCTATCGGACCTGGTGGCCACGGCAACGGCTGGAAAATCCACCTTTTTACCCCAGGTCACTCCACATCAGCAGAAAAAGACACCGTCTTTTCAATCTCAGTCCTTTCGTTCCCATAAGTACAAGCGAGCAAAAGGCCACTCCTTTCTGCCCCGGGGCAGAGGAAGAGGAAAAAGACTGCACCATGCAGCCGCTTCCCAAGAGCAGAAGCCCTCCCCTGCTTCTGCCAAGTCTTCAGCATGACGCTGGGGCTTTACAAGCAGACTCAGATATGGTGGGGGCCCGTCTCAAAAATTTCAACGCGCAGTGGGCTCACTCGCAAGTGGATCCCTGGATTCTACAGGTAGTATCGCAGGGGTACAAACTGGAATTCGAGGCGTTTCCCCCTCATCGTTTCCTGAAGTCTGCTTTACCAAAGTCTCCCTCCGACAGGGAGGCAGTTCTAGAAGCCATTCACAAGCTGTATTCCCAGCAGGTGATAATCAAGGTACCCCTCCTGCAACAAGGAAAGGGGTATTATTCCACGCTGTTTGTGGTACCGAAGCCGGACGGCTCGGTGAGACCAATTTTAAATCTGAAATCCTTGAACACTTACATAAAAAGGTTCAAATTCAAGATGGAGTCACTCAGAGCAGTGATAGCGAACCTGGAAGAAGGGGACTATATGGTGTCTCTGGACATCAAAGATGCTTATCTCCACGTCCCGATATACCCTTCTCACCAAGGGTACCTCAGGTTTGTAGTACAAAACTGTCATTATCAGTTTCAGACGCTGCCGTTTGGATTGTCCACGGCACCTCGGGTCTTTACCAAGGTAATGGCCGAAATGATGATTCTTCTACGAAGAAAAGGCATTTCAATTATCCCTTACTTGGACGATCTCCTGATAAGGGCAAGATCCAGGGAACAGTTAGAAGTCGGAGTAGCACTATCTCAGGTAGTGTTACGTCAGCACGGGTGGATTCTAAATATTCCAAAATCGCAGCTGATTCCAACGACACGTCTACTGTTCCTAGGAATGATTCTGGACACAGTCCAGAAGAAGGTGTTTCTCCCGGAGGAGAAGGCCAGGGAGTTATCCGAGCTAGTCAGGAACCTCCTAAAACCAGGACAGGTCTCAGTGCATCAGTGCACGAGGGTCCTGGGGAAAATGGTGGCTTCTTACGAAGCGATTCCATTCGGAAGATTCCATGCAAGAACATTTCAGTGGGATCTACTGGACAAATGGTCCGGATCGCATCTGCAGATGCATCAGCGGATAACCCTGTCGCCAAGGACAAGGGTGTCTCTCCTGTGGTGGCTGCAGAGTGCTCATCTACTAGAGGGCCGCAGATTTGGCATTCAGGATTGGATCCTGGTAACCACGGATGCCAGCCTGAGAGGCTGGGGAGCAGTCACACAGGGAAGGAATTTCCAGGGCCTGTGGTCAAGCTTGGAAACGTCTCTTCATATAAACATTCTGGAACTAAGGGCCATTTACAATGCCCTAAGTCAAGCAAAACCTCTGCTTCAGGGTCAGGCGGTGTTGATCCAATCGGACAACATCACGTCAGTCGCCCACGTAAACAGACAGGGCGGCACGAGAAGCAGGAGGGCAATGGCAGAAGCTGCAAGGATTCTTCGCTGGGCGGAAAATCATGTGATAGCACTGTCAGCAGTATTCATTCCGGGAGTGGACAACTGGGAAGCAGACTTCCTCAGCAGACACGACCTTCACCCGGGAGAGTGGGGACTTCACCCAGAAGTCTTCCACCTGATTGTAAACCGTTGGGAAAAACCAAAGGTGGACATGATGGCGTCACGTCTAAACAAAAAACTGGACAGATATTGCGCCAGGTCAAGGGACCCTCAGGCAATAGCAGTGGACGCTCTGGTAACGCCGTGGGTGTACCAGTCAGTGTATGTGTTCCCTCCTCTGCCTCTCATACCAAAAGTACTGAGAATCATAAGAAGGAGAGGAGTAAGAACTATACTCGTGGTTCCGGATTGGCCAAGACGGACTTGGTACCCGGAACTTCAAGAGATGCTCACGGACGAACCGTGGCCTCTACCTCTAAGAAAGGACCTGCTACTGCAGGGGCCTTGTCTGTTCCAAGACTTACCGCGGCTGCGTTTGACGGCATGGCGGTTGAACGCCGGATCCTGAGGGAAAAAGGCATTCCAGAAGAAGTCATCCCTACTCTGGTCAAAGCCAGGAAGGACGTAACCGCAAAACATTATCACCGCATTTGGCGTAAATATGTTGCGTGGTGTGAGGCCAAGAAGGCCCCTACAGAGGAATTTCAACTGGGTCGTTTCCTTCATTTCCTGCAAACAGGACTGTCTATGGGCCTAAAATTAGGGTCCATTAAGGTTCAAATTTCGGCCCTGTCGATTTTCTTCCAGAAAGAACTGGCTTCAGTACCTGAAGTTCAGACATTTGTAAAAGGGGTGCTGCACATACAGCCTCCTTTTTGTGCCTCCAGTGGCACCTTGGGATCTCAATGTGGTGTTGAGTTTTCTAAAGTCACATTGGTTTGAACCACTTTCCACTGTGGACTTAAAATATCTCACATGGAAGGTGTCGATGCTGTTAGCCTTGGCTTCAGCCAGGCGTGTGTCAGAATTGGCGGCTTTATCATATAAAAGCCCTTACTTGATATTTCATTCTGACAGGGCGGAATTGAGGACTCGTCCTCAATTTCTACCTAAGGTGGTTTCTGCATTTCACATGAACCAACCTATTGTGGTACCTGCGGCTACCAGGGACTTAGAGGACTCTAAGTTGCTTGACGTTGTCAGGGCCTTGAAAATATATGTTTCCAGGACGGCTGGAGTCAGAAAATCTGACTCGCTGTTTATCCTGTATGCACCCAACAAGCTGGGTGCTCCTGCTTCTAAGCAGACGATTGCTCGTTGGATTTGTAGTACAATTCAGCTTGCACATTCTGTGGCAGGATTGCCACAGCCAAAATCAGTAAAAGCCCATTCCACAAGGAAGGTGGGCTCATCTTGGGCGGCTGCCCGAGGGGTCTCGGCTTTACAACTTTGCCGAGCAGCTACTTGGTCAGGGGCAAACACGTTTGCTAAATTCTACAAATTTGATACCCTGGCTGAGGAGGACCTGGAGTTCTCTCATTCGGTGCTGCAGAGTCATCCGCACTCTCCCGCCCGTTTGGGAGCTTTGGTATAATCCCCATGGTCCTTACGGAGTCCCAGCATCCACTAGGACGTCAGAGAAAATAAGATTTTACTTACCGATAAATCTATTTCTCGTAGTCCGTAGTGGATGCTGGGCGCCCATCCCTAGTGCGGATTGTCTGCAATACTTGTATATAGTTATTGTTACAAAAATTCGGGTTATTATTGTTGTGAGCCATCTTTTCAGAGGCTCCTTTGCGTTTATCATACTGTTAACTGGGTTCAGATCACAAGTTGTACGGTGTGATTGGTGTGGCTGGTATGAGTCTTACCCGGGATTCAATATCCTTCCTTATTATGTACGCTCGTCCGGGCACAGTATCCTAACTGAGGCTTGGAGGAGGGTCATAGGGGGAGGAGCCAGTGCACACCACCTGATCCTTAAGCTTTTATTTTGTGCCCTGTCTCCTGCGGAGCCGCTATATCCCCATGGTCCTTACGGAGTCCCAGCATCCACTACGGACTACGAGAAATAGATTTATCGGTAAGTAAAATCTTATTTTCCTTCAGGATCCGGTGTTCAACCGCCATGCCGTCAAACGCAGCCGCGGTAAGTCTTGGAACAGACAGGGCCCCTGCTGCAGCAGGTCCTGTCTGAGCGGCAGAGGCCATGGGTCCTCTGACATCATTTCTTGAAGTTCCGGGTACCAAGCTCTTCTTGGCCAATCCGGAACAATGAGTATAGGCCCTCATTCCGAGTTGTTCGCTCTGAGTTTTTCATCGCATCGCAGTGAGAATTCTCTTAGTGCGCATGCGCAATGTTCGCACTGCGACTGCGCCAAGTAACTTTGCTATGAAGAAAGTAAGTTTACTCACGGCTTTTTCATCGCTCCGACGTTCGCATTGTGATTGACAGGAAATGGGTGTTACTGGGCGGATGCACGGCGTTTTAGGGGCGTGTGGCTGAAAACGCTACCGTTTCCGGAAAAAACGCAGGAGTGGCCGGGGAAACGGTGGGTGTGCCTGGGCGAACGCTGGGTGTGTTTATGACGTCAGCCAGGAACGAAAAGCACTGAACTGATCGCACAGGCAGAGTAAGTCTGAAGCTACTCAAAAACTGCTAACTCGTTTGTGATCGCAAATTGCGCATACATCGGTCGCACATTTAAGAAGCTAAGATTCACTCCCAGTAGGCGGCGGCTTAGCGTGTGTAACTCTGCTACATTCGCCTTGCGAGCGAACAACTCGGAATGAGGGCCCTAGTTCTCTACTCCTCTTCTCCTTATTAATCTCAGTACCTTTGGTATGAGAGGAAGAGGAGGGAACACATAAACCGACCGGTACACCCACGGTGTCACTAGAGCGTCCACAGCTATCGCCTGCGGGTCTCTTGACCTGGCGCAATATCTTTCTAGCTTTTTGTTTAGGCGGGACGCCATCATGTCCACCTGTGGCCTTTCCCAACGGTTTACAATCAGTTGGAAGTCCCCACTCTCCCGGGTGGAGGTCGTGCCTGCTGAGGAAGTCTGCTTCCCAGTTGTCCACTCCCGGAATGAACACTGCTGACAGTGCTAACACGTGATTTTCCGCCCATCGGAGAATCCTTGTGGCTTCTGCCATCGCCGTCCTGCTTCTCGTGCCGCCCTGTCGGTTTACATGGGCGACTGCCGTGATGTTGTCTGACTGGATCAGTACAGGCTGATTTTGAAGCAGGGGTTTTGCCTGACTTAGGGCATTGTAAATGGCCCTCAGTTCCAGAATATTTATGTGTAGGGAAGTCTCCTGACTTGACCATAGTCCTTGGAAGTTTCTTCCCTGTGTGACTGCCCCCCAGCCCCGAAGGCTGGCATCCGTGGTCACCAGGACCCAGTCCTGTATGCCGAATCTTCGGCCCTCTTGAAGATGAGCACTTTGCAGCCACCACAGCAGAGACACCCTGGTCCTTGGAGACAGGGTTATCAGACGATGCATCTGAAGATGCGATCCTGACCACTTGTCCAACAGGTCCCACTGAAAGGTTCTCGCATGGAACCTGCCGAATGGAATTGCTTCGTAGGAAGCTACCATCTTTCCCAAGATCCGCGTGCAGTGATGCACCGACACCTGTTTTGGTTTTAGGAGGCCTCTGACTAGAGATGACAGCTCCTTGGCCTTCTCCTCCGGGAGAAACACTTTTTTCTGTTCTGTGTCCAGAACCATCCCCAGGAACAGTAGACTTGTCGTAGGGACCAGCTGTGACTTTGGAATATTTAGAATCCAGCCGTGCTGTTGTAGCACCTCCCGAGATAGTGCTACCCCGACCAACAACTGCTCCCTGGACCTCGCCTTTATCAGGAGATCGTCCAAGTACGGGATAATTAAAACTCCCTTCTTTCGAAGGAGTATCATCGTTTCGGCCATTACCTTGGTAAATACCCTTGGAGCCGTGGATAGACCAAACGGCAACGTCTGGAATTGGTAATGACAATCCTGTACCACAAATCTGAGGTACTCCTGGTGAGGATGGTAAATGGGGACATGCAGGTAAGCATCCTTGATGTCCAGTGATACCATATAATCCCCCTCGTCCAGGCTTGCAATAACCGCCCTGAGCGATTCCATCTTGAACTTGAATTTTTTTATATATGTGTTCAAGGATTTCAAATTTAAAATGGGTCTCACCGAACCGTCCGGTTTCGGTACCACAAACATTGTGGAATAGTAACCCCTTCCTTGTTGAAGTAGGGGCACCTTTTCTATCACCTGCTGGGAATACAGCTTGTGAATTGCCTCTAACACTGCCTCCCTGCCTGAGGGAGTTGTTGGCAAGGCAGATTTGAGGAAACGGCGGGGAGGAGACGTCTCGAATTCCAGCTTGTACCCCTGAGATACTACTTGAAAGATCCAGGGATCCACTCGTGAGCGAGCCCACTGATCGCTGAAATTTTTGAGACGGCCCCCACCGTACCTGGCTCCGCCTGTGGAGCCCCAGCGTCATGCGGTGGACTTAGAGGAAGCGGGGGAGGACTTTTGCTCCTGGGAACTGGCTGTATGCTGCAGCTTTTTCCCTCTACCGCTGCCTCTGGGCAGAAAGGACGCACCTTTAACCCGCTTGCCCTTATTGGGCCGAAAGGACTGTACCTGATAATACGGTGCTTTCTTTGGCTGTGAGGGAACATGGGGTAAAAATGTAGACTTCCCAGCTGTTGCTGTGGAAACGAGGTCCGAGAGACCATCCCCGAACAACTCCTCACCCTTATAAGGCAAAACTTCCATGTGCCTTTTAGAATCTGCATCTCCAGTCCACTGCCGAGTCCATAACCCTCTCCTGGCAGAAATGGACATTGCACTTATTTTGGATGCCAGCCGGCAAATATCCCTCTGTGCATCCCTCATGTATAAGAGGGCGTCTTTAATATGCGCCACGGTTAGCAATATAGTGTCCCTGTCTAGGGTATCAATATTTTCCGACAGGGAATCTGACCACGCAGCTGCAGCACTGCACATCCATGCTGACGCAATAGCTGGTCTCAGTATAACACCCGTGTGTGTATATATAGACTTCAGGAAAGCCTCCTGCTTTCTATCAGCAGATTCCTTCAGGGCGGCCGTATCCGGAGACGGTAGTGCCACCTTCTTTGACAAGCGTGTGAGCGCTTTATCCACCCTAGGGGATGTTTCCCAACGTGACCTATCCTCTGGCGGGAAAGGGTACGCCATTAGTAACCTCTTAGAAATTATCATTTTCTTATCGGGGGAAGCCCACGCTTCTTCACACACTTCATTTAATTCCTCAGATGGAGGAAAAACAACTGGTAGTTTTTTCTCTCCAAACATAATACCCTTTTTTGTGGTACTCGGGGTAACATCAGAAATATGCAACACATTTTTCATTGCCTCAATCATATACCGTGTGGCCCTATTGGAAGATACATTTGTCTCATCGTCGTCGACACTGGAGTCAGTATCCGTGTCGACATCTGTATCTGCCATTTGAGGTAGCGGGCATTTTAGAGCCCCTGATGGCTTTTGAGACGCCTGGGCAGGCACAGGCTGAGCAGCCGGCTGTCCCATATTTGGTATGTCGTCAAACCTTTTATGCAAGGAGTCGACACTGTCGCGTAATTGCTTCCACAGAACCATCCACTCAGGTGTCGACCCCGCAGGGGGTGACATCACATTTATCGGCATCTGCTCCGCTTCCACATAAGCCTCCTCATCAAACATGTCGACACAGCCGTACCGACACACCGCATACACACAGGGAATGCTCTGACAGAGGACAGGACCCCACAAAGCCCTTTGGGGAGACAGAGAGAGAGTATGCCAGCACACACCAGAGCGCTATATAACACAGGGATCCCACTATAAATGAGTGTTTTTTCCCTTATAGCTGCTTATATATATATATATACTGCGCCTAAATTTAGTGCCCCCGCTCTCTTTTTTACCCTTATGTAGCTTGACACAATGCAGGGGAGAGCCAGGGAGCGTCCTTCCAGCGGAGCTGTGAGGGAAAAATGGCGCCAGTGTGCTGAGGGAGATAGCCCCGCCCCTTTTCCGGCGGACTTCTCCCGCATTTTCTGGAATTCTGGCAGGGGTATTTTTACACCTATATAGCCTTCCTGACTATATATGGTGTAGATTTGCCAGCCAAGGTGTCTTATATTGCCCTCAGGGCGCCCCCCCCAGCGCCCTGCACCCACCAGTGACCGGAGTGTGAGGTGTGCATAAGGAGCAATGGCGCACAGCTGCAGTGCTGTGCGCTACCTTGTTGAAGACAGAAGTCTTCTGCCGCCGATTTTCCGGAACACTTCTTGCTTCTGGCTCTGTAAGGGGGCCGGCGGCACGGCTCCGGGACCGAACACCAAGGTCGGGTCCTGCGGTCGATCCCTCTGGAGCTAATGGTGTCCAGTAGCCTAAGAAGCCCAAACTACCACCAGTTAGGTAGGTTCGCTTCTTCTCCCCTTAGTCCTTCGCTGCAGTGAGTCTGTTGCCAGCAGATCTCACTGTAAAATAAAAAACCTAAAATATACTTTCTTTCTAGGAGCTCAGGAGAGCCCCTAGTGTGCATCCAGCTCAGCCGGGCACAAGATTCTAACTGAAGTCTGGAGGAGGGTCATAGTGGGAGGAGCCAGTGCACACCAGTTAGTCTAAAGCTTTCTTTTAGTTGTGCCCAGTCTCCTGCGGAGCCGCTATTCCCCATGGTCCTTACGGAGTCCCAGCATCCACTTAGGACGTTAGAGAAATACAGATCTCATATGCAATATGTACTAAAAATTATCAATTCATACTAACAAGTAGAGAGAATTTTTAGCACTGTATACCCTTTCTCTGTAGAGCGGGATACAGGGAGACTCGCCACACTTCCATATCCAAGCAAATGCGCTCATAAGACGCTGAGTGGATTCAGACGCTACTGATGTACACTACCGCTCCTGATAACTGATAATGGACACAGTCGCTCACTGACGGACACGGACGCTCAGCGACTTCCACGTGTATGCAGACGCTAAGGCCTGCGACTCGGTCTAGGCGGGATCTCTAGTGTACACAACCACAGCGTCTAAGCTGCGACCGAGTACCCTCGTGGTAGCGTCTGAGACGGAAGTGAGGTCATTTAGTTCATGGACGGGAGACGCGCGGAAACTGGTCATGAACTCGGAGGAGGGGCGGCCAGGAGAGCCTCTGATTCCCCCCGTTGACTTAAACTCCAAGGATCGCGACCTCTACCTAGTCCTGGTGCCTATGATCCCTAGAGCATAGCGCTGTCGCACTCGAGGTGTTCGGTGCATCAACACACTGATTGTAGTCTCCACCAAAACAGTGTAGCTGTGTCCGGACCCCCCTAGTAAGAGGAAATCCATAGACTTACCTTCCCCCCCCATGCTCCGGCCACAGCCTGGTTACGTCTGCTGGACCTGCTAGAACATCCGACACAGACGCCCGTCGAGACAGCACTGTACCGCGAAGGTAAGCGTTGTTGTGACCCGGTGGGGAGTTGTTGGAGCGACTCTTTCCAGTATGCGTTTAAGACGCTGTTAAGAAAAGTCGCTCAAAAAAAACATAGTAAGTTCTATAAAAATAAAATAATAAAAGCTTCAGGCTGCTTTATCTACAGCAGCCCTGTGACCATGCGGCTTCCTGCCGCACCAAGCAAAAAACTGATTTGACTGAGTCAGTGGGCGGGATTATATGGGGAAGCCCCGATGCATCCTGGGAGGCCAGAAAGCTCGTGACCGTGTTGGTGCCATTTCCGCTGTCGCTCAACCATATCCCAATGTCATCCTGTGGATAATCCTGTGGACCCAGCCAGAGAATACCAGACTACCTAGAGTAGGCAAGTATGTTTTAAAGGATGACTTATCGTATGATTACCCCAGCCCCTCCACCCTCCCCCACACTAGGGGGCCCTATGCAATGGACATCTACAATCAGGTGAACATGTCCCCCCAGCAACAGAAAGCTCTCTTCTCCAGGGTTACGACAGCTGAAATTCCTGATGATATTTTTAAGAAAGGTGCTGATTGGACAGAGTGGCTCTATCCATTCATTATCTGTGTTAGAAACTAACACTTGGCCATTGGTGTATCTATTGTGGGTCCAAGGGCTCCACACCTTACACTGCACACCCATGTTTAATACTTATCTCTACCCAGTCCCACGGCGGCTCTTCCCAAATCAACTGCAATTTGTAAAATCACTGGGATTATGATGCTGGGCCTGCACATGTACAGTAGAGCCCTAACCCTTCCACCGCAGCCTAACCCTGACCTCCCCCCGCAGCTTAATCCTAACCCTTCCCCCGCAGCCTAACTCTGACCTCCCCCCGCAGCCTAACCCTAACCCTCCCCACACAGCCTAACCCTGACCTCCCCCCGCAGCCTAACCCTTCCCCCGCAGCTTAACCCTGACCTCCCCCCGCAGCCTAACCCTAACCCTTCCCCCGCATCCTAACTCTGACCTCCCCCCGCAGCCTAATCCTTCCCACACAGCCTAACCCTGACCTCCCCCCGCAGCCTAACCCTAACACTTCCCCAGCCGCCTAACCCTGACCTCCCCCCGCAGCCTAATCCTAACCCTTACCCTGCAGCCTAACCCTGACCTCCCCCCGCAGCCTAAACCTAACCCTTCCCCCGCAGCCAAACCCTGACCTTCCCTCGCAGCCTAACCCTTCCCCCGCATCCTAACTCTGACCTCCCCCACAGCCTAACCCTAACCCTTCACCTGCAGCCTAACCCTGACCTCCCCCCGCAGCCTAACCCTAACCCTTCCACCGCAGCCTAACCCTGACCTCGCCCCGCAGCCTATCCCTAACCCTTCCTCCGCATCCTAACTCTGACCTCCCCCCGCAACCTAACCCTAACCCTCCCCACACAGCCTAACCCTGCCCTCCCCCGCAGCCTAACCCTAACACTTCCCCAGCCGCCTAACCCTGACCTACCCCCGCAGCCTAATCCTAACCCTTACCCCGCAGCCTAACCCTGACCTCCCCCCCGCAGCCTAACCCTAACCCTTCCCCCGCAGCCAAACCCTGACCTTCCCCCGCAGCCTAACCCTAACACTTCCCCAGCCGCCTAACCCTGACCTCCCCCCGCAGCCTAATCCTAACCCTTACCCCGCAGCCTAACCCTGACCGCCCCCCCCGCAGCCTAACCCTAACCCTTCCCCCGCATCCTAACTCTGACCTCCCCCACAGCCTAACCCTAACCCTTCACCTGCAGCCTAACCCTGACCTCCCCCCGCAGCCTAACCCTAACCCTTCCACCGCAGCCTAATCCTGACCTCCCCCCGCAGCCTAACCCTTCCCCCGCAGCCTAATCCTGACCTCCCCCGTAACCTAACCCTAACTCTTCCCCCACAGCCTAACCCTGACCACCCACCGCAGCCTAACCCTAACCCTTCCCCCGCAGCCTAACCCTGACCTCCCCCGCAGCCTAACCATAACCCATCCCCCGCAGCCTAACCCTGACGTCCCCCCGCAGCCTGACCCTAACCCTTCCTGGCATACGTTTGGGATTACGGCTTCGGCATTCTGACAGCTGTCAGGATTCCTGTATCGGAATTCTGACTGCTGGGATCCCGTACGCCAGCATCTGTACTACATCCCCCCAGCGACACCTCCCCTGAGGATTTATTAAGCAATTAGAAGTTTCCAATTAGCCTAGTTAGTCTGTAAATAACCCCCCCCCCTCCCTACACACACACACACACACACACACACACACACCCAACAGCCCTTGCGCACCCCAGCAGCCCCTTTCCGCAGAGGGAAGATTGAGGGGAGGCCACCAGGAGCTGAGGAGACCGCCGGAGAGGTTTTTTCCCCCCAATTAACGTGCAGCAGGGTTTTCAGTGCTGAATAAACCGCAACGACTTTTTTTAATTGGATAATACAATAATCGCAAAACTTTGAGCCCAAGTGAATTCCTCCCAAAGGTGCAAGAAGTAAAGTGATCGTTAATGTGCATATGTACTAGCGGGGAATCGAAACTTGAGATCCTTCTCTCTGAAAATGTTGCGATGTGTAGTTCATAGGCTTCTGTCACTAACACCATTTAAAGATGGCGTTAGCTATCGGGGGCCAAGTTCCAGAATGCTTTGCAAACCTATGCAGGCTGCTTTTGTGATTGAACATGAAGGGACTACACAGATATCTGCTGCAGCCCCCTCTTCGTATATCCTGGTGATACACACAGGGCCGGTGCAAGGTTTCTTGACACCCTAGGCAAAACTTTAGCCTGCTCCCCCCCCCCCCCCCCCTCTGCATGCTTACATAGTGGTACGTGGTGGATGCCGTACATGCAGGAGTCTGCAATTGTGGGGGTGGGGGCTAGCGGGCAACATGCGGGAGTCTTCAATCGCTGAAGGGGTGGTAGTCAAAAACACGCCTGAGACTGAAATCGCAAGGTGAGTGTGTGTGTGTGTGGGGGGTGGGGGGGGGGGGGGGGAGGAGGATGTGGGTCTATTCATGATGCAGTGTAAACAGTGGAGAAGTTGCCTATGGCAACCAATCAGTGTTGAGGTAACATTTATAAAGTGTATTCTATACAATTATATAAGCTGATTGGTTGCCATGGGCAACTTCTTCACTGACTTACTTCTCCACACTTTTCACTGCTTCATGAATAGACCCCACAGAAATGTGAAAAGAGAGAGGGTGATCGGGTGAGTGTTAGAGACGGTGGGTGACAGAAAAGTCAGTAGGTGACAGGGAGAGGGTGACAGGAGAGAGAGCGGACGGGAAAAGGGTAACAGCAGGGAGAGGCAGTGGGAGAAGGGTAGAGAGTGAAGCTAGGGACAGGCAGTGACCAGTGAGTGGAGGAAGGTGACAAGCAGAGGGTGAAAACAGAGGGTGACATTGAGAGGGTGAGAGTCACTGGGTAACAAGCGAGAGAGGTGATGGGGAAATGGTGAACAACAGGAAGAGTGTAATAGAAGAGAGGTGACGGAGTGAGAGTAATACCCCTTTTACACCGCCAGCATATAACACGGATTATTGCACTTGAAGGTGCATAACCCGTGTTGCTGGCTGGTGTAAAAGGTTCGAGTTGGAATAATCCGGGTCGAGTGACCCGGTATTCCAACTCGGGTGGTTTGCAGGGTTGAACACGTGTTCAACTCGGCAAACTTTGCAGTGTACAGTGAATGTGCGGGCGGCGCTTGGAGATCATGTGATCTCCAAGTGCCACCCCCGCCGCGTCACTGGCAATATGCCGGGTTGGCGAGTGCAGTGGGAAAGGGAGCTGACCAGGGCGCAGCCGGGTAGCACCCGTGTCAGGCTCCCGGCTGCGACCCGCGCTGTTGGTCTAAAAGCGGTATAAGAGTCAGTGAGTGATAGGGAGAGGGTCTCAGGAGAGAGGTGACGGGCGGGGAGAGGCAGTGGGTGATAGGCAGTGGGAAACTGCATTAATTAAAAAACAAAAACACATTAATATGCCACTCCCCCATACACATTTTTAATATACCGTCCCCCCCTCCCCTGCACACATTAATATACCACCACCCCCTCCCCTGCATATATTAATATACCACCATACCACCCCCCTCCCCTGCACTAGTTAATATACCACCCCCCCCTCCCCTGCACACATTAATATACCCCCCTGCACACACTAATATACCACCCTGCACACACTAATATACCACCCCACCTCCCCTGCACACATTAATATACCCCCCTCCGCTGCACACACTAATATACCACCCCCCCTCCGCTGCACACACTAATATACCACCCCCCCATCGCTGCACACACTAATATACCACCCCCCCTCTGCTGCACACACTAATATACCACCCCCCCTCCGCTGCACACATTAATATACCCCCCTCCGCTGCACACATTAATATACCCCCCTCCGCTGCACACATTAATATACCCCCCTCCGCTGCACACACTAATATACCCCCCTCCGCTGCACACACTAATATACCCCCCTCCGCTGCACACACTAATATACCCCCCTCCGCTGCACACACTAATATACCCCCCTCCGCTGCACACACTAATATACCCCCCTCCGCTGCACACACTAATATACCCCCCTCCGCTGCACACACTAATATACCACCCCCCCTCCCATGCACACACTAATATACCACCACCCCTCCCATGCACACACTAATATACCCCCCTGCACACACTAATATACCCCCCTTCCCCTGCACACATTAATATACCCCCCTCCCCTGCACACATTAATATACCACCCCCCCTCCCCTGCACACACTAATATACCCCCCTCCCCAGCACACACTAATATACCCCCCCTGCACACACTAATATACCACCCCCTCCCCTGCACACACTAATATACCCCCCCTGCACACACTAATATACCACCCCTCCTCCCCTGCACACACTAATATACAAACCCCCCCCCCCCCCCTCCCCTGCACACACTAAAATTACCAGTTTCCCTCATTAGCAGCAGAATATACCTGAGTCTGTGCTCCCCCGTATGGTATGGCTTTCTGATAGACCTGCTGGGCTGCTGCTCCTCACGTCTGAAGGCTCCTCTCCTCTCTCACAGTCACATGTGCACCAAGTGACTTCCTGTTCCTGTCCATGCAGGAAGCAAACTCAGCAGAGCGTCGGCTTCTGTATGAGCGCACTGCAGCATGTGGCTGCAAAGGGAAAATAAAAGTGCCCTGGCCCTGGGGGTGGGGGGGGTGGTAAGGGTGCAGGCAACATGCCTGAGCCCTCAAGTGAATATGTGAGGCGCTATCACGGAGGTGGGGGGGCGACAGATTTGTAGAGACAGCATTTTCTCATCAGTGTGTTCTGCCGCCCTCCAGTGGCCGGCGCTCATAGGCAGCTGCCTAAAGCTGCCTAGTGATAGCGCCGGCCCTGGATACACACTATCCAATTATTGGCCATTCTGCAGATAATTGACTGATTGACCTGATAATTGCACAGTGTGTATGCTGGAGCGTTAGAGAGTTTGAAGCTGATGAACGCTCCTGCAATGGTCAGATCAGATGGGTGACATACAGCAGCATGTGCTGCACAAGCTGTATCGTTCCCGACCTCCTGATCCCGTTGTAGAGATCTGCGGGCTGCGAGCGACATCGCAAGACCCGTTCTGCACATGCACAGACCCCCAAACATCATATTTGTATACACACCATCAGGTTTCCATACAAATATGAATCATGCCCAATGTCTCCCCAGGGCCGGCGCTATCACTAAGCAGCTTTAGGCAGCTGCCTATGAGCGCCGGCCACTGGAGGGCGGCAGAACACACTGATGAGAAAATGCTGTCTCTACAAATCTGTCGCCCCCCACCTCCGTGATAGCGCCTCACATATTCACTTAAGGGCTCAGGCATGTTGCCTGCACCCTTACCACCCCCCCCCCCCCCCCCCCAGGGCCAGGGCACTTTTATTTTCCCTTTGCAGCCACATGCTGCAGTGCGCTCATACAGAAGCCGACGCTCTGCTGAGTTTGCTTCCTGCATGGACAGGAACAGGAAGTCACTTGGTGCACATGTGACTGTGAGAGAGGAGAGGAGCCTTCAGACGTGAGGAGCAGCAGCCCAGCAGGTCTATCAGAAAGCCATACCATACGGGGGAGCACAGACTCAGGTATATTCTGCTGCTAATGAGGGAAACTGGTAATTTTAGTGTGTGCAGGGGAGGGGGGGGGGGATTTTGTATATTAGTGTGTGCAGGGGAGGAGGGGTGGTATATTAGTGTGTGCAGGGGGGGTATATTAGTGTGTGCAGGGGAGGGGGGTGGTATATTAGTGTGTGCAGGAGGGGTATATTAGTGTGTGCTGGGGAGGGGGGTATATTAGTGTGTGCAGGGGAGGGGGGGTGGTATATTAATGTGTGCAGGGGAGGGGGGTATATTAATGTGTGCAGGGGAAGGGGGGTATATTAGTGTGTGCAGGGGGGTATATTAGTGTGTGCATGGGAGGGGTGGTGGTATATTAGTGTGTGCATGGGAGGGGGGGTGGTATATTAGTGTGTGCAGCGGAGGGGGGTATATTAGTGTGTGCAGCGGAGGGGGGTATATTAGTGTGTGCAGCGGAGGGGGGTATATTAGTGTGTGCAGCGGAGGGGGGTATATTAGTGTGTGCAGCGGAGGGGGGTATATTAGTGTGTGCAGCGGAGGGGGGTATATTAGTGTGTGCAGCGGAGGGGGGTATATTAATGTGTGCAGCGGAGGGGGGTATATTAATGTGTGCAGCGGAGGGGGGTATATTAATGTGTGCAGCGGAGGGGGGGTGGTATATTAGTGTGTGCAGCAGAGGGGGGGTGGTATATTAGTGTGTGCAGCGGAGGGGGGGTGGTATATTAGTGTGTGCAGCGGAGGGGGGTATATTAATGTGTGCAGGGGAGGTGGGGTGGTATATTAGTGTGTGCAGGGTGGTATATTAGTGTGTGCAGGGGGGTATATTAATGTGTGCAGGGGAGGGGGGGTGGTATATTAACTAGTGCAGGGGAGGGGGGTGGTATGGTGGTATATTAATATATGCAGGGGAGGGGGTGGTGGTATATTAATGTGTGCAGGGGAGGGGGGGACGGTATATTAAAAATGTGTATGGGGGAGTGGCATATTAATGTGTTTTTGTTTTTTAATTAATGCAGTTTCCCACTGCCTATCACCCACTGCCTCTCCCCGTCCGTCACCTCTCTCCTGAGACCCTCTCCCTATCACTCACTGACTCTTATACCGCTTTTAGACCAACAGCGCGGGTCGCAGCCGGGAGCCTGACACGGGTGCTACCCGGCTGCGCCCTGGTCAGCTCCCTTTCCCACTGCACTCGCCAACCCGGCATATTGCCAGTGACGCGGCGGGGGTGGCACTTGGAGATCACATGATCTCCAAGCGCCGCCCGCACATTCACTGTACACTGCAAAGTTTGCCGAGTTGAACACGTGTTCAACCCTGCAAACCACCCGAGTTGGAATACCGGGTCACTCGACCCGGATTATTCCAACTCGAACCTTTTACACCAGCCAGCAACACGGGTTATGCACCTTCAAGTGCAATAATCCGTGTTATATGCTGGCGGTGTAAAAGGGGTATTACTCTCACTCCGTCACCTCTCTTCTATTACACTCTTCCTGTTGTTCACCATTTCCCCATCACCTCTCTCGCTTGTTACCCAGTGACTCTCACCCTCTCAATGTCACCCTCTGTTTTCACCCTCTGCTTGTCACCTTCCTCCACTCACTGGTCACTGCCTGTCCCTAGCTTCACTCTCTACCCTTCTCCCACTGCCTCTCCCTGCTGTTACCCTTTTCCCGTCCGCTCTCTCTCCTGTCACCCTCTCCCTGTCACCTACTGACTTTTCTGTCACCCACCGTCTCTAACACTCACCCGATCACCCTCTCTCTTTTCACATTTCTGTGGGGTCTATTCATGAAGCAGTGAAAAGTGTGGAGAAGTAAGTCAGTGAAGAAGTTGCCCATGGCAACCAATCAGCTTATATAATTGTATAGAATACACTTTATAAATGTTACCTCAACACTGATTGGTTGCCATAGGCAACTTCTCCACTGTTTACACTGCATCATGAATAGACCCACATCCTCCTCCCCCCCCCCACCCCCCACACACACACACACTCACCTTGCGATTTCAGTCTCAGGCGTGTTTTTGACTACCACCCCTTCAGCGATTGCAGACTCCCGCATGTTGCCCGCTAGCCCCCACCCCCACAATTGCAGACTCCTGCATGTACGGCATCCACCACGTACCACTATGTAAGCATGCAGAGGGGGGGGGGGGGGGGGGGGGGAGCAGGCTAAAGTTTTGCCTAGGGTGTCAAGAAACCTTGCACCGGCCCTGTGTCTCCCTCACGTCCAACACCATTCATATAACACTGTTGCTATTTCAGCGGAACCATTGATTATTCAGACTTTACCTGTAATGCATGCTCCATTGTTCTCCGCACTAAGGGGGATATGTACTAAGCCTTGGAGAGAGATAAAGTGGAAGGCGATAAAGTACCAGCCAATCTCAGCTCCTGTCATTTTTTCAAACACAGCCTGTAATATGATAAGAGCTGACTGGTGGGTACTTTATCTCTCTCCACTTTATCTCTATTCACACTGTAGTGGACGATGTGCCCAATGCCGACACATCGTTCACGATATCATCTAGTGTGTCCCCACTGTATTGTCAACAATGAGCGCGCCCGCGGGTCGCTTGCGACATCGTCCGTCGGCTGTACATGCAGCTCAATCTGGCGATGTCATGCTGCCAAATGCCACATGGCCCAGCTCCTCCCCTCCGTCGAGGCCAACACCTGCAAGTGCACTTACCGATGTCGGCACCCTGCCAGGTCGCCGATATAGCCGGGTACACACATCACCATAGTATGTACCCGGCATTAGTACATAGACCACTTACTTATTAGTCTAAGATGAGAAGGGCAAGTAGGATTGGTGCTAAAATACCAGATTGAACAAACTATTAGTGCTCGGTATAGCGGCTGTACAATCCAGCAGCTGTCTATAATAATAAACCTCTGGGTGGTTTATAAACATCAATTACTAAGAAACTCGAGAAGAGACAGCGCCTGGAGAATTCACCATTCAGAGATCAGATGGTTCCAGCAGTCTAAAAACGTTGATATATGTAAATAGACACATTCAATGCAATAAAAAGATATATTAATTATAAAAAAACACAAAAGTAAAACAAGCAAAACTGATCACATGGGGACTCAAAGTCCAGCAGTATAGGACAGTTATAAATGATCACGGTCTATGCTTTCATGTGGCAATGGTAATGTGCATGCGAATATATAATATTGCAATGCCTTATGTAGAAACAGAATGTACAGTATATTGTTGCAATTCTCTTTTAAAATCCTCCTAATGAAGGATTGCAATGTAAAAGTTCTACTTTCACTCTAAAAACTGTCTATTCATCTTTTGTCTTAATTAATAGATATAAGCCACATGTTCCGTAAAGAATATATAAACAAAGAGTTTAAATGTATTGAGGCTGCACTCCAGTATGTCAATCATCCCCATATGTGTGTCCATCCATATCAACAGAGCAGAAGCCTTAAGGGCCCTACACACTGGCAGATAACACTGCACGATATGAATGTTCACGTTCATTAATGAACGAGAACTCGTTCACATCGTGCAGTGTGTAGGCACCAACGATGAATGATGCGCGGCCCCGCGCTCGTTCATCGTTGGTGCCCCGTCGCTTATGTATGCAGGCCAATATGGACAATCTCGTCCATATTAGCATGCATTGCTATGGCACTGGGTGACGGGGGGAGTGAAGAAACTTCACTCCCCCGTCACCCCCACCCATCAGGTCGCCCGTCTGCCATATCCACCATCAGGCAGCTCGGCGGCGGATCGCCGAATGTGTAGGGCCCTTTAAACCACAGATCGGATCACTTTATAATGTTGTAACTCGCCTCCTTCATATAACGGAGACTCTGGGTCTGCTCAAGAGGGTAGCTTGCCAGGCTCCTAGCTCCTTTGGTGGGAAGGTACAGGAGCAGCAGAATACAGTATCAATGTTGTGATGATAAATAAATAAAATAAATAATAAAAAATGAAATACATTTTGGAGCAGAAAGGAAGAGGTTTGGTCAACAGTTATCAATATTCAAGATCATTGAATGCTCAAAAGCAGAATGTAATAATGATGTTAGAAGGCACTTTATACACCTGAGGAACAATGAAACCTCCTGGTACGGGATGGACTTCGGTGGCACTTGACAACAGCAGCAGGAATAGGTGGTAGAATTGATTTGATTGATGATTAGTGTACCTTTTGGGTAGCTTTGGGCTTTAGAGGGAGGGTGTCAGCAGTTATAGAGTTGTCTAGGCTGTCAATCAGCCCTTTCCTCTGGAAATACCTCCCTCCATGTCATTTCGTGTTGGCTTATGGGTGGGAAAGAACACCACCTTGTTCTATTAGATCTAGGGGCTACTCCCTTCTGGTTCTCTCTTTAGGCTGATTTGTACCCTACTGGGGTCAGTGGTACCATCTGTCTGGATGGGCCTGTCATTGGTCATTGGAAGAGAGATTCGAGATCTACAGTATAAGATTTGAGGTCAAAATGGAAGACCCCATTTCTTAGTCTGATGGACTGGCAGAATGTCCCCATTTCTTAGTCTGATGGACTGGTAGAAGACCCTATTTTTTAGTCTGATGGGCTGTCAGAAAGTCCCCATTTCTTAGTCTGATGGACTGGCAGAAGACCGCCATTTCTTAGTCTGATGGCCTGGGAGAAGGTCCCAATTTCTTAGCATCATGGGCTAACTGAAGGCCCCAATTTCTTAGTCAGATGGACTGGCAGAAGGTCCCCATTTCTTAGTCTGATGGACTGGCAGAAGACCGCCATTTCTTAGTCTGATGGACTGGCAGAAGGCACCCAAAGTGGGCTAATGGACTAGCAAAAGACCCCCATTGTCATCACAAAGTTTAGTCAATTATCCAGACAGGTGGAGTTTTTTAGTGTAGTAAGTGGCCATTTTTGCTTCGCCATCGTACATTTGAATTTAATAGCATAACTTATTTATACTAAATAACAGCTGACCTTTTTACCCCACCAATACTTGTCTGGTCCCATTATATTAGATCTGTTATTGTGTTATGTAAGTTGCTGCTGCTGGTGGGAGGGGTTGATGGAGGATGTCATCAGCCATGGGAGGTTTATAGGAGATTATATATAATTTCCTAGAAAGATCTAAATCTGAATAGTATCTGTGCTTGTGGTTTACACTGAACACTGTCCCTCTCATATCACACATTGTTCTGCTAACATATCTACTAAGATGTTGCTAAAATAAAATAAATACAGAAAGTGTGGTCAGATTCTACAGCTAATCCTTCTGCAAATGGGGCGTGAGGAGATGCATCAAATTTAATTATTCACACTAATGCACCTCAAAGGTCAGCGATCGGTTCACTTCAACGGGTTGAGGATAGACGTCTTTTCATGTAGACTGGATTGCAGAAGTGTTATAACCGTGCCAACGCCCTTCAGCTGCTATGTGGATGCTTAGCAAGACTTCACAAAGATGCATCAGTTACAGGATCTGAAATTGTTCATGTTGCTTATGTTAAAAAAAAAAAATAGTCTGGTAATACAAAAAGTCAGTAAAAAAAATATAAAGTGTCACTATCTTCCATATTTATTATAGTATGTGAATCTAAATAAGAAGGCACCTCACTTGGCATTTCTACCATTATGTTGCATCAGATCTCCAAAGTACTCTCTCCCTACAGTGTGTGTGGTTAAATTGGATATAGGTTATGTAAAAAGGCATAAAAGGTGAAGATATTGTTCCCCAGGTTCTTTCTGTACAGGGCATAGACAAATGCAAGGGGGGGGTGTCCAGCTGCCCAGAAACTACCCATCCGCACAGCCTGGGCAGTGGTTACTACATGCAGTATAATGGTGGAATGGAGCTATTGCACATGCCCAGTAGCAGCAGATTTCCTACCAAGTCTGCTGTGTGTGTGTCTGTGGACCTGAGTGTTCAATCGTCGCACCAGAGAGAGAATCTGGCAAGTGGATTACCATGATGATCATTGGGCCTGCATATGTCTGACGTACTGTATTACATAGACTGCACTGTGTTTGGGGCAGACTATAATGTGTTACATGCTATTTATGCCTCCTTCATGGGCTGGCAGCAATCACTCAACAGTTGGAAACTCCAATACAGAAATTCTGCTTTTACCCCTGAAGGTGATACATCATAAATCCCAGTACTACAGTGGAAGCCATTCCTAACTACACTGGGGTAGTGGGTAGGTATAATTTAGGATTAGAACCCACAGTAGTAGCTCAGAGTAAATCCTAGCACCTCCTTTACATATGGACCTGGCTATGTCTCTGCCACAGGTTTGGTAATGGTAGGATCTATAACTTTGTTCTAGTACTCCCATAGGGAATAATAACTCTCAATCTACAAGATGATAAACTTAATTCAGCAATATAGCTATAGCTTCACCCAGTACTTTAAGTGGTCATAGAGAGGTGGTGGAACTCACCCCTCCCCAAGGCGCCCATGTAATAAAGTTATTGCGCGCACCCGCAAAAAAGAGGCGTGGTCTCAAAAAGGGGTGTGGTCACACAATAGTAGTAATGTCCACAGTACCCCCGTAATACACATAATGCCCACAGCAGTAGCACCCCTTATACAATTCCCACAGTAGTAGTGCTCCTTATGCAATGTCCACTGTACTGGTAGTGCCCCTTATATAGGGCCCATAGTAGTGGTGCCCCTTATGCAATGCCCACAATAGTAGTGCTCCTTATGTTCCCAGGAGTGATGCCACTTATAAAGTGCCCCCTTTACAATGCCCTCATTAGTAGTGCCCCCAGTAGTAATGCCCTTAATGGTAATGCCCCTGTGTAGTATTGCCCCCAGTAGTAATTTTGCCTGTAGTAATGACCCCAGTCGTTTAGCCCCATGTAGTTTAGCCCCCAGTGGTAATGCCCCTGCAGTTATGACCCCAGTAGTTTAGCCCCTGTAGTTTAGCTCCCATGTAGTTTGCCTGTTAGTAATGCCCCCAGTAGTTTAGCCCCCATGTAGTTTGCCTGTTAGTAATGCCCCCAGTAGTTTAGCCCCCAGTAGTTTGCCCACTTGTAGTTTAGCACCCAGTAGTAATCCCCCCAGTCGTAATGCCCCCTGTAGTTTGCCCCCTTGTAGTTTAGCCCCTGTAGTTATGCCCCCAGTAGTTTAACCCCTGTAGTTATACCCCCTTTTAGTTTGCCCCCTTGTAGTTTAGCCCCCAGCAGTTTAACCCTGTAGTTATGCCCCCAGTAGTTTAACCCCTGTAGTTATACCCCCTTTTAGTTTGCCCCCTTGTAGTTTAGCCCCCAGCAGTTTAACCCTGTAGTTATGCCCCCAGTAGTTTAGCCCCCCTGTAGTTTGCCCCAAGCAGTAATACCCCTGTAGTTATACCGCCAGTAGTAATGTCCTCCAGTAGTTTGCCCCCAGTAGTAATGCCCCCAGTAGTAATGACCCCAGTTGTTTAACCCCTGTAGTTATGCCCCCAGTAGTTTAGCCTCCCTGTAGTAATGCCCCAAGTAGTAATGCCCCTGTAGTTATACCCCCAGTAGTTATGCCCTCCTGTAATTTGCCCCGAGTAATAATGCCCTCCTGTAGTTTGCCCTTAGTAGTTAGCCCCCATTAGCAATGCCCCCAGTAGTTAGCCCCCATTAGTAATGCCCCTAGTAATAAGTCCCTGTTAGTAATGCCCCCTTGTAGCTTGCCCCCTTGTAGTTTATCCCCCAGTAGTAATACCCCCAAGTAGTAATGCCTCCAGTAGTTTAACCCCCCTGTAGTTATGCCCCCAGTAGTTTAACCCCCCTGTAGTTTGCCCCCAAGTAGTAATGCACCTGTAGTTATGCCCCCAGTAGTAATGCCCCTGTAGTTATGCCCCCAGTAGTAATGCCCCTGTAGTTATACCCCCAGTTGTAATGCCCTCCTGTAGTTTGCCCCCAGTAGTAATGTCCCCAGTAGCTTGCCCCCCCAGTAGTAATGCCCCCCAGTAGTAATGCCCACCAGTAGAAAAGCCCCCCAGTAGATGCGCCGCTACATATACGAAAACCCCCCCCCCACACACCATACTCACCGAGCCCCGCTCCTGCATCAGACCGCTGCAGTCCTCTGGGCGTCCGCTCCTCGCCACTATGGGAGAGACGTCATGACATCTCTCCCATAACGTACACTGACAGAGCCGGAAGCCGGAGCTCAGTAGTGAGCTCCTGCCTCTGGCTGCCCACTGTGGAGGGGGATCCGGGCGCCTGCTGGTAACACAATCTCAGCTGGCACCCAGCATCTTCCAGCGGTGCCGGGCTAACATCGGGTTAGGTGTGCCAGAGGAGACGGAACTGCGTTCCGTCTGCAAGTGGTACTGACAGAACACAGTTCCGCCTCACTTTAACAGCTGGCTTCACCTAAGTTTCAGAAATAATCACTAACAGTACTGTACCTATTAACAGGGCCGTCTTTTCGTATGGGCTCAATGGGCTCTTGCCCAAGGGCCCCCAGGAGTAAAAGGGCCCTAGGCTGATAGCTGAGGGTCCCCTCTTTCGGGGGGTACCAGATTTTTGAAAATCGGCCCTGGGGAACCAGAGATATCCGACTTCAAAGCAGTGGTCACCATCCAAGCCTGTTAATTGCTCTGCCCATCCAGATATCTTGGGTTCTGTCTGATTTAGCGTTTTTCTGAGGGTATAACCCAAAAGCTGGAACTCTCCCCTTTCAGTGGATACTGGCAGCTTATCTCTACTATGCCCAGAGCCAGATATATCAGCCTTCAAGCAGCTGGTCCCTGCTCCAGCTCCACACGCTTAATATGCAGTTTTAGAATATTGATGGTGGATTGCTCTGGCTCCTGAAGTCTGATCCCCAAGTCCCCAGTACCTCGTGAAAGGTAGGACTCTCTAGTCTTTTTTATCCCATTAAAGCAAAGAAATCTATTTCCAGGAACTGGAGATATCTGCAGTAAAGCAAGCTGCCCTGACCCCCGGAAAATAATGAATATTAAGCCCACTCCACTATCCACCCCTCCCCTGTGTATTAAACACCCCCTACCACCCTCGAAGTCATGTACCAGGGCCCCTTCATTCAGCATAATGTCCCCTTCTACAGTTTAGTGTTCTCCTTCCCGTCCCATTTGTGAAGTAAAGGAGTAATTAGCAGAAATTATTCCAGGTCCTACATGCTGAGCGAAAGATAGAAGCCCCCTACCCCCTGCGGGACATCAAAGCTGCCGCTGATAGCACCCCCACCCCTACTGCTGATGGGTGGGTAGGGGCCCCAGTGCACTGCTGTTAAAATGGCTCTGTACCTGTAATCCCTCTCTGCCAGTGACAACAGGAATATTAAGTCAATCTGAACAGTACTGTATGCCAGGAACCGCCTGCTGGGGGCGCTCTTTTCACAAGATGTTTAAATGGAGCTTTAGGATTGTTTTGTTAAACAGATGGACAAGTGTCCTGCATCAGAGCAAACTGTACACA
Source organism: Pseudophryne corroboree (assembly GCF_028390025.1). Taxonomy (NCBI): domain Eukaryota; kingdom Metazoa; phylum Chordata; class Amphibia; order Anura; family Myobatrachidae; genus Pseudophryne; species Pseudophryne corroboree. The sequence goes on from NC_086447.1 coordinate 88,848,877, forward strand.
ACTTAGGGTTCCAAACTTTTGTCTGCACCAAAGCAAGTCATTTCTGTGCAGGGAGATAGAATGATTGGCTTTTACCAAATACATGGGGAAATAAGATCATGGTACACCATCAACCATTGCTCTTGGACTTATTTATTATCAGTTATTTATATAGTGCACACATATTCCGCAGCACTTTACAGAGAATATTTGGCCATTAACATCAGTCCCTGCCCCAGTGGAGCTTACAATCTATATTCCCTACCACATGTACACACATTCACACTAGGGTTAATTTTGGAATCCTATTAACCTACCCAAGTACGGGGAGAATTTACAAACTCCATACAGTTAGGGCCATGGTGGGAATCGAACCCATAACCTCAGTTCTGTGAGACAGCATTGGTAACCATTACACCATCCATGCTGCCCAACATCATCAAGTAGCCTCTGACTACGTCTTTTTATAATGCAAATACAGGTGAAACTCAGAAAATTAGAATATTGTGCAAACGTTCATTTAGTTCAGTAATTCAACTTAAAAGGTGAAACTAATATATTATATATACTCATTACATGCAAAGTGAGATATTTCAAGCCGTTATTCATTAAAATTTTGATGATTGTGCCTTACAGCTTAAGAAAACCCCAAATCCAAAATCTCAGAAAATTAGGACATTACATAAAATCAATAAAAACAGGATCTTAAAAACAGAAATGTCGGCCCTCTGAAAAGTATAATCATGCATATGTACTCAGTACTTGGTTTGGGCCCCTTTGGCATGAATTACTGCCTCAATGCGGCGTGGCATGGATTCTATCAGCCTGTGGCACTGCTGAGGTGTTATGGAAGACCAGGATGCTTCAATAGCGGCCTTCAGCTCTTCTGCATTGTGCGGTCTCATGTCTCTCATCTTTCTCTTGGCAATGCCCCATAGATTCTCTATGGGGTTCAGGTCAGGCGAGTTTGCTGGCCAATCCAGCACAGTAATCCCACGGTCATTGAACCAGGTTTGGTACTTTTGGCAGTGTGGGCAGGTGCCAAGTCCTGCTAGAAAATGAAGTCAGCATCTCCATAAAGCTTGTCTGCTGAAGGAAGTATGAAGTGCTCTAAAATGTCCTGATAGACAGCTGCATTGACTCTGGACTTAATAAAGCACAGTGGACCAACACAAACAGATAACATGGCTCCCCAAATCAACACAGACTGTGGAAACTTCACACTGGACTTCAAGCATCTTGGATTGTGTGCCTCTCCATTCTTCCCCCATACTCTGGGACCTTGGTTTCCAAATGAGATGCAAAATGTGCTCTCATCAGAAAAGAGGACTTTGGACCACTGTGCAGCAGACCAGTTCTTTTTTTCTTTAGCCCAGATAACATCTGTTGACAGTTATGACCACAGTGTAGACTGAAATGTTGCCGCCCACCAGTGCCGTTTCTAGCGGCGGGCGAGCCGTGCAACCGCACGGGGCGCCCGCCGCGGCACTTTGTGTGTCCGTAATCTCCTCTCCTCCCTCTTCCCGAGCGCCCCTGCTCGGGGGGGGGGGGGGGGGGGGCGGAGTTTCGCGGAATGACGCGTTTGCGTCGTGACATCACGACGCAAACGCGTCATTCCGCGAAGCCCCACCCCCCGAGCAGGAGCGCTCGGGGAGAGGGAGGAGAGGAGATTAGCCTGGAAGGAGGAGGCGGCCGGCGCGAGGGACGTGAGGCGGCGGGACCCGAAGAGCGGGAAGATGTAAGTATTATCTCTATCTTTCTCTCTCTCCCCCTTCCTTCCCAACCACTTGACACCTGCCTGCCGCACTGTGTAAAATGGGGATACCTGCCTTCCGCACTGTGTAAAATGGGGATACCTGCCTGCCGCACTGTGTAAAATGGGGGCACCTGCCTGCGTACTGTGTAAAATGGGGATACCTGCCTGCCGCACTGTGTAAAATGGGGATACCTGCCTGCCGCACTTTGTAAAATGGGGGCACTTGCCTGCGTACTGTGTAAAATGGGGATATCTGCCTGCCGTACTGTGTAAAATGGGGATACCTGCCTGCCGCACTGTGTAAAATGGGGGCACCTGCCTGCGTACTGTGTAAAATGGGGATATCTGCCTGCCGCACTGTGTAAAATGGGGATACCTGCCTGCCGCACTGTGTAAAATGGGGATATCTGCCTACCGCACTTTGTAAAATGGGGACACCTGCCTGCCGTGCTGTGTAAAATGGGGGCACGTGCCTGCCGCGCTGTGTAAAATGGGGATATCTGCCTGCCGTACTGTGTAAAATGGGGATACCTGCCTGCCGCACTTTGTAAAATGGGGACACCTGCCTGCCGTGCTGTGTAAAATGGGGGCACGTGCCTGCCGCGCTGTGTAAAATGGGGATATCTGCCTGCCGTACTGTGTAAAATGGGGATACCTGCCTGCCGCACTTTGTAAAATGGGGGCACCTGCCTGCGTACTGTGTAAAATGGGGATATCTGCCTACCGTACTGTGTAAAATGGGGATACCTGCCTGCCGCTCTGTGTAAAATGGGGATATCTGCCTACCGCACTTTGTAAAATGGGGACACCTGCCTGCCGTGCTGTGTAAAATGGGGGCACGTGCCTGCCGCGCTGTGTAAAATGGGGATATCTGCCTGCCGTACTGTGTAAAATGGGGATACCTGCCTGCCGCACTTTGTAAAATGGGGACACCTGCCTGCCGTGCTGTGTAAAATGGGGGCACGTGCCTGCCGCGCTGTGTAAAATGGGGATATCTGCCTGCCGTACTGTGTAAAATGGGGATACCTGCCTGCCGCACTTTGTAAAATGGGGGCACCTGCCTGCGTACTGTGTAAAATGGGGATATCTGCCTACCGTACTGTGTAAAATGGGGATACCTGCCTGCCGCACTGTGTAAAATCAAATGGGGATACCTGCCTGCCGCACTTTGTAAAATGGGGACACCTACCTGCCTGCCGCGCTGTGTAAAATGGGGACACCTGCCTGCCGCGCTGTGTAAAATGGGGACACTTGCCTGCTGTAATGTGTAAAATGGGGACTTTTTTAATTTTTAATCCCCCCCCCCCTATGGTGGGCGTGATGATATCAGACGAGGCCACGCCCGCTTTAATGAGACCACACCCATTTTAATCAGGCCACACACCCTTGTCGGGAGCGCGCACGCTTGCTTTTTCTTTTTATAGCCATATGGGGGGGGGGGGGGGAGACACAATTTTTTTTAATAGCAGTGTGGGGGGGGGGGGCGCATTTTGAAATCTCGCACTGGGAGCCAAATTGTCTAGAAACGGCCCTGCCACCCACCGACAACATTGTTGCATGCTCAGAACAAGCATCTCCTAATAGATTACCCTCCACATGCTATCTGCATGCTTGATTGCTTATCCCACCTGTATTAAGTGAATCAATTATCTCTATAGTCAGAGGCGTCACTGGGTGTGGTGACACCCGGTGTGCATCCTTGATATGCCAGCGTGCCTGAGGCGCGCTCGCAGCAAAAAGGGGGTGTGGCCGTGAAGAAAGGGCGTCACTCCGGGGGCGTGCCCAGCATCTCCGGAGATGCAGGGCTGTACTGGGCTGCCCCCGGAGACTGTCTGCAGCGCTGTCGGCTCCTCTGCTATGATAGGAGCCAGGTGCTGTAGCAGAATTTCACACTGCAGCACCTGGATCCTGTTACTGCTGAGGAACCCCCAGATTGGTGTCACCCATACTTACCTACTCTCCCGGAAGCTGCGGGAGGCTCCCGTTTTTTGGGGTAGCCCCCCGCACCCCCTGGAAGAGTGGGCAGGTCTCCCGCATCCTGCTCGCACCCTAGTGATGCGAGCAGGATGGAGAGATAACGCGGGTCCGTCGGGTGGAGAAGGGGTTAAAATGACGCAAATCGCGTCATTTTAGCCCCGCCCCATTCCCGCGGACCCACGGCATTTCCCGATGTGGGGGCGGGGCTTAGTGATGTCACAGTCCGGCCCCGCCCCCGAAGACACTGCAGCATCTCCTCTCCGGGCTTCTCCCGGAGAGGAGAAAGAAAATGTAGGTAAGTATGGTGTCACCCCCTTCTAGGCCGCACCCCCCGCACCTGCCTAGTGACGCCACTGTCTATAGTATATCTCCGGAGTGTGCCGGCAATTCTGCCGTCAACATGTGTCCAGGTCACCAGTGACATGTAACGGCCCTTGCTTGATAATGTCACGTGCAGTGGACATCTGTGTAGTTAATGGATATACACCCTATTCATAGTTACATCATCAAGTGTCCACCCTTCAATTTGTATAACTTTATTGTAAAGACACGATACTTGACAAAAAATGTCTCACGGAGCTAGTGTCACATTTCTTATTTGTTAATATATAAATAAAAGCCTTAATAAGGAATATATAAATGTATTCAGCAGCTGAGTGTCAATTGTGCTTGTGTGAGCGTAAACTGAAAGGGTCTCCTATTTCAACAGGAGAACCAACTGAACATTGCTAAAAAGCACTCTGCACTAATTAAATCTACCAGGCTTTAGAATAAAGTGAAATCACATGTATATATAATGTTTTATTCAATAAAGTGATCACGTAGATCTTCAGATAATATAACTTATAAATGCATTCACCTGTGTATGTATACAGTTTTTTATTGATTCATTTTATATTTCGGAGAATGCATTTATAATTTATATATCTGAAGATCTACGTGATCACTTTATTGAAAAAAACATTATATATACACATGTGATTTCACTTTATTTTAAAGCCTGGTAGAGTTAATTAGCGCAGAGTGTTTTTTAGCAATTTATCGTAAAGACACATTCTCATGTATATATCAACAGTTTTTTATTATTATTATTATTATTATTATTATTATTATTATGCTTTATTTATATGGCGCCACAAAGGATCTGCAGCGCCCAGTTCCAGAGTACATAAACAAAATAAGCCAAACAAGAAAAAAGTGACTTACAGTTCTAGTACAGTATAAAGACAGGGAATGGATTTTCAGTTCATTCAGATCCTTAATAAGAGCACATTTGACCTTGATGATTATACATTTTATACACTTGAACTGAGTGGCCACGAGGTTGGATGAAGCGATTTGCATTGATGTGTAGCCCCTCACCCTGCTATACAATGCCACCAACTGTGGCTGTAAACATCATGGGGTCGGGTCATGAAAATGAGTATATGGTGCCCATTAGATAGGGTTGCCTACTCTGGGACTCTCCTGGAGCAAGGCTTCAGAAAATCATGCATCATCTTTATTGCTATTATGTGGGCCCATTCTGAAGATTGCACAAGTGGAGATATCCCCCATAGTAAGGGCAGCCATCAGGGGGGGACTGCGGGGACTGGTGTCCCGGGCCCTTGCAGAGAGGGAGGCCCACCCCTGGCTCCTACCACCAATACCTGTAGAGCTGCACCAGGCTGTGAATCAACAGTGGGCTGATGCGCAGGGAGGACTTCTTAAAACAAGCCTTCCCTACACATCAGCTCTCTGTGAACCGTTCCTGGAGGTCCGCAACACTCAACCTATATGTAATGTCACAATGTATGACATCACATAGGGTGGAGCGGTGCTGCAGAAACTTTTTTTGGGGGGAGGGGCCCCGTCTATTTTGTTAGTCCCGGGTCCCACAATTTCTGATGGCAGCCCTGCCCATAGTAATCCATCAGCTTCGAGCTAGCATTTATGGAGGACAGTCTATAAAATGATAGGTAGAAGTTGATTGGTTTCTATAGGCAACTTCTCCACTTGTCCACTTCTCCATTTATTAGGAGGCTTGAGAAATCTCCCCCAATGTCTGAAACTGGGGTGATTTTGGGGTCTATTCATAAAGCAGTGAAAAGAGTGGAGACGTGAGCCTGTGGAGAAGTTGTCCATGGCAACCAATCAGCTGCTCCGTACAATTGTATAGTATGCAAATTATAAATATTATTTCAATGCTGATTGGTTGCCGTGGGCAACTTCTCCACAGGCTCACTTCTCCACACTTTTCACTGCTTCATGAATAGACCCCTTAGTTAGCAATAAATGTTAATCTGAGGACTGAAAGTGTTCATCTTACACTCTTCTACTAAGACCTTGGGGCCTAATTCAGACCTGATTGCTGCTGTGCGTTTTTGCACAGCCGATCAGGTCTGACCTGCGCATGCACTGGCGCATGCCAGACAGCCGATGATTGACAGGCAGAGGCGGTCTCTGGGCCTGCCAAATTGGGGGTGCGGTCCGGGCAATGCAGGTGTGCCTGGACTGTGTGGGGGAGGGGGCGGGCAGCGGCGGCTGCGTGACGTCACACGCAGCCACTGCGACCCGGACAGCGATGGGTAGCTCCCTGCCAGTGCGCAGGTAGGGAGCTAATTGTCAAGTACAAAAGTATCGCCGCTGTGTGATGCTTTTGTGCAGGGGTGTAGGGCCAGACATGCAGGGCGGACTAACCCTGTGCTGGGCGTCCCCCTGCATGTCTGTGTGACTGATTGTAGCCGTGCAAAATTTTCCACGGCTACGGTCAGGTCTGAATTAGGCCCTTAGTCAGCAGGCCACACACCTAAAGAGACGGCAATCTGCATGACTTCTGGATTTACTCCTACATTATCCACGGCACGTATTCCAATCTGACCCCTGTATTTATACAAATGGAGTGAATAAATATTTAATATGTCAGGCATTGCGGCTGATAAAAGATTCCATTCAGTCTGATATGAAGCACAATTGATGCCTTTGTACATGTAAGAGGCTGAAAGCAACCAAGGAGAAAGGAAATCCTGTTGGGTTTGACAAGCCCGGCATGTGATAAGACACTGACATGACCAGCCATGAATTAGTCTTGATCACATCTGTTAGGAAGATAAATGATCTGAAACTCGTGTCTGAAGATCTTACAGTGATTCTGTTTTTCTCTATCTTCTGAAATATCCCCCGGGCCAAGTTTTCAGCATATAAACAGGGCTTTCACAGCATCAGGAGCTATAAACATCCTAACCCTCTAATACTGTACCTCTATCTAATGACCCCGTCATAGAGAGCTGTCCTTTGCTAAAATCTTCATGCATACGTCGCTAATAAATGCTGATTTACATGCAGTGAGTTATAAGATGCCACCGACTGTTTCTCCTGTCCTAAGCGACACTACTGTATGTAATGTGTTATGCCTCATTCTGCGTCTGAGAGCCTAGACAATCTCACCAAATGTCAGACTATTGAGAGGTAGAGAGCTACTGTGCTGGGGGAAGAGAGGCAGCACTAATAATATAAGTCCTGGGTTGGGATCTATCAGAGCTTGGAGAGAGAAAGTGGAGAGAGATATTGGGGTGTATTCATGACGTGGAGAAAAGCCCCGTATTGCAGTAAACAGGGCATTTCTCAGCTTCCCGTAATTCATAGAGCGGATTACAGCCTATGACTTCTCCTGCGGTAGCCCTGCTCTATGCTCAAATGGCATTACCATACATTTGTATGGTAAGTAACTGCAATTAATTTAGCAGCGCAAAGCAGTGTTTTCCGCTTCTCTCTCACGTAAGGATTCGCCATTCGAGGACGGCGTAGTCTGCGCTACCTCGACGAAATATGCCCAGAAGATTCAGCTCACCCCTGCTTCTGTCAATCTTAGTCCCACAGGCTCCGCCCCTTTTTCCCAGCTTGCTGTGCTGCCTATGCATGGGATACCCCCTGTATCAGGGCAGAGCAGGAAAACTCACCGAAATGCAAGGGTGACTATGTGGCACGGGTGTCTCTCTCCAGGGCGCTGCCGGGTACGGGAGGTGATGGACGGCAGGATAATGCAACCGGGGGCAAAGCGCCATGGATAGTGCTGCGCTGGGGGCCTCTCTCCTGTACAATTCTGGATGTACGGAGTGGGATGGCCCCAAATTCCTTCAGCTGGGGGCAGACATCAGGGGACGGTGCGGAGCAGGATCCTCTTCCTGGGGCTTGGGTAATCCTGGGCAGAGACAATACAGTATGGCGGAGGTTCCCTTCAGACGCCAGCGGTTTCAGAAGAGCGCATGAGTAAAAAACCAGACCAGCCGTGGAAACATCAGAAAGAAGGCGACAAGGAGGGATCATGGGGGGAGGAGTTAACACTTTGCAACACAGGCCCAGCAAACATTAATTAATGAATTGCGGAAGAGAAAGGAAAAATGTACTGACATAAGAATGCGATGCATGGTGGTAGGGGTTAAACCAATTTAACGCATTCCTACATGAATAGACCCCAAAGTGTCATCTAATCAGCTCCTAACAGCCATGCTACAGGCTGTGTTTGAAAAATGACAGTTAGGAGCTGATTGGATGGTACTTTATCTCTCTCCGCTTTATCTTTCCAAGGTTTAATTCATGTACCCCATGCACTGAATTCTTTATTGGTGTACAATGAGACCTCACTCTCAGGGAGTAATTCAGATCTGATCGTAGATGTGCTAAATTTAGCATATCTACGATCAGTTTCTCAGACATGCGGGGGGCAGTGGCGCACCCAGGGGGGTTTCCGAGCACCCAGAAACCCCCCTCCACTAGAATTTTTTTTTTTTTTTTATAGCTGCATGAGTATTATTAATGGCTGTCTAGCGTCCTCTGCAGCCTGCTGTCTTCCTGGTGGCACTTGTAAGTGCAATAAAAGTTTACTTTATTTTAATTATAGTACATATATATCCATGTGCATACATATATACACATGTATATACATACATACATACATATAAACACACACACACACACGATAGATATATATATATACATGTGTATATATGTGTACTGTATGTGTGTGTACATATATATATATATATATATATATATGTATGCATGTTTAATATGCTATGTATATGTGTATATGTATGTGTGTGTGTGTATGTATGTATATATATATATATATATATATATATATATATGTGTAGATATATGTATATATATATATATATATATATATATATACACACACACACAGACACACTAGTTTTACGGACCCAGCATATACTGGGTCACCTCAGTCCCCACCCACGTGATTGGCTCCGCCCAGTTCTGGAAACCCCCCCATGCAAATCCTGCGTTTGCCACTGGGGGGACACCCAGCACAGGGCTAGTTCGCCCCGCATGTCTGGCCCTGCCTTCCCCCCCGCAACGGTGCAAAAGCATCGCACAGCGGCGGTGCTTTTGCACCTGACAAGTAGCTCCATGCCAGCGCAGCTCCTGTGCGCTGGCAGGCCGCTACTCGCCGCTTCCCAGGTCACAGCGGCCTCCGTTGTCTAGAACGCACCCCGCCTATGGCGTTTTAATGCTGTTAGCACACCCCATCCCAACCCCCGACCGTCTCAGCCTGTCTATTAGGTAATGGCGATCGCAGCCCTGAGATGCTTTTAGCATCCTACTGGGCTTTTGGGGTGCGCACGTGTAGTGTGCCTGCTGCGCGGGCGTACTCCACATAGGGATCCAGTCTGAATTAGGACCTTAATTGTTTATCAGTGAGAGGTATAAACAGTATATTTCCTCTGAGCAAAATCTAAACAGAATTTTTCACCTGCAGTTAAAGAGTTAGTAGAAAATGACCCTCTCTGTCACCGTAAAGCCCTTTACGGCAGATGTATAAGCCTGGAGAAGTGATAAACCACGGATAAATACAGGGTGATAACGCACCAGCCAATCAGATCCAATATGTAAATTGACAGTTAGGAGCTGATTAGCTGGTGCGTTATCACCTTCCACTTATCACTGCTTTATTACTTCTCCAGGCTTAATACATCTACCCCTTTGTGTAGTGAGCGCGAGCAGCTGCAGCACTGCGCGTGCACACACAGTGAGATGCGGCTCAGGTACTACTATTCCCTCCAGGAGTACAGGAGACGCATGCTACCTGCGCTGAGAGTAGCTCATCCTGCATGTAGGCCAGGTCAGCAAGCCTAACAATATGCTCCTTACCTGGGGTGCATTTTGAGTTTGCCATTTAGACCAATATTCACAATATGTGGATTTTTATACCTGTGTAAATGGTCAAACATATTATGACTTTCACAAATGTCATTACCAGTAATCTCAGCATACCTCCCAACTGTCCTGATTTTCGCAGGACAGTCCCGTTTTTTTTGGGACAGTCCCGCTGCCCCACCCGCGGGACGCAGTTTCCCGTGGTGGGGGGATGGGGGTGCAGTTGGGAGGATCTAGCACAGCGTCTGTTCACGGGGAGACACAGAGAGAGGGGGCATGCCAGCAGCTCACAGAGCACTGGGCATGCCCCTCAGTGAGGAAAACAGGGCGTGGCTCACGATTGCGACACTCCAGTGAAGCCACGCCCTCTTTCCAGAGACCATGCCCCCTTTTCCTGGCGGGTCCCTCTTTCTCCAGCTGTAAAGTTGGGAGGTATGATCTCAGTAATATAGTAAACCAGACAGTTAATGAAAGAAAGATGAAACTACGTTATAGTAAGGCATGTTAGTGTAACATTACTCTTTGTCAGGAACAAATCTGACTTCTCAATTCAATATAACATCTGGATTTCCACCAGCTTGTTAGAGGTTAGGGTGAGAATAGGGACTATGCAACTCTGAGGAGAGGTTCCCACCTGTCTGTCTGCACTTGTTGTTTTCAATGCGTTCATAGAGATAGACATCAACTCTGGGGCATAATGTGACCAGGGGAGGCTCTTCACAGATGAGAAAATATAAACATTGCGTGTGTGTGTGTGTGTGTGTGTATATATATATATATATATATATATATATATATATCTTTCAGCAATTACAAATTTTTTTTTTTTACAATGCTTGTAGTTGCCATCTTTACACTGCGTGCCTCAAAAATTACCCATATTGTGCCTGTATTTTATACATTTGTTAAAATTCACACATAAAACATACATAACACAAGACAAAGCTTGCTGTGCAAGATAAGATACACGATTGTGGAATTTTGATGGAGATCAAGTGTCCCTTGGCAAGATGGAACCAAAACCTTTTCTGGTACTGTCCTGGATTGAACTCACACCATTTATGGTTTAAACAGAATAATGAACACTGCTCTCAAATGTTTCAACGCGTTTCATCTATTTATAGACTTCAATAGGGGTTTAGCTTAATTCACTATTGTGTGAAAGACATGAGCATTTTCTATTCTAATAATGCCAGTGCATAACACTCAGTAAGGAGGCTCACTCCCACTGCGGTGACAGGGCACACCTTCCCACTAAGATACAGAGGCTGCAGCCTGGCACTAGACATGAGAAAATCCATTCCCTCCCTCTTATTGTCAAGAACTAGACACTACTGAACAGAGCAAACGAAGCTCAATGTAGTGAATAATAATTAAGCTTTAGAATGGGTCATCTGAGTAGCGGACGGGTGGCGCTCCCCTTCGACCAGCGCCCCTGGCGATTGCCATCATAACCAACCCCTACTTACGGCCTTGCCACTGTGCCAGTGTGTTGCTCAGCCTGTCACTTTCATTTACTTCTGCCGGAAAGTTCTTATCCCGCACTGTGGATTACTGATACAAGACATCATGTAGAGTCAGGCAACAAGTCAGATCAGAATTCAGGTTATTAAACACATTCCAGTTCACAGGAGAAGTCTGCGCTGGAAGCCATGTTTTTTTTTTTTTTAATAGAGTATTTTTATTCAACAAAAATGGAAGAATTACAGACATTTCAGTGTATACCGGGAGATCCGGGTGACATTATATAACATATACAGTTTACATAGCACCGCCACACCATGTACACATAGGTTTAAGCATGACCGGCAGACATAAGGCTATTTCGATAACAACCCACAAAAACAGTTTTTCTGAAGTCTGAAGGTAAATATCAACACGTTAGTAAAACATTTTCACATTTCTCCCCAATCTAGCTCAATTAACCCCCCAACTATAAGGCCAAACATGGCCTAGCGCACTGAACAAGGGTGCCTAAAATAGCAATAATTATCAAAAGAAATAAAACAAGATAAATAATAAATAATAAACAAAAAACATAAGTAGAATAAAACAAATCAATACCATCAAGCCTATAGTCTCGTAGTCGTGCGAGGTGAGGTACAGAATCCGCATAATGTACATACCAATACGGGGGGAGGGGCCCAGGCCATTTACACAAGTCCCATATAACCAGGCCCTCGTGAAGGTACAAAATGTCTCAAAGCTTGAGGGCAGGGGAGGAGTATATAGAATTGATCCAGAAGGACCATATTTTCCCGTATTTAGAGAGAGCATTATTTTTCATATAGACATACCGATCTTTCAGTACGGTGTCATTCACCGATGCTTTAAATGCAGACATCGTAGGAGAATTTGGGGCCATCCATGTCCGCGCTATGCATACCTTAGCAAGGGCGCAAATGCTACGAGCATACAATCCCTCCCACCGAAGCCCAGAATCAGGCCCTCCCACCCCCAAAATGCAGAATCCCGGAGTCAGCATGACTCTCGGCACCCCCGTATGTTCCAGAATCGACCCGACCCCAGCCCAAAACACCTGCAAGAACGGACACTCCCACACTAGATGCAAGAATGATCCGCCAGCAGTCCCACATTTAGGACAAGTGGCAGCGCCACCGGCCCCGAACCTGGCCAACCTGCTCGGCATCATATACGATCTGTGTAGTACAAAGAGTTGAATTTGTTGGAACCGCAGTGATTTGGTGACCTGGCTCAAGTTCCCCAGCGCGACCCCCCACTCCTCCACATCTATAGGGCCTAAATCATGCTCCCAACGTTCCCGAAGGGTCGAGAGCGGGTCTGCCTGTATTGTTGCAAGAAGGTACGAGTAGGTGAAGGAGATCACCTTGACCCGACCCAATGCACATAAAAAGGTCTTGATGGGGAAGGGGAGGAGCGCCAGGGGTGAATCCCCGAACTGTGACTGTAAGGCGTGCCGGAGCTGTAAATATCTGTAAAAGTAAGAGTTCGGGAGACCAAACTCCTCTTTTAAGTGCTGAAAGGATTTCAGAGCACCGTCGCTATACAGCTGGGATATGGAAGTCACCGAGTATGGGGCCCACACCCCCACACCCTCCAAGGACCCCATCTCACGAAGCGATGCGGAGTGCCAAAGAGGAGTATCCGGGTCCATACCATCATATTCAAACATACCTGTCAAGGCCAGCCAAATCTTCATGGCCTGAAAAATAATAGGAGGAGACAGCCGGGAAGCGCTCCCTCCCACAAGAATCTGCGCCGGGGAAAGGTCCGGGTAATAGCACCTTAGAAACGCCCGACATAAATCAGCCTCCTCTCCACCCCGTAACCAAATGCCAATGTGAGCTAGCTGGGCCGCATAGTAGTACAGCTGGAAGTGAGGCAAGGCCAAGCCCCCGTCTGCCTTTTGTCTAGTAAGGGTGGTCAACTTTATTCTAGGCCTTTTATTGGCCCATATCAGTGATGTCAATATACTGTTTAATTTCTTAAAGAAGGCCGGAAAGACGTACACAGGGGATTGTGAAAAAACATACAGTAGCTTGGGCAAAACTATCATTTTAATAAGGCTAACCCTACCCGTCATTGTCAGTGGGAGTTTACACCAGGCCCTCGACTTGCGTACAATCATGTGTACAAGAGGGTCAAGGTTCAAGGGTATAAAGTCCGAGGGGTCATTAGTAACCTGGATCCCCAGGTATTAACTGGCTTGTCCAACACAGCGGCAGGGGTATCTTCGGTACCTGGGGAGGAGAACCCATGATGGGCATTATAAATGATTTGGACCAGTTTATGCAGAGACCTGAGAAGCCGCCAAAGGTCTCTATGACCTGCAGCACTACAGGCATATCCACGGCATAGTCATGTAAGAACAGCAACAGGTCATCCGCATAAAGGGCTATTTTATCAGTGCAGGGGCCCGTAACAACTCCCCCAATGTCCGAGTGCGACCTTACCAGACAAGCCAAGGGTTCGATGGCTATGGCAAATAAGGCGGGGGAAAGGGGGCATCCCTGTCTGGTGCCCCTAGTCAAGGTGAAGGAGGAGGATATATAGCCGTTGACCAAGATCCTGGCACGTGGATTCTGATAGAGTAGTTTGATCCATTGTATGAAATTAGGACCAAAGCCCATATATTTCATGACTCCCCACAAGTAGGACCATTTAACACTGTCGAAGGCCTTAGCCGCGTCCAGCGAAACTACAACCGCGTCCGAGGGGAGATCATGTGGAGCCTTTAATACAATATAGAGCCTGCGCAAATTGATGGACGTGGATTTCCCTGGCATGAAGCCAGATTGATCCCGATGTATTACAGTTTGGATAACCAGGTTGAGCCAAACCGCGAGGATTTTTGCCAGGATCTTGGCATCGGTAGGAGTAAGGGAGATTGGTCTATAAGACTCCTTCAATTCTGGGTCCTTGCCGGGCTTTGGCAGCACTATAATAATGGCCTCGGACATTGAGGGAGGAAGTTGGTTGGTGGCAAATATATCCGTGTGCATCTCAAGCAGTTTTGGGCCAAAGAACTGCACATACTGTTTGTACAGCTCGGTGGGAATACCATCACTTCCCGGAGACTTACCACCGGGACACATTCCTATCGCCGCAGTCACTTCTTCTAAAGTCAAGGGGGCGTCTAGAGAGTCCCTAGCCTCAGGGGAAACTTTGAAAGGGGTATATTAGACAAGTATAAATCTAAGTCCTCCTCGGAGCACGGCATCTGAGAATCATAGATCTCCCTAAAGTACGAAAGGAACAGCTGTACCATGTCAGGGGTATTGCTCACAATGGAGTCGTCGGGGCCAGACATCTGCACTATCGTATTCCCAGGGCGGTCATAGTGCACCAAATGAGCTAATAGACTAAATGGCCTGTCCGCTTGCATATATATATTGGTTGCCATGAACAAAAGCAATTGTGCATTTTTGTCTGCGAGGCAAGCCAGCCAAGCCTCCTTAGCTAACAACCACCGTACCTTTAGTGCGGAGGTGCCCTCCGCCAAATATCTGGTTTCTAAATCCCTATAGTCATACTCTAGCTGTCGCTCCGTCGCTCTGTACTCTAACTTGCGAGTAGCAATTTTACCAATCAGCGTACCACGCAGATATGCTTTGAATGTGTCCCAGACAACATGTACCGGGGCTGAGCCCACATTATCCGCAAAAAAGCCCTCCCACCTGGACTGTAACTCCGGGCATTCTCCTAACTGAATCAACCAGGATGGATGCAACCTCCAGTAAGACTGTCCCCTCCGGCACTCCACATCAAGAGACAACAACAGGGGCGAGTGGTCAGACACCCCTCGCGCCTCATAATGAACATCCGTTACACTAGGTAGAAGCTCGGGCGAGACCAGGGCCAGGTCGATTCTGGAAAATGTACCATGCGTACCAGAGAAGCATGAGTACTGTCTAAGTGTAGGGTGCCGAACCCTCCAAACATCCACCCACTGCATGCTATCTATAACATCCGCGAACTTAGAGGGAGAAGACGACTGGCCACCTCCCGCCCCCAGATCTCGAGAGGACCTCCATCTATCCAGGGAGACATCCAGCACGTTGTTAAAATCACCTAGATATATAACAGGAATATGGGGGGATGAAGCAATAAACGATGCAGCTTTCTGCAGGACATCATATGAAAACGGGGGGGGGGGGGGGGGGGGATGGGGGATGTATACAGACAAAATGAATAAAGCACTAAAGCAAGGGAGTTCAGCTTACATTCCATAAACACAAACCTGCCATATGGATCAGTGTTTACCGTGATCAATTCAAACTGTACGGTTCTCCGTATCATTACCGACACTCCCCTGGAAGAGGAGGAGTGAGAGGAATGATACGTCCAGCCCACCCAAGGCCTTCGGAGCGACAACAGCCTATTTCCCTCCAAATGAGTTTCGCTCAAACAGATGACGTCCGGGCCATATTTCTTAATCATTTTAAATACCAGGGACCGCTTTACTTTATTATTAATGCCCCGGACGTTCCATGCCAAAATCTTTAAAGCAGACATGTCGCACCATGCATATTCTGAGTAGTGATGTGCACCGGACATTTTTCGGGTTTTATGTGTTGGTTTTGGATTCGGTGCCGCGGCCGTGTTTTGGATTCGGACGCGTTTTGGAAAAACCTCCCTGAAATTTTTTTGTCGGATTCGGGTGTGTTTTTAAAAAAACAGCTTAAATCATAGAATTTGGGGGTAATTTTGATCCCATAGTATTATTAACCTCAATAACCATAATTTACACTCATTTTCACTCTATTCTGAACACCTCACACCTCACAATATTATTTTTAGTCCTAAAATTTGCACCGAGGTCGCTGGATGGCTAAGCTAAGCGACACAAGTGGCCGACACAAACACCTGGCCCTTCTAGGAGTGGCACTGCAGTGTCAGGCAGGATGGCACTTCCAAAAAATTGTCCCCAAACAGCACATGATGCAAAGAAAAAAAGAGGCGCACCAAGGTCGCTGTGTGACTAAGCTAAGCAACACAAGTGGCCGACACAAACACCTGGCCCATCTAGGAGTGGCACTGCAGTGTCAGGCAGGATGGCACTTCAAAAAAATTGTCCCCAAACAGCACATGATGCAAAGAAAAAAAGAGGCGCACCAAGGTCGCTGTGTGACTAAGCTAAGCGACCCAAGTGGCCGACACAAACACCTGGCCCATCTAGGAGTGGCACTGCAGTGTCAGACAGGATGGCAGATTAAAAAAATTGTCCCCAAACAGCACATGATGCAAAGAAAAAAAGAAGGCGCACCAAGGTCGCTGTGTGACTAAGCTAAGCGACACAAGTGGCCGACACAAACACCTGGCCCATCTAGGAGTGGCACTGCAGTGTCAGGCAGGATGGCACTTCCAAAAAATTGTCCCCAAACAGCACATGATGCAAAGAAAAAAAGAGGCACACCAAGGTCGCTGTGTGACTAAGCTAAGCGACACAAGTGGCCGACACAAACACCTGGCCCATCTAGGAGTGGCACTGCAGTGTCAGGCAGGATGGCACTTCAAAAAAATTGTCCCCAAACAGCACATGATGCAAAGAAAAATGAAAGAAAAAAGAGGTGCAAGATGGAATTGTCCTTGGGCCCTCCCACCCACCCTTATGTTGTATAAACAGGACATGCACACTTTAACGAACCCATCATTTCAGCGACAGGGTCTGCCCCACGACTGTGACTGAAATGACTGGTTGGTTTGGGCCCCCACCAAAAAAAGAAGCAATCAATCACTCCTTGCACAAACTGGCTCTACAGAGGCAAGATGTCCACCTCATCATCATCCTCCGATTCCTCACCCCTTTCACTGTGTACATCCCCCTCCTCACAGATTATTAATTCGTCCCCACTGGAATCCACCATCTCAGGTCCCTGTGTACTTTCTGGAGGCAATTGCTGCTGGTGAATGTCTCCACGGAGGAATTGATTATAATTCATTTTGATGAACATCATCTTCTCCACATTTTCTGGAAGTAACCTCGTATGCCGATTGCTGACAAGGTGAGCGGCTGCACTAAACAATCTTTCGGAGTACACACTGGAGGGAGGGCAACTTAGGTAGAATAAAGCCAGTTTGTGCAAGGGCCTCCAAATTGCCTCTTTTTCCTGCCAGTATACGTACGGACTGTCTGACGTGCCTACTTGGATGCGGTCACTCATATAATCCTCCACCATTCTTTCAATGGTGAGAGAATCATATGCAGTGACAGTAGACGACATGTCAGTAATCGTTGGCAGGTCCTTCAGTCCGGACCAGATGTCAGCACTCGCTCCAGACTGCCCTGCATCACCGCCAGCGGGTGGGCTCGGAATTCTTAGCCTTTTCCTCGCACCCCCAGTTGCGGGAGAATGTGAAGGAGGAGATGTTGACGGGTCACGTTCCGCTTGACTTGACAATTTTCTCACCAGCAGGTCTTTGAACCTCTGCAGACTTGTGTCTGCCGGAAAGAGAGATACAACGTAGGTTTTAAATCTAGGATCGAGCACGGTGGCCAAAATGTAGTGCTCTGATTTCAACAGATTGACCACCCGTGAATCCTGGTTAAGCGAATTAAGGGCTCCATCCACAAGTCCCACATGCCTAGCGGAATCGCTCTGTTTTAGCTCCTCCTTCAATGTCTCCAGCTTCTTCTGCAAAAGCCTGATGAGGGGAATGACCTGACTCAGGCTGGCAGTGTCTGAACTGACTTCACGTGTGGCAAGTTCAAAGGGTTGCAGAACCTTGCACAACGTTGAAATCATTCTCCACTGCGCTTGAGTCAAGTGCATTCCCCCTCCTTTGCCTATATCGTGGGCAGATGTATAGGCTTGAATGGCCTTTTGCTGCTCCTCCATCCTCTGAAGCATATAGAGGGTTGAATTCCACCTCATTACCACCTCTTGCTTCAGATGATGGCAGGGCAGGTTCAGGAATGTTTGGTGGTGCTCCAGTCTTCGGCACGCGGTGGCTGAATGCCGAAAGTGGCCCGCAATTCTTCGGGCCACCGACAGCATCTCTTGCACGCCCCTGACGTTTTTTAAATAATTCTGCACCACCAAATTCAATGTATGTGCAAAACATAGGACGTGCTGGAATTTGCCCAGATATAATGCACGCACAATATTGCTGGCGTTGTCCGATGTCACAAATCCCCAGGAGAGTCCAATTGGGGTAAGCCATTCTGCGATGATCTTCCTCAGTTTCCGTAAGAGGTTGTCAGCTGTGTGCCTCTTCTGGAAAGCGGTGATACAAAGCGTAGCCTGCCTAGGAACGAGTTGGCGTTTGCGAGATGCTGCTACTGGTGCCGCCGCTGCTGTTCTTGCTGCGGGAGGCAATACATCTACCCAGTGGGCTGTCACAGTCATATAGTCCTGAGTCTGCCCTGCTCCACTTGTCCACATGTCCGTGGTTAAGTGGACATTGGGTACAACTGCATTTTTTAGGACACTGGTGACTCTTTTTCTGAGGTCTGTGTACATTTTCGGTATCGCCTGCCTAGAGAAATGGAACCTAGATGGTATTTGGTACCGAGGACACAGTACCTCAATCAAGTCTCTAGTTGCCTCTGAATTAACGGTGGATACCGGAACCACGTTTCTCACCGCCCAGGCTGCCAAGGCCTGAGATATCTGCTTTGCAGCAGGATGACTGCTGTGATATTTCAATTGCTTACTGGAAGTAGTACAAGTGGTCTTCCGACTTCCCCTCTGGGATGACGATCGACTCCCAGCAGCAACAACAGCAGCGCCAGCAGCAGTAGGCGTTACACTCAAGGATGCATCGGAGGAATCCCAGGCAGGAGAGGACTCGTCAGACTTGCCAGTGACATGGCCTGCAGGACTATTGGCTTTCCTGGGTAAGGAGGAAATTGACACTGAGGGAGTTGGTGGTGTGGTTTGCAGGAGCTTGGTTACAAGAGGAAGGGATTTAGTGGTCAGTGGACTGCTTCCGCTGTCATCCAAAGTTTTTGAACTTGTCACTGACTTATGATGAATGCGCTGCAGGTGACGTATAAGGGAGGATGTTCCGAGGTGGTTAACGTCCTTACCCCTACTTGTTACAGCTTGATAAAGGCAACACACGGCTTGACACCTGTTGTCCGCATTTGTGTTGAAATAATTCCACACCGAAGATGTGATTTTTTTTGTATTTTGACCAGGCATGTCAATGGCCATATTCGTCCCACGGACAACAGGTGTCTCCCCGGGTGCCTGACTTAAACAAACCACCTCACCATCAGAATCCTCCTTGTCAATTTCCTCCCCAGCGCCAGCAACACCCATATCCTAATCCTGGTGTACTTCAACAGTGATATCTTCAATTTGACTATCAGGAACTGGACTGCGGGTGCTCCTTCCAGCACTTGCAGGGGGCGTGCAAATGGTGGAAGGCGCAAGCTCTTCCCGTCCAGTGTTGGGAAGGTCAGGCATCGCAACCGACACAATTGGACTCTCCTTGGGGATTTGTGATTTAGAAGAACGCACAGTTCTTTGCTGTGCTTTTGCCAGCTTAAGTCTTTTAATTTTTATAGCGAGAGGATGAGTGCTTTCATCCTCATGTGAATCTGAACCACTAGCCATGAACATAGGCCATGGCCTCAGCCGTTCCTTGCCACTCCGTGTCGTAAATGGCATATTGGCAAGTTTACGCTTCTCATCAGACGCTTTCAATTTTGATTTTTGGGTCATTTTACTGAACTTTTGTTTTTTGGCTTTTACATGCTCTCTACTATGACATTGGGCATCGGCCTTGGCAGACGACGTTGATGGCATTTCATCGTCTCGGCCATGACTAGTGGCAGCAGCTTCAGCACGAGGTGGAAGTGGATCTTGATCTTTCCCTATTTTAACCTCCACATTTTTGTTCTCCATTTTTTAATGTGTGGAATTATATACCAGTATCAATGCAATGGCCAACTACTATATATTCTGCGCACAACTGAAATGCACCACAGGTATAGAATGTAGATGGATAGTATACTTGACGACACAGAGGTAGGTACAGCAGTGGCCTACCGTACCGTACTGCTATATATACTGGTGGTCACTGTGTCAGCAAACTGCAAAACTAAAATGCACCACAGGTATAGAATGTAGATGGACAGTATACTTGACGACACAGAGGTAGGTAGAGCAGTGGCCTTCCGTACCGTACTGCTATATATACTGGTGGTCACTGTGTCAGCAAACTGCACAACTGAAATGCACCACAGGTATAGAATCTAGATGGATAGTATACTTGATGACACAGAGGTAGGTACAGCAGTGGCCTACCGTACCGTACTGCTATATATACTGGTGGTCACTGTGTCAGCAAACTGCAAAACTAAAATGCACCACAGGTATAGAATGTAGATGGATAGTATACTTGACGACACAGAGGTAGGTACAGCAGTGGCCTACCGTACTGCTATATATACTGGTGGTCACTGTCAGCAAACTGCAAAACTAAAAATGCACCACAGGTATAGAATCTAGATGGATAGTATACTTGACGACACAGAGGTAGGTACAGCAGTGGCCTTCCGTACCGTACTGCTATATATACTGGTGGTCACTGTGTCAGCAAACTGCACAACTGAAATGCACCACAGGTATAGAATCTAGATGGATAGTATACTTGACGACACAGAGGTAGGTACAGCAGTGGCCTACCGTACTGCTATATATACTGGTGGTCACTGTCAGCAAACTGCAAAACTAAAATGCACCACAGGTATAGAATCTAGATGGATAGTATACTTGACGACACAGAGGTAGGTACAGCAGTGGCCTTCCGTACCGTACTGCTATATATACTGGTGGTCACTGTCAGCAAACTGCAAAACTAAAATGCACCACAGGTATAGAATCTAGATGGATAGTATACTTGACGACACAGAGGTAGATACAGCAGTGGCCTTCCGTACCGTACTGCTATATATACTGGTGGTCACTGTCAGCAAACTGCAAAACTAAAATGCACCACAGGTATAGAATGTAGATGGATAGTATACTTGACGACACAGAGGTAGGTAGAGCAGTGGCCTTCCGTACCGTACTGCTATATATACTGGTGGTCACTGTGTCAGCAAACTGCAAAACTAAAATGCACCACAGGTATAGAATGTAGATGGATAGTATACTTGACGACACAGAGGTAGGTACAGCAGTGGCCTTCCGTACCGTACTGCTATATATACTGGTGGTCACTGTGTCGGCAAACTGCAAAACTAAAATGCACCACAGGTATAGAATGTAGATGGATAGTATACTTGACGACACAGAAGTAGGTACAGCAGTGGCCTTCCGTACCGTACTGCTATATATACTGGTGGTCACTGTGTCAGCAAACTGCAAAACTAAAATGCACCACAGGTATAGAATGTAGATGGATAGTCTACTTGACGACACAGAGGTAGGTACAGCAGTGGCCTTCCGTACCGTACTGCTATATATACTGGTGGTCACTGTGTCAGCAAACTGCAAAACTAAAATGTACCACAGGTATAGAATGTAGATGGATAGTATACTTGACGACACAGAGGTAGGTACAGCAGTGGCCTTCCGTACCGTACTGCTATATATACTGGTGGTCACTGTGTCAGCAAACTGCACAACTGAAATGCACCACAGGTATAGAATCTAGATGGATAGTATACTTGACGACACAGAGGTAGGTAGAGCAGTGGCCTTCCGTACCGTACTGCTATATATACTGGTGGTCACTGTGTCAGCAAACTGCAAAACTAAAATGCACCACAGGTATAGAATGTAGATGGATAGTATACTTGATGACACAGAGGTAGGTACAGCAGTGGCCTACTGTACCGTAATGCTATATATTATATACTGGTGGTCAGCAAACTGTGCAAAACTGAAATTCACCACAGGTATGGATGGATAGTATACTTGATGACACAGAGGTAGGTACAGCAGTGGCCTACTGTACCGTAATGCTATATATTATATACTGCTGGTCAGCAAACTGTGCAAAACTGAAATGCACCACAGGTATGGATGGATAGTATACTTGATGACACAGAGGTAGGTACAGCAGTGGCCTTCTGTACCGTACTCCTATATATTATATACTGGTGGTCAGCAAAATTATGCACTGTACTCCTACTATATACTGTCTACAATGCAGCACAGATATGGAGTGTTTTTCAGGCAGACAATGTATACTGGTGGTCACTGGTCAGCAAAACTCTGCACTGTACTCCTATATAATATTATACTGGTGGTCCCCAGTCCCCACAATACAGCAGCACACTGAGCACAGATATGGAGTGTTTTTCAGGCAGACAACGTATACTGGTGGTCACTGTCAGCAAAACTCTGCACTGTACTCCTGCTAAATAATACAGCTGCTCCTCAGTCCCCACAATTAAGCAGTGTGAGCACAGATATATGCAGCACACTGAGCACAGATAAGGAGCGTTTTTTTCATGCAGAGAACGGATAAAACTGGTGGTCACTGATCAGCAAAATTCTGCACTGTACTCCTCCTATATTAATATACAGCTGCTCCCCAGTCCCCACAATTAAGCAATAAGTAAAGCAAGCACAAATATTTGCATCAACAATACACGGAGAGGACGCCAGCCACGTCCTCTCCCTAACATTTCCAATGCACGAGTGAAAATGGCGGCGACGCACGGCTGCTTATATAGAATCCGAATCTCGCGAGAATCCGACAGCGGGATGATGACGTTCGGGCGCGCTCGGGTTAACCGAGCCATACGGGAGAATCCGAGTATGCCTCGGACCCGTGTAAAAAGGGTGAAGTTCGGGGGGGTTCGGTTTCCGAGAAACCGAACCCGCCCATCACTAATTCTGAGACGCAGCGCCTTGTGAAAGCCCAAGCAACAACATTGTCCGGGCTCCCACCCGCCCCCGCAAAGTGCTACCCCGGAACCCATAACCCCTTAAATAGCACAACCTCACCTCGCATAAGAATAGGCCATCATATGAAAAACAGAAAACAATACAAAACAGAAATAAAAACATGCCAGAAAAATAAACAGCATCCCCACAACATCCCCCCTCCCCGTATACCTCCCCGAACTGTGGCATACACATATCCCTAACAAACCACTAACCCTAGTAGCCCAAGAAAGCCTACGACAGTGCTATACGCAGCAAACAGACCCAAAGGGAAAGAAACCCTTAATACTGTATGTAAAGTCACTGCTCAACAATGTCCAGAACAACCATGACCAGGGGAAGCTCCCCGGACGTATACTTGCGTATTGATGGCCCATGGAGAAAGGTAGCTGGGCGTCAGTCCGGAGCCAGCTGGCGGGCACCCGGAGCATATCTGTCCAGCCAGGCCGCCGCCTCCCTCGGAGTGTTGAAGAACTTAGTTTCCCCGTCCGCCACCACACGCAGCCGAGAGGGGAACAGCATCGAATAGGGGAGATTCAGGTCGCGAAGTCGCCGCTTGAAAGGCAGAAACTGGGCCCGGTCTTTTTGGACATCCGCAGCGAAGTCCGGAAATGCTGACACCCGGACACCATTTCGAATCAGGGGGCCCTTCGTGCGACCCAGGCGCAGAACAGAGTCTCGGTCTTTATAGTGTAAAAACTTGGCTATAAATGTCCGCGGCGGGGCGCCTGGGGGCAGAGGCCGGAACAGTACCCGATGCGCCCGCTCCACTGCAAACTGGGATGTAAAGGATTCAGCGCCATATGCTTCTGTCAACCAGGATTCCAGGAAGTCCTCAGGATGTGCCCCTTCCTCCTTCTCAGGCAAGCCCATGAATCTTACGTTGTTTCTGCGAAGTCGTCCCTCCATATCCAGGAGTTTAGTTTGCAGTGTAGAGACTTGCTGTGTGACCGCAGAAACAGACCGTTGGAGGGGGCCGCTGAGGTCCTCCAAATTAGAGACCCGTGTCTCCGTTTCTCCCACTCTCTCTCGGACCCGCTGAACATCCTGGCGTAATAAGGATAGGTCACACTGCACCTTCTCCATTTTGTCCGACAGACGCTGTTCACTGGCCGCTATGGCCTCCAGGACCTGCTGAATGGAAGGAGGAGGTGGCTGCGCGTCCGCGCCCGAGTCGGCCCCAGCCGGGGGAGTCGACTGAGCAGCCGGTTGACGGGCATACTTCTCCAATTTAGCCGCTGCACTCTGGCCACCCTTCACCATGATAGCAAGGCTCAGGTAGCACTCAAGGTCCCTGTATTCAGTGTCAGAAAGCACAGCAGAGGGGAGGAGGTATAATGTCAGCAGCACTCCAGGGCATCCAACAGGAGAGTACAGCGGAGGGGGGGGCCAGAGGGGCTCGGGGCGATATGGTAATGTATAATATATAGTGTTCCACGAGGACAGGACAGTCCGTGCCCAGAGCAGATCCCTCAGCCCTGCAGTCCCCACAAATGCATAGAGTCACACAGGCAGGATATGTGAGGAAAGCTGCAGCCAAGATGGCCGCCGGATCATGCAGTCTCTCCCTTCCCTGTACAAGGAGCTCGGTTCCAGGCTCCAGGGGGGCAGAAGCGGCCGGGAGAATCAGCCAGGGGACACAGGTGAGGGGCGCCGCTCACCCCAGGCACAGGGGAAGCCAAATCCCGGCGATCGCCGCGGGTCCGTGCGCGCGCACGCGCCCGCGGCTGTGTAGTACTAATTGTGCCCGGGGATCCTCTGGCGGCCTAGGCCCAGGAGTCGTGCGGCCGCTGGCGCGGGCTGGGAGCTGCGGAACAGGGCCGCAAATGATGCCCGCCGCCACCCTACAGACAGTGGTCTATGCCGGCCGGGTTTGAGCCTCAGAAGGGGCCCCAGGATGGGTTCAGGATTTATCCGTCCGGGGAGCTCCACCAGCCTGCTTCCTACCCGCTCAGCGCCGTGGCCACGCCCCTGGAAGCCATGTTTAAAGCAGAGAGATAGAGAGAGAGGTTATTTGGATAAGCAAACTGCAAACTTTGAATCCTAAAGGTTTTAATAAAGATTTTTACCACCATTTGCTTTTTTTAGGGTCTTTTTGTGTATTGTTTGCTTTTAATGCTGTAAAGACTTTATATTATTAATAGGTTGGAATTCAGTTCTTAAGTAGAATTTGATTTAATACTTAGGTGCCCCCCTGCAACCAGCCCGGGCATAAAACAAATAGTAGCCATGTTTAATGAATAGCCTAATTTCCTGCCATGCAGCCCAGGCATTAAATTAACAGAATTCCCATTTAATAAATAGACCTATTGCACTCCAGTCTGCCAAATATGGTTAGGGTTAAGGCACGGGTGGGGGAGGGTTAGGCTTAGGCACTAGGGGGGGGTAGGGGGAGTAGGATTAGGCACTGAGGGTTAGCCTTAGCCGCCACCCCCGGAGGATTAGGGTAGGGGAGGGAAGAAGGGCCCACTGGGGAAATGCAATGATAGGGGCCCATATTTAGGGGTGTAAATACTGCTAGTGCATAGTAATGTACCAGATTAATAGCAGCAATACACTGTAGAGGATACACCATAGTCCTGTGCAGTATAATGTAACAGGCGTATAATGTAAATTATAATTCAAGTGTACAGTCTGGAACCTGATTCCTAGAGGATGGGGTGGGTCCTCTGGCAGTGGGGCCCACCGGGGGGGTTTCCCTGTACCACTGTGGGCCAGTACAACCCTGAGGGGGATAGACAGGAGTATGATTATCTGCCACGGAGGAAGCTGTTTGTGGGAGTGCGAGGGGAGGTGACTGGGAGGTGGCCTGCATTGGAGTGCTAAGAACCACCGACACCATTGCACTGACTACGGACACTAAATATGAATCTCAGCTCTTGTCATCTCGGTCGCACACTTGTGCAAAAGGGGAAAACTGACTTAACATTTGCATATTATCACAGTGGCTGTACTGACGGCCGTCGCTATAATTAATGCAACTACAAACAACACTGAATCAGGCCCTGAGTGTTTATATTAGAGATGAGCGGGTTCGGTTCCTCGGAATCCGAACCCGCCCGAACTTCAGTTTTTTTTACACGGGTCCGAGCGACTCGGATCTTCCCGCCTTGCTCGGTTAACCCGAGCGCGCCCCGAACGTCATCATCACGCTGTCGGATTCTCGCGAGGCTCGGATTCTATCGCGAGACTCGGATTCTATATAAGGAGCCGCGCGTCGCCGCCATTTTTCACACGTGCATTGAGATTCATAGGGAGAGGATGTGGCTGGCGTCCTCTCCGTTTATAGAGATTCGAGAAGAGAGTGAGACAGAGAGAGACACAGTAGTAATTTGGGGAGCATTAGGAGGAGTACTACTACTACTACTAGTACTTGCTGAAGTGATAGAGAGAGATAGTGTGACTGTATTATCTGACTTGTGGGGGAGACACTGACAGTGGGGAGCAGTTAGAGTCTGAGAGCAGGACTCAGGACTCAGGAGTACATATAACGTACAGTGCACACTTTTGCTGCCAGAGTGCCAGCCACACTGCCATTGTTTGTGACCACACTGACCACCAGTATAATATATATTGTGATTGTCTGCTTAGGACTCAGGAGTACTACTTGCAAGTTGCTGATAGTGTGACCAGTGACCTGACCACCAGTTTAATAATCACCACCAGTTTACGAGTTTAATATATATTATATATATATATATATATAATTGTATATAATATATATATAATATTGTATACCACCTAGCACCTACCCGTGTTTTTTTTTTTTTTTTCTTCTTTATACATACTACTATAGTAGCTTACTGTAGCAGTCTGCGGTGCTGCTGAGCTGACAGTGTCCAGCAGGTCCGTCATCAGTCATTACATAATAAATATATAATATATACCTGTCCGGCTGCAGTACTAGTGATATTATATATACATATATATTGATTTCATCTCATTATCATCCAGTCTATATTATCAGCAGACACAGTACGTTAGTCCACGGCTGTAGCTACCTCTGTGTCGGCACTCGGCAGTCCATCCATAATTGTATACCACCTACCCGTGGTTGTTTTTTTTTTTCTTTCTTCTTTATACATACTACTATAGTAGCTTACTGTAGCAGTCTGCGGTGCTGCTGAGCTGACAGTGTCCAGCAGGTCCGTCATCAGTCATTACATAATAAATATATAATATATATCTGTCCGGCTGCAGTACTAGTGATATTATATATACATATATATTGATTTCATCTCATTATCATCCAGTCTATATTATCAGCAGACACAGTACGTTAGTCCACGGCTGTAGCTACCTCTGTGTCGGCACTCGGCAGTCCATCCATAATTGTATACCACCTACCCGTGGTTGTTTTTTTCTTCTTTCTTCTTTATACATACTACTATAGTAGCTTACTGTAGCAGTCTGCGGTGCTGCTGAGCTGACAGTGTCCAGCAGGTCCGTCATCAGTCATTACATAATAAATATATAATATATACCAGTCCGGCTGCAGTACTAGTGATATTATATATACATATATATTGATTTCATCTCATTATCATCCAGTCTATATTATCAGCAGACACAGTACGTTAGTCCACGGCTGTAGCTACCTCTGTGTCGGCACTCGGCAGTCCATCCATATTTGTATACCACCTACCCGTGGTTGTTTTTTTTTTCTTTCTTCTTTATACATACTACTATAGTAGCTTACTGTAGCAGTCTGCGGTGCTGCTGAGCTGACAGTGTCCAGCAGGTCCGTCATCAGTCATTACATAATAAATATATAATATATACCTGTCCGGCTGCAGTACTAGTGATATTATATATACATATATATTGATTTCATCTCATTATCATCCAGTCTATATTATCAGCAGACACAGTACGTTAGTCCACGGCTGTAGCTACCTCTGTGTCGGCACTCGGCAGTCCATCCATAATTGTATACCACCTACCCGTGGTTTTTTTTTTTTCTTTCTTCTTTATACATACTACTATAGTAGCTTACTGTAGCAGTCTGCGGTGCTGCTGAGCTGACAGTGTCCAGCAGGTCCGTCATCAGTCATTACATAATAAATATATAATATATACCTGTCCGGCTGCAGTACTAGTGATATTATATATACATATATATTGATTTCATCTCATTATCATCCAGTCTATATTATCAGCAGACACAGTACGTTAGTCCACGGCTGTAGCTACCTCTGTGTCGGCACTCGGCAGTCCATCCATAATTGTATACCACCTACCCGTGGTTGTTTTTTTTTTTCTTTCTTCTTTATACATACTACTATAGTAGCTTACTGTAGCAGTCTGCGGTGCTGCTGAGCTGACAGTGTCCAGCAGGTCCGTCATCAGTCATTACATAATAAATATATAATATATACCTGTCCGGCTGCAGTACTAGTGATATTATATATACATATATATTGATTTCATCTCATTATCATCCAGTCTATATTATCAGCAGACACAGTACGGTAGTCCACGGCTGTAGCTACCTCTGTGTCGGCACTCGGCAGTCCATCCATAAGTATACTAGTATCCATCCATCTCCATTGTTTACCTGAGGTGCCTTTTAGTTGTGCCTATTAAAATATGGAGAATAAAAATGTTGAGGTTCCAAAATTAGGGAAAGATCAAGATCCACTTCCACCTCGTGCTGAAGCTGCTGCCACTAGTCATGGCCGAGACGATGAAATGCCAGCAACGTCGTCTGCCAAGGCCGATGCCCAATGTCATAGTACAGAGCATGTAAAATCCAAAACACCAAATATCAGTAAAAAAAGGACTCCAAAACCTAAAATAAAATTGTCGGAGGAGAAGCGTAAACTTGCCAATATGCCATTTACGACACGGAGTGGCAAGGAACGGCTGAGGCCCTGGCCTATGTTCATGGCTAGTGGTTCAGCTTCACATGAGGATGGAAGCACTCAGCCTCTCGCTAGAAAAATGAAAAGACTCAAGCTGGCAAAAGCACCGCAAAGAACTGTGCGTTCTTCGAAATCCCAAATCCACAAGGAGAGTCCAATTGTGTTGGTTGCGATGCCTGACCTTCCCAACACTGGACGTGAAGAGCATGCGCCTTCCACCATTTGCACGCCCCCTGCAAGTGCTGGAAGGAGCACCCGCAGTCCAGTTCCTGATAGTCAGATTGAAGATGTCAGTGTTGAAGTACACCAGGATGAGGAGGATATGGGTGTTGCTGGCGCTGGGGAGGAAATTGACCAGGAGGATTCTGATGGTGAGGTGGTTTGTTTAAGTCAGGCACCCGGGGAGACACCTGTTGTCCGTGGGAGGAATATGGCCATTGACATGCCTGGTGAAAAATACCAAAAAAATCAGCTCTTCGGTGTGGAAGTATTTCAACAGAAATGCGGACAACAGGTGTCAAGCCGTGTGTTGCCTTTGTCAAGCTGTAATAAGTAGGGGTAAGGACATTAACCACCTCGGAACATCCTCCCTTATACGTCACCTGCAGCGCATTCATAATAAGTCAGTGACAAGTTCAAAAACTTTGGGTGACAGCGGAAGCAGTCCACTGACCAGTAAATCCCTTCCTCTTGTAACCAAGCTCACGCAAACCACCCCACCAACTCCCTCAGTGTCAATTTCCTCCTTACCCAGGAATGCCAATAGTCCTGCAGGCCATGTCACTGGCAATTCTGACGAGTCCTCTCCTGCCTGGGATTCCTCCGATGCATCCTTGAGTGTAATGCCTACTGCTGCTGGCGCTGCTGTTGTTGCTGCTGGGAGTCGATCGTCATCCCAGAGGGGAAGTCGTAAGCCCACTTGTACTACTTCCAGTAAGCAATTGACTGTCCAACATTCTTTTGCGAGGAAGATGAAATATCACAGCAGTCATCCTGCTGCAAAGCGGATAACTGAGGCCTTGACAACTATGTTGGTGTTAGATGTGCGTCCGGTATCCGCCGTTAGTTCACAGGGAACTAGACAATTTATTGAGGCAGTGTGCCCCCGTTACCAAATACCATCTAGGTTCCACTTCTCTAGGCAGGCGATACCGAGAATGTACACGGACGTCAGAAAAAGACTCACCAGTGTCCTAAAAAATGCAGTTGTACCCAATGTCCACTTAACCACGGACATGTGGACAAGTGGAGCAGGGCAGGGTCAGGACTATATGACTGTGACAGCCCACTGGGTAGATGTATGGACTCCCGCCGCAAGAACAGCAGCGGCGGCACCAGTAGCAGCATCTCGCAAACGCCAACTCTTTCCTAGGCAGGCTACGCTTTGTATCACCGCTTTCGAGAATACGCACACAGCTGAAAACCTCTTACGGCAACTGAGGAAGATCATCGCGGAATGGCTTACCCCAATTGGACTCTCCTGTGGATTTGTGGCATCGGACAACGCCAGCAATATTGTGTGTGCATTAAATATGGGCAAATTCCAGCACGTCCCATGTTTTGCACATACCTTGAATTTGGTGGTGCAGAATTTTTTAAAAAACGACAGGGGTGTGCAAGAGATGCTGTCGGTGGCCCGAAGAATTGCGGGACACTTTCGGCGTACAGGCACCACGTACAGAAGACTGGAGCACCACCAAAAACAACTGAACCTGCCCTGCCATCATCTGAAGCAAGAAGTGGTAACGAGGTGGAATTCGACCCTCTATATGCTTCAGAGGTTGGAGGAGCAGCAAAAGGTCATTCAAGCCTATACAATTCAGCACGATATAGGAGGTGGAATGCACCTGTCTCAAGCGCAGTGGAGAATGATTTCAACATTGTGCAAGGTTCTGATGCCCTTTGAACTTGCCACACGTGAAGTCAGTTCAGACACTGCCAGCCTGAGTCAGGTCATTCCCCTCATCAGGCTTTTGCAGAAGAAGCTGGAGACATTGAAGGAGGAGCTAACACAGAGCGATTCCGCTAGGCATGTGGGACTTGTGGATGGAGCCCTTAATTCGCTTAACAAGGATTCACGGGTGGTCAATCTGTTGAAATCAGAGCACTACATTTTGGCCACCATGCTCGATCCTAGATTTAAAGCCTACCTTGGATCTCTCTTTCCGGCAGACACAAGTCTGCTGGGGTTCAAAGACCTGCTGGTGAGAAAATTGTCAAGTCAAGCGGAACGCGACCTGTCAACATCTCCTCCTTCACATTCTCCCGCAACTGGGGGTGCGAGGAAAAGGCTCAGAATTCCGAGCCCACCCGCTGGCGGTGATGCAGGGCAGTCTGGAGCGACTGCTGATGCTGACATCTGGTCCGGACTGAAGGACCTGACAATGATTACGGACATGTCATCTACTGTCACTGCATATGATTCTCTCACCATTGAAAGAATGGTGGAGGATTATATGAGTGACCGCATCCAAGTAGGCACGTCACACAGTCCGTACTTATACTGGCAGGAAAAAGAGGCAATTTGGAGGCCCTTGCACAAACTGGCTTTATTCTACCTAAGTTGCCCTCCCACAAGTGTGTACTCCGAAAGAGTGTTTAGTGCCGCCGCTCACCTTGTCAGCAATCGGCGTACGAGGTTACATCCAGAAAATGTGGAGAAGATGATGTTCATTAAAATGAATTATAATCAATTCCTCCGTGCAGCAATTGCCAGCAGCAATTGCCTCCACAAAGTACACAGGGAGCTGAGATGGTGGATTCCAGTGGGGACGAATTGATAATCTGTGAGGAGGGGGATGTACACGGTGATATATCGGAGGATGATGATGAGGTGGACATCTTGCCTCTGTAGAGCCAGTTTGTGCAAGGAGAGATTAATTGCTTCTTTTTAGGTGGGGGTCCAAACCAACCCGTCATTTCAGTCACAGTCGTGTGGCAGACCCTGTCACTGAAATGATGGGTTGGTTAAAGTGTGCATGTCCTGTTTATACAACATAAGGGTGGGTGGGAGGGCCCAAGGACAATTCCATCTTGCACCTCTTTTTTCTTTCATTTTTCTTTGCGTCATGTGCTGTTTGGGGAGGGTTTTTTGGAAGGGCCATCCTGCGTGACACTGCAGTGCCACTCCTAGATGGGCCCGGTGTTTGTGTCGGCCACTAGGGTCGCTTATCTTACTCACACAGCTACCTTATTGCGCCTCTTTTTTTCTTTGCGTCATGTGCTGTTTGGGGAGGGTTTTTTGGAAGGGACATCCTGCGTGACACTGCAGTGCCACTCCTAGATGGGCCCGGTGTTTGTGTCGGCCACTAGGGTCGCTTATCTTACTCACACAGCTACCTCATTGCGCCTCTTTTTTTCTTTGCGTCATGTGCTGTTTGGGGAGGGTTTTTTGGAAGGGCCATCCTGCGTGACACTGCAGTGCCACTCCTAGATGGGCCAGGTGTTTGTGTCGGCCACTAGGGTCGCTTATCTTACTCACACAGCTACCTCATTGCGCCTCTTTTTTTCTTTGCGTCATGTGCTGTTTGGGGAGGGTTTTTTGGAAGGGACATCCTGCGTGACACTGCAGTGCCACTCCTAGATGGGCCCGGTGTTTGTGTCGGCCACTAGGGTCGCTTATCTTACTCACACAGCTACCTCATTGCGCCTCTTTTTTTCTTTGTGTCATGTGCTGTTTGGGGAGGGTTTTTTGGAAGGGACATCCTGCGTGACACTGCAGTGCCACTCCTAGATGGGCCCGGTGTTTGTGTCGGCCACTAGGGTCGCTTATCTTACTCACACAGCTACCTCATTGCGCCTCTTTTTTTCTTTGCGTCATGTGCTGTTTGGGGAGGGTTTTTTGGAAGGGACATCCTGCGTGACACTGCAGTGCCACTCCTAGATGGGCCAGGTGTTTGTGTCGGCCACTAGGGTCGCTTATCTTACTCACACAGCTACCTCATTGCGCCTCTTTTTTTCTTTGCGTCATGTGCTGTTTGGGGAGGGTTTTTTGGAAGGGACATCCTGCGTGACACTGCAGTGCCACTCCTAGATGGGCCCGGTGTTTGTGTCGGCCACTAGGGTCGCTTATCTTACTCACACAGCTACCTCATTGCGCCTCTTTTTTTCTTTGCGTCATGTGCTGTTTGGGGAGGTTTTTTTGGAAGGGCCATCCTGCGTGACACTGCAGTGCCACTCCTAGATGGGCCAGGTGTTTGTGTCGGCCACTAGGGTTGCTTATCTTACTCACACAGCTACCTCATTGCGCCTCTCTTTTTCTTTGCGTCATGTGCTGTTTGGGGAGGGTTTTTTGGAAGGGACATCCTGCGTGACACTGCAGTGCCACTCCTAGATGGGCCAGGTGTTTGTGTCGGCCACTAGGGTCGCTTATCTTACTCACACAGCTACCTCATTGCGCCTCTTTTTTTCTTTGCATCATGTGCTGTTTGGGGAGGGTTTTTTGGAAGGGACATCCTGCGTGACACTGCAGTGCCACTCCTAGATGGGCCCGGTGTTTGTGTCGGCCACTAGGGTCGCTTATCTTACTCACACAGCTACCTCATTGCGCCTCTTTTTTTCTTTGCGTCATGTGCTGTTTGGGGAGGGTTTTTTGGAAGGGCCATCCTGCGTGACACTGCAGTGCCACTCCTAGATGGGCCCGGTGTTTGTGTCGGCCACTAGGGTCGCTTATCTTACTCACACAGCTACCTCATTGCGCCTCTTTTTTTCTTTGCGTCATGTGCTGTTTGGGGAGGGTTTTTTGGAAGGGACATCCTGCGTGACACTGCAGTGCCACTCCTAGATGGGCCCGGTGTTTGTGTCGGCCACTAGGGTCGCTTATCTTACTCACACAGCTACCTCATTGCACCTCTTTTTTTCTTTGCGTCATGTGCTGTTTGGGGAGGGTTTTTTGGAAGGGCCATCCTGCGTGACACTGCAGTGCCACTCCTAGATGGGCCAGGTGTTTGTGTCGGCCACTAGGGTCGCTTATCTTACTCACACAGCTACCTCATTGCACCTCTTTTTTTCTTTGCGTCATGTGCTGTTTGGGGAGGGTTTTTTGGAAGGGACATCCTGCGTGACACTGCAGTGCCACTCCTAGATGGGCCCGGTGTTTGTGTCGGCCACTAGGGTCGCTTAGCTTAGTCATCCAGCGACCTCGGTGCAAATTTTAGGACTAAAAATAATATTGTGAGGTGTGAGGTATTCAGAATAGACTGAAAATGAGTGGAAATTATGGTTTTTGAGGTTAATAATACTTTGGGATCAAAATGACCCCCAAATTCTATGATTTAAGCTGTTTTTTAGTGTTTTTTGAAAAAAACACCCGAATCCAAAACACACCCGAATCCGACAAAAAAAATTCGGTGAGGTTTTGCCAAAACGCGGTCGAACCCAAAACACGGCCGCGGAACCGAACCCAAAACCAAAACACAAAACCCGAAAAATTTCAAGTGCACATCTCTAGTTTATATGCATATCATTTATGGGTGGGGGTTGATAGATAGACAGTGTCTAGTTAGACAGTCAATAGATAGACACCATATGTTAGACAGACATTAGGTCGACAGGGTCAAAAGGTCAACATGAAAAAGGTAGACAGTACAAAAGGTTGACAGGGTCAAAAGGTCGACTTGAAAATGGTCGACACAAAAAAAAGGTAGACACCATGGGGTATATTTACTAAGGTCCCGATTTTGACCGAGATTATGTTTTTTCTTCAAAGTGTCATCTCGGGAATTTACTAAACTCAAATCACGGCAGTGATGAGGGCATTCGTATTTTTTTGGAAGTCCTAGGAAAAAATTACGAATCAATACACCATCGGTCAAATACGCCTGGAATTTGGTAGAAATCGGTCATTTACTAAAAAGTGCAAATCACAAACACTGCCGACAATAGCCAAACACTGCCGTGCTAAAATACAAATCGTGAAAAAGTGCTAAAAAAAAACAGACCTGCTTTTTTTTACCGTGTTCGGATAGGCATGCACGGATCCATGAGATCCGTGCATGTTTTTCAGTGGGAAGGGGTGGGAAATTGTTATTTTTGTTAAAAAAAAATGCGTGGGGTCCCCCCTCCTAAGCCAAACCAGCCTCGGGCTCTTTGAGCCGGCCCTGGTTGAAAAAATATGGGGGGAAAAGTGACAGGGGTTCCCCCATATTTAAACAACCAGCACCGGGCTCTGCGCCTGGTCCTGGTTCCAAAAATACGGGGGACAAAAAGCGTAGGGGTCCCCGCCTATGCGCTCCATTGTAACCAATGGTGGGAACTTTGTGGTCAGCGGTGAGGTTACTTTCGGTCAACCGCTGACCACAAAGTTCCCACCATTGGTTACAGTGGAGCGCATAGGCGCTACATTGTAACACTGCCGTGTGCTGCCTGTCATACACTACAGGAGCACACAGCCAATCAGGAGGGTGCCACAACGTGGCGCTCGCTGATTGGCTGATGGAACCCTCTTAGACAGAAGTCAGGGGGGGTTCCTGGCATTCGGGGAAAGGGGTCCCATGTGAAAACATGGGGCCCCTTTCAGTGCGAGGTCGGGTGTCCGTTTTGTTATTTTGCAAAGTACCAGGATTACAAATAGAAAAGAAGAGGAGCCATCTACACTGGATTATGTGAGTATAATTTTTTCAACAGGTACACCATGGATTCTACATGGAGAAGAGGACCGACCCTCGTGTGAACATAGGTAAGTATGTGTATATGGAGGTGTGGATGTATTAAACTTTTACTTTCAAGGTGTGTGTCTTCTGTTTTTATTGGGGTATTTTTTTAGTAGTAGTACTACAGGTACCAGCGGGCTCGGTTTTCCACCGCATGCTGGTACTTGTGGTTCTCCAAGTACCAGCTTGCGGGGGAGGCTTGCTGGGACTTGTAGTACTGCTACTAAAAACAATATTCATTTTTTGACAAAAAGGCTATCAGTCTCCCATCCGCAGCCCTTGGATGGGGGGGACTGCCTCGGGCTTCACCCCTGGCCCTTGGGTGGCTGGAGGGGGGGGACCCCTTGATTGAAGGGGTCCCCACTCCTCCAGGGTACCCCGGCCAGGGGTGACTAGTTGGGTATGTAATGCAAGGGCCGCAGGGACCTAAATAAAAGTGTCCCCCGGCTGTGGCATTATGTATCTGGCTAGTGGAGCCCGGTGCTGGTTTCATAAATACGGGGGACCCCTACGCTTTTTGTCCCCCGTATTTTTGGAACCAGGACCAGGCGCAGAGCCCGGTGCTGGTTGTTTAAATATGGGGGAACCCCTATCATTTTTTTTTCCATATTTTTTCAACCAGGACCGGCTCAAAGAGCCCGAAGGCTGGTTTTGCTTAGGAGGGGGGACCCCACACATTTTTTTTTATGATTTTAACAATGATTTCTATTTTAATAAAGGTGCACAATGAAGCCCAGCACGGATCTCTCAGATCCGACCGAGATTCATTGTATTAAAGTCGGCAGTGTTTTACAAGTCACTCACGTAAAACACTGCAAAAAAAACCGAATGACATCGACATCGGTAAATACGAAAATGCAGAATACGACAGCTTAGTAAATTAGTCGTAATCAATTCAAAAAGTTGCAACTTTACACTTTCGATGTCATTCGTGATTGAACTTTAACCTCAGTCGGGAAAATACGAATTTTAGTAAATATACCCCCATGTTTTTTGCATTTTTGTGGTTTGCGTGGATAGTTTTGTCATCTGGGACCCCCAATTGTAGAAAGGCATCTCCTTGCAGGGCTCGCTTTGCTCGTCACGCTTCGGGCTCGGTGGCTCGCTGCGCTCACCACAAGGTTTATAACCAACTCTATGCCGACATGGATGGAGAAGGTATGAAATAGTCTAAAAACATGTTAAATTGTAAACAAAAATATTTGTCTATCTTTTTTTATGTTGACCTATTGACCCTGACGACCTTTTGTACTGTCTACCTTTTTCATGTCGACCTGTTGACCCTGGTGACCTAATGTCTCTCTAACATATGGTGTCTATCTATTGACTGTCTAACTAGACACTGTCTACCTATCAACCGGATACCTGAGGGATATATATATATATATATATATATATATATGTAAATATTACTGGCACTGTTTTATATGATATTTGCTTTATATATCCAGAAATATTCTCGGTATCGAAATGATTTTTCATTTTTTTTTCTTAAACTGGATGTTCTTAGCATCTGTGTTCCTGGTTAAGGACACAAGACAGTCTGCCAGAGGGATGATACTAATTAAGAAATAAGAACTTTGAGGTCAGAATCCTTTCTTCTTTCAATTAACTTGTCTGCTGTCAGAACGGCTGCTCTCACCCTTGGAGTGATTTTATTCACTGACCCGGAAAAGTGTAAATGGTTTTGTCCTGCCAGGAGAGTTAAGTGTCAAATCCAATATGAACAAAATTGTGCTAAACTTAAAAGAAATTGGTAAATTGTGCAGAAATAATTCTCCCTGAAGCTTCCGATAGAGGACAAAGTGTAACAAAGGAATAAAAGGCATGAAACAGCATAAAGTGCCACAATACCGGTATAAAAACCTAAATCGCCAGACTTTCAAAATATGACTCTATGGGGAGAATTCAGTTGACATC
Organism: Pseudophryne corroboree; assembly: GCF_028390025.1. Lineage (NCBI taxonomy): Eukaryota > Metazoa > Chordata > Amphibia > Anura > Myobatrachidae > Pseudophryne > Pseudophryne corroboree. The sequence continues at coordinate 88,886,513 of NC_086447.1, forward strand.
AACACCCGATCTCCCATCTAAGGTGATGTGAGATTGCAGGCAGGGGCGATATTCAATTGATGCCCGTTATTGCACCGATCATGTCCATTAGTGTTGGGTTTAGCAGCTAAACCCGACTAAACTTATTGGCGCAATCGCAAAAAGTGCTGTTTGGGCACCAAAATGGGTCACTTTTCAGCTCACCAGCATGGGGGTGACTTGAGTTGAAATGTGTCACCCCGCGGCTCAGTGCACCTAAATGGAGCAACAATTGAATTGCTCCGTTAGACGCCATCTAGTGGTGGCCGCGGGGAGAAACAATTGAAATCCCCTTCATTAGTCATGAAAAGTGTAAACTGTAATAAATGTGTATATAATATTGTTTCAGTACTGCCAAAGTGCCACACAAACAGCCAGTGTGTGGTCTGATTTCTAACCACAAAGAGAGAAAAGTACAAGACCGTGGTGTATCATACTGAATGCAGACATTCAGGGGTAAATTTACTAAGGTGGGAGGTTTTTTTTAGAACTGGTGAGGTTGCCCATAGCAACCAATCAGATTTTATCTATTATCTTCTCGAAGCAGCTAGATAAATGTAAAGTAGAATTCTGATTGGTTGCTATGAGCAACATCACCAGTTTTAAAAACTTCCACCTTAGTAAATTTACCCCTCAGAGTCTAAGCTCTTGTCACAGGGCCACCCAGTTGTGTGCTGTATAGAAAGGGCTGTGATACCTACAAGTTGGTGAACCAGGAGGTTAGTCCACTTGTTGACTCCAAACCAGAGCATGGCTGTCTTAACAGCATCGTAGTCCCTGGGCAAAGCAATGCACTGGGGCCTCTTTCCACCCATTCATGGTAATAAATGAATAAAAAAAATCAGAACTTACCCCTCCTGTGGTCCCGCACCTTCCCTCCACATGCTTCAATACAGTGAATGGATGTCTGCACTTTGATTGGTGGATAGCTCCAGCCATTCACCAATCAGCATGCTGACAGCCATTCACTGTCTGGCTGCAGGCCGGGAGGCAGGTAAAGAAAGCTGTCTGGCCGCTCTGACTGTGTATAATTTATAATCAAACTGGCCGGGCTGCATTCACTACCTGCCTCCTAAGAATCTCCAGAGGCACTAGATTGTCCCTAGCCCAGCTCAACCCTTCTCAAAGGCGCCTAGAATTGTGGAGCCTTTGGCAGCTGCCCACTGTGTCTAGACGTTAAGAAGACCCTGACCAGAGTTGGTTTTATTGAAGATAACAGGATACAGTTGATAGAAGATAAAGAGCAGTCAGTATGATAAGGTATCCTTCTCTCCTGATAAATTTAAACGAATACCCTATAGCAGAGCTTCCCAAACATCGTCCTCAAGGCACCCCAATGGTCCAGGTTTTAAATGTATCCATGCTTGGCCACAGGTGACTTAATCAGCACATCAGTCAACTTGATTTAACCATCTGTGCTGATCCATGGATATACCTAAATCCTGGACTGCTGGGGTGCCTTGAGGACCGCGTTTGGGAACCTCTGCCCTCTAGAGTGTAAGCTTGCGATCAGGGCCTTCCTACTGTACCTCTATGACTGTCTGTTATTACCCAGTTTTGTTTTATCACTGTTGTTTCCAATTGTAAAGCGCAACGGAATATGCTGCACTATACATAAGAAACAGTTAATAAATAAATGAATAGGCTCATTATAAATCAATAATACAAAGCAGCCAGGCACTTATGGGTTTAAATTCGCCCCAAAGCAAAGCAGCGGTGTGACTGGTAGGGAAGATCTGTTACGATTCTACAGTTCTCTCTGTGTTTTCAGACATTTTTAGATCCAAAGTTTTTTATTTTTTCTATTTACGTATATTTTTATACAGTAGTAGATATATGCACAGTATCAGACAGTGAGGATTTGTAATGTAACCTACTGTCTTTTCTTGTGATATAAACCTGATAATATAATAAAATAGCTTACTGTTGCTTTTCCACCCTATGGGGGTCATTCAGACCCGATCGCTAGCTAGCGTTTTTTCCAGCACTGTGATCAGGTCGGAACTGCGCATGCTTATGCACCGCAATGCACAGGTGCTTTGCACGGGTACAAAGCAGATCGCTGCCCAGCGATGGATTGTACGAAGAATCCGTTTGCACAGGCGTTCGCAAGGAGATCGACAGGAAGAAGGCGTTTGTGGGTGTCAACTGACCGTTTTCTTGGAGTGTTTGGAAAAATGCAGGCGTGTCCAGGCGTTTAAAGGGCGGGTGTCTGACGTCAATTCCGGTCCCGGACAGGCAGAAGTGATCGCAGCGGCTGAGTAAGTTCTGGGCCACTCAGAAACTGCACAACATTTTTTTTGTACCGCTCAGCTGCACATGCGATCGCACACTTGCAAAGCGAAAATACAATCCCCTATGGGTGGCGACTATGCAAACACAGGACTGCAAAAGACTGCTAGCGAGCGATTCAGGTCTGAATGAGGGCCTCTGTTCAAGTGCTGCTATTGTATATATCTACTATTGTATATACTGTATCTACTGTTATAAATCAATTACAACGTCTATTAATTTAAAACACACATATAGAAACAAATGACTATAACTGACTAAAAAGAAACTTATAAAATTGCATCTAATCAGTAGCTCCTCCAGAGCTCAATAAATGGACAATATGGGCCATATTCATAGTTGGATGCAGTTACTGCGTTCGCATGCCGCTGCCGCACCCATAGGGTCTGTGCACGCACAGCGGGTAGGCTGCGCATGCGTGACCCATGACCATGCAATCGCAAAGTGATTGACAGGTGTCCAGGGAGCGGCGACGCGGCATTGGTGGGGGAGGAGATCGTGAAATGCAGGCGTGTCATGGCCTATAATGCCACCTGTGTTTCCTGCGTATAGAAATATGGCGGCGGTGCCCCTGTCTGCGCAGCCAGGCTGCAAAGGCAGGGATTGACCTCTATGCGATGAGTTCACAATTAAATTGCAAACTCATCGCCGGGTGGCGCCACACATGTGGGGCGAATTTGCCCTTTGCTGGCCGGCCCCAAGCATGTGAGTATATGGACGCGGATCTTTCTGTGTCCATCTCTGAATAACCCCCATATCCAAGTTGAGTTCTTAAGACCACAAATCAGTTGATTGCGGTAACGTTAATTGCAGCACATATATTAGCAGCAAGTTCTTAGGACGCTATTCAGATTGAGTAGCAGATTCTGCTAAAAAGAAGAATCTGCAACTCAGTATGATCGCATGCGGAGGGCCGCCCAGCATGTCAAGTCCCGCCCAGAGTTGCGATCGCAATCTATTTGCAATCACATCGCTGACTTGGGATTTTGGGGTGCCCCCCTGCATATGCAGCACGGCTGCGTATACAGCCGCACCGCCACCTTTTTACCTTCGGTGTGGCTGACACCTCCGTTATCCAGATCATGCTGCCGCAATGCCGCGTCGATGTCTCCCCAATGGCCGCCGCTGTCAATCAAAGTGTGATTGCATCTCTCGGGGATGCGATCACACTTTGCTAGTTTGCACATGCACTGTGCGTACGCAGCGCATGCGCAGAAGTCCAAAAATTGCCTGTTTAGTGATTTTTGGACATTACCATCCCTTACCGAATAGGGGCCTTAGAGGTTCATTTATTAACATTATTTTTACCAAAAAAATATTTGAAAAAGGGTGTTTTCTGTTTTCACGCCCTTTTCACATTATTTTAGTAGGACGCCAATGTATTAAAGGGCATTTGGAGCAGCTTTTCGGAAAAACTGCTCCAAACCCTTTAACTGACATTTTTTTAGTAACCCATATTGCATTTCCAATACTTATAATGGGAAATGCGATGTGGCCAAATTTACAAAAAAAATGTTTTAAAAAAACACTGCAGTGTGCCCTGTGATATTAACGCCAGCTCAGGCTGGTGAGCTCACAGGGCAGCACTGCGAGATCCCTACTTCTGCCTATCTTTCTCTGCCCCCTGGCAAATGTGATGAGCTATGTGTGTCCGATGGACACACAAGCTGATCACTGGTTAAAACAAAACAAAAAGTGAAAAAAAAACCAAAACATACTTACCAGTCCAGGGAGCCGGTGATCGGAGTTCCGATGTGGGCTGCCAGGCGCCAGATCCTCCATGTGACCCCGGTGCAGTAAAGTCTCGCTGCAAAACATCAGCTCACTTTACAGCAGCGGGGGTCAGAGCAGCGCACAGGATCTGGGAGCAGCAATCACCGGCTCCATGGATTGGTATGTATATTAACCTGCGGGGTGGTGAGGGGTGTCCTCGGCGCGTCGGGGGGTAGTCACGACGGGGGGGGGGGGGGGGGGGGCGGTCGACCCCGTGGCAGTTGAAGGGGCGATGTCGGTGGAGCATGTGCAGCAGGACATCAGGGTATTTTTCCCAAAAAATACCCTGATAATACTGCGGAGTGTCATCACAGGGACGGAGCTTGCTATCAAGTTCAATCCCTGCATGTGATAATTGATACATCCCTGCGATATAATCAATTATCGCAGTGCAGATTTGGGCGATTTTATCACCTCACAGCCACATCCTTGGATGCGGATGGTGATCAATTAGTGTGCTAACTGGCCAAATAGAACCCAGTCTCTTTAAGATGGATTAGATTGGGTAAATTGAAATACGGTTCTGTATTAATACTGGGCTACAAATTTGTGTAACTATGGTCAGACAGTAAGCCATTAGCTGGCACCACAGGCTACAGTCTGCTGCATGGATCCTTCTGCAGAGAGCCAATCAACTGACTTGTGGTTTTAAGAACTCAGTCTGGGTGCAATGTCACTTTATTAAGCCTTCGTTTGGCGCTGGGTTTGTTTTTCTCATTCTCTCCTGGGCTATGTATTGTATATCTTTAAAAAATGATCTCCTTATACCTCTTTATTTTACCAACCAGCAATTTTAATAAACCAATTTTATTACAAAAAAACAAACATTATCAATTATTGTTATTGAACAAATTGACATTCCTGTTGCACTCCCCCCCAATCCCGCATCGCCGTCCCTGAATGTCCACCGCCTGTCAATCATTTTGCGATCACATCCTTTCCGGGATGCAATCGCATCATGAAAGGTCGCGCACAAGCACTGCAGCTGCTGCGCGTGGGAAAAGCGTCCATTTGCAATTTTTGACTGTCATGGTCCACTGTGCTAACACCACTGTTATGCATAAGGGAATATGGCACTGATGATGCACTATTGCGGTATTAATGGTCTCGCTTTCATGTGCTGGTAACTGAGTTACCCCTGTGGGCTTAGCATAAAAGGATTGGAATAGAGGGTAGTGGCTCTGTTTACCCTGTGGGCCTACTTGGCCACATGGCTTGATTGGGTGCGGTCATCTCAGGTTGATGGGAATTATCATAGTTATCATGGCCCTAAGGGGTCTATTTACTAAGAGAGAGGAATAAAGTGGAGAGAGATAAAGTACCAGCCAATCAGCTCCTACGGAAATGACAGTTAGGAGCTGATTGGCTGGTACTTTATATCCTTCCACTTTATCTCCATCGAAGGCTTAGTAAATAGACACCTAAGTCTTTATTCTATTGCCTTCATTCGTATTTTTTGTATGGTGTTATTATTTTACTGTTATTTTATTTGTTTCAATTCCAGCTCTGGTAGCTGGAGCCAGCGTTAAGAAGTTCACGAGGACATGGAATGCACTAGTACACATACAATACAACATTCCAGTTATTTTTAGGCTTGGAGTCTTTTTTTTCTCTACCCAGGTCAGGAAAAATACAAAATGAAGAGACCGCTATTCACAGCAAAAGGAAATCTACAGATGTAGCCACCCTCACGCGCCCCATTCAAAATGAATGGGGTGGCATCTAGTCACGACGCGAGTGCCCGTCTGCTGCAGATGTAACCACGATGAGCTTGGCTACAGTAAATCTGTATTTTGACCTAATTAATTTTTAATGGCCATTAATTTCAATGGGAATGACATGCTCTATGCCTGTTATCCGTGCTTGGGTCTTGTAGGGCTATTTGAGCGTTATAGTATTGTGCTTTTCTTTTTGGGAAGCCATCATGTGGACTGAAAAGAACCTTCCCAGTGGATTTATGTAAGTGTTAAATGGGTAAAATAGCTGTGTGGGAGTTTTTTTTATATAAAATATCTGCCTTTGTTTTTTTACAGGTGTGCTGCAGGCGCCAGTGGGCCCTGGATGCCAAGGCTGCTGACACTTGTGGTTCTCCAGTGTGTTTTCATGCCTGGAAGCCATTAACCACTTAACTGACAAATTATTTTCCGAAAAAACCGCTCTGAAAATGTTGGTTTTTTTTTTTATAACTGAATTAGTTGTAGAATGTGTATTTAACCTTATTCAAAATGATTTCAGTTAAAAATAGAGATGTGTGGCGGACACTTTTCGTTGTTTTTCGTTTTGGATCTGAATCCTCACTCGTGTTTTGGTTCTGGATTGGTTTTGCCAAAACCACCTTTTCGGGGTTTGCTTTTGGTTTTGGATCTGGATGATTATTTTTAAACACCCCCCCCTCCCCCACAAAAACAGCTAAAATCACAGAATTTGGGGGTAATCTTGATCCTACGGTTATTAACCTTAATAACATTCATTTCCACTCATTTCCAGTCTATTCTGAACACCTCACACCTCACAATATTGTTTTTAGGCCAAAAGGTTGCACCGAGGTAGCTGGATCACTTTGCTAAGCGACACAAGTGGGTGGCACAAACACCTGGCCCATCTAGGCAGGGCCGTTTCTAGCCAATTTGGCTCCCAGTGCGAGATTTCAAAATGCGCCCCCCCCCCCCATTGCTATAAAAAAAATTGCGTGCCCCCCCCATATAGCCAGAAAAAAAGCATGCGCGCGCCGGAGGCGCGCGCGCTCCCGACAAGGCTGTGTGGCCTGATTGAAATGGGCGTGGTCTCATTACAGTGGGCGTGGCCTCGTCTGATATCACGCCCACCACAGGGGGGAAAATAAAAATAAAAAAGTCCCCTTTTTACACATTACACCAGGCAAGTGTCCCCATATTACACAGCGCGGCAGGCAGGTGTCCCCATTTTACAAAGTGCGGCAGGCAGGTGTCCCCATTTTACAAAGTGCGGCAGGCAGGTGTCCCCATTTTACAAAGTGCGGCAGGCAGGTGTCCCCATTTTACACAGTACGCAGGCAAGTGTCCCCATTTTACACAGTACGCAGGCAGGTGTCCCCATTTTACACAGTACGCTGGCAGGTGTCCCCATTTTACACAGTACGCAGGCACGTGCCCCCATTTTACACAGTACGCAGGCAGGTGTCCCCATTTTACACAGTGCGGCAGGTATCCCCATTTTACACAGTGCGGCAGGTATCCCCATTTTACACAGTGCGGCAGGTGCCCCCATTTTACACAGTGCGGCAGGTGCCCCCATTTTACACAGTGCGGCAGGTGCCCCCATTTTACACAGTGCGGCAGGTATCCCCATTTACACAGTGCGGCAGGTGCCCCCATTTTACACAGTGCGGCAGGTATCCCCATTTTACACAGTGCGGCAGGTATCCCCATTTTACACAGTGCGGCAGGTATCCCCATTTTACACAGTGCGGCAGGTGCCCCCATTTTACACAGTGCGGCAGGTATCCCCATTTTACACAGTGCGGCAGGTATCCCCATTTTACAGAGTGCAGCAGGTATCCCCATTTTACACAGTGCGGCAGGTATCCCCATTTTACACAGTGCGGCAGGTGCCCTCATTTTACACAGTGCGGCAGGTGCCCCCATTTTACACAGTGCGGCAGGTGCCCCCATTTTACACAGTGCGGCAGGTATCCCCATTTACACAGTGCGGCAGGTGCCCCCATTTTGCACAGTGCGGCAGGTATCCCCATTTTACACAGTGCGGCAGGTATCCCCATTTTACACAGTGCGGCAGGTATCCCCATTTTACAGAGTGCGGCAGGTATCCCCATTTTACAGAGTGCGGCAGGTATCCCCATTTTACAGAGTGCGGCAGGTATCCCCATTTTACACAGTGCGGCAGGTATCCCCATTTACACAGTGCGGCAGGTGCCCCCATTTTACACAGTGCGGCAGGTATCCCCATTTTACACAGTGCGGCAGGTATCCCCATTTTACAGAGTGCGGCAGGTATCCCCATTTTACAGAGTGCGGCAGGTATCCCCATTTTACACAGTGCGGCAGGTGCCCCCATTTTACACAGTGCGGCAGGTATCCCCATTTTACACAGTGCGGCAGGTATCCCCATTTTGCAGAGTGCAGCAGGTATCCCCATTTTACACAGTGCGGCAGGTGTCAAGTGGGGGGAGAGAGGGAGAGAGAGAGAGAGAGAGAGAGAGAGAAAAAGAATACTTACAACTTGCCGCTCTTCGGGTCCCGCGCGCCGGCCGCCTCCTCTGTAGATGGTTATCTCCAGTCCTCCTCTCCTCCCCCCGAGCGCTCCTGCTCGGGGGGCGGGGCTTCGCGGAATGACGCGTTTGCGTCGTGACGTCACGACGCAAACGCGTCATTCCGCGAAGCCCCGCCCCCCGAGCAGGAGCGCTCGGGGGGAGAGAGAGGGAGGAGAGCAGTGGTCACAAAGTGCCGCGGCGGGCGCCCCGTGCGGTTGCACGGCTCGCCCGCCGCTAGAAACGGCACTGCATCTAGGAGTGGCACTGCAGTGTCAGACAGGAGGGCACTTTTAAAATCTAGGCCCCAAAGAGCACATAATGTAAAGAAAAAAAAGAGGTGCAATCAGTGGTGCCGAGAGGGGGGAGGGGGGGGTACAAATTACCTGGGCCCAGGTCTGATGGAGATGCCCAGTGAGGCCCTGGGCTTCCACCTCATTAACTGGCAGCAGCTGCTACAGCTCTTCTCGCTGTTGACTACTGGGCTGGAGTGTGGTCAATACCATTTTTTCTGTATTTTTTCAAAGGGTGCATGACCACTCCTTCGGTGAATAGGCCACGGCCCCTGAAAAGTACTTGGGCCCAGCCAAACTCTCTACTGCCATGTATGTGTGTGTGTAATATCTATCTATATACAGTATATACATACAGTATATGTGCCTATGGGTTGGGTTTTTGTGACTGCCTGCTGGTCACCATCCCAATGCCAGGACATCCCCGACGCCATAGGTACTATTTCCACTCTAATGGTTTCGTGGACACCCACGCGTGGGAATAGTCCCTATTGGTCGGCATGCCAACCACTTGGGATATTCAGGTTTCGGGATCACAGCATCGGATTTGTGACTGGCGGTCTCCTGACCGCTGGTCAAATAACCGCATCCCTGTGTGTATCTATCTATCTATCTATCTATCTATCTATCTATCTATCTATCTCTATATATGTCTTGGCTGGCACTCTGGGGGTCATTCCGACCCGATTGCTCACTGCAGTTTATCGCAGCGCAGCGATCGGATCGGAATTGCGCATGCGCCGGCGCCAAAGGCCGTCATTCAGTAGCGATCGCCTCTGCCTGATTGCAGGGTGGGAGGGGGCTGGACGGTGGCGTTAAGGTGTAGCTGGACCGTTGGGGGGGGGGGGGGCGCGGCAGCTGCGAGCCAGTGGCAGTGACGATCTACTCCCGGCCAGCCGCAGGAGCTGCGCTGGCCGGTAGTTACTCCACAAATATAAAAGCATCGCCGCTGTGCGATGCTTTTGTATTTGTGCGGGGGAAGCCGGACTGACATGCTGGGCGTCCCCCCGCATGTCAGGGAAGATGATCGTAGCTGTGCTAAATTTTCCACTCAAAATGACCCCCTCTGTCCAAAGTACTGCACAATTGGCCATGTGCCCTTAGTGGGATGACAGGTAGTATAAGCAGAAATACCGTGGCGCTCTAGGAACTTACTAATGTAACAATATATTCTAGTGATGTTCACTAATGTGCAAGTCAACATTTCAGTTTATTCAACTTTAATCATAGTAAGTCCTGAAAGTTCTGTGATATTTCTGCATATACTATAACCAATGCAGCTTTTATGTGACTGCCCCACCATCCTAATAGTGAACACTTGTGTCCCAACTGCTGGGAGGTATGTCATGCTCCTGTGAGTGGGTACTTCTCGTGTGCTAGACATGCCCCTAGAGTGGTGCAGCCATGCAACTAACAGGTTGTGGCCACACACCCTGCAGGGGGGCCCTGGGAAGTTACTGTACTGGGGCCCAGGATTTCTCTTGGCAGCCCTGGGTGCAATGAGGTAGCTGGATGACTACCTAAGCGACACAAGTGTGCAGCACAAACACCTGGCCCATCTAGGAGTGGCACTGCAGTGGCAGACAGGATGGCAGATTTAAAAAATAGGTCCCAAACAGCACATGATGCAAAGAAGAAAAAGAGGTGCAATGAGGTAGCTGGATGACTTTGCTAAGTGACACAAGTGTGCGACACAAACACCTGGCCCATCTAAGAATGTCACGCAGTGGCTGAATGTCGAAAGTTGCCCACAATTTTTTGGGCCACCGACAGCATCTCCTGCTCGCCCCTGTAATTTAAAAAAAAATTCTGCACCATCAAATTAATTGTATGTGCAAAACATGGGACGTGCTGGAATTTGCCCAGATGTAATACACGCACAATATTGGTGGCCTTATATAGCAGTACCCCATAACTTATACGGCTGAACCACCGGACTGGACTTATGCGGCAGTACCCCTGGACTTATATGGCAGCACCACTGGACTTATGGCAGCACAGGACACCACCACTGGACTTATAGCAGCACAGGACTCCACCAATGGACTGATGCAGCACAACACAGCACCACTGCACTGGACTTATACAGCAGCACTACTGGACTTATGGCAGCACAGGACACCACCACTGGACTTATGGCAGCACAGGACACCACGACTGGACTTATGGCAGCACAGGACACCACCACTGGACTTATGGCAGCACAGGACACCACCACTGGACTTATGGCAGCACAGGACACCACCACTGCACTGGATTTATATAGCAGCACCACTGGACTTATGGCAGCACAGGATACCACCCCTGGACTTATGGCAGCACAGGACACCACCACTGGGCTGATGCAGCACAACACAGCACCACTGGACTGGATTTATACAGCAGCACTGGGCTTATGGCAGCACAGGACACCACCACTGTGACTGGACTGATGCAGCACAAGACACCACCACTGGACTGATGCAGCACAATACAGCACTGGAATGACACATAACCACACGCGCCATGCCACTTTCCCACACAGACACTGAGGAGACACGTCCTCTCGCTACACTCTCCAGGACTGGAGTGAAAATGGCGGTGACGCACAGCTCCTTATATGGAATCCAAAACCTGCAAGAATCCGACAGTGGGATGATGACGTTTTGTTCTGGTTTCCGAGTCTGGCGGGAAAACCCGAGCCAGGCTCGGATCTGAGCTCGGGACGTTAATATTCGGTAGGGTTTGGTTCTCAGGGAACCGAACCCGCTCATCCCTAGTTAAAATATATATATGTTTTCCCAAACATCGGTACATCAGTCACAAACATCGGAACATAGCGACCATTGGAAACATTGCAGCTTTCATTTTGAGAGCTGGGTCAGCCACCATGTACACAGGGTGGGGTGGGATTTACACTTCACCAGTAGCTGTGCTCATTTACACTTCAACTGTGCGACCAGGTCAGATAAGACACTTGCTGGTATGGTCGCATCTGATGCAACCACGCCAGGCAAGTGGTTAAAACTGGGCATGACAAGGCATGCTGGGACCATACGTACCTACTATCCCAGAATGGCAGAGAGGCTCATGATTTTTCAGGTAGGCCCTCAGCCCTCCCAGGAAGGTGGTGGATCTTCTTTCCCCCCGTCCACTTAGGGCACCGAAACTTGTCCCTCTTGGGAACCCATCACTAATGAGAGGTCCCTAGTGGACACTTCCCATAGGAATGAATGGGGCTGCACTGATTGGTCACTTTGCAGCAGTTCTCACACAGGCAACTTATTCTGGAAGAATTCCAGCTAATTACAACCCACACACTATTGTTTGATTTGTTTACACTGGAAAAGATGCGATTGAGAGGGGACATTATTAATATTTATAAATACATAAAGGGACAATACAAGGATTTATCAAATGATCTGTTTATAAAAATAACGCTACATAGGACATGAGGACACACCCTGAGGTTAGAAGAAAAAATATTTTATAGACAACAGAGAAAAGGGTTCTTCACAGTAAGAGCAGTAAGTATTTGGAATTGTCTGCCAGAGAAGGTAGTAATGGTGAACTCAATCAATACTGTAAGTTTAAAAATGGATTAGATAAATTCCTAGCTGAAAAAAATATCCAAGGATACAGCATTTAAATGATGTAAAAATTTTATAATACAGGTTGAACTCGATGGACATTTGTCTGTTTTCAACCTCATCAACTATGTAACAACTGGCGACTTGTATGTTTAGATACAGAAAAAGGGAAATGTCCCGCACCAGGGTTAGTACATGAGAAGCTCAATTATGGAATATGTAGGATACACCAAATTATTTCATATACAGAAACAAAAATGTTCTTTAATGCTAGTAATTGGTAGTGCCACCTTCTGAGTCTTATGTATACATAATTACGAAGAAGAGAAAAAGCAAGTCAGTTTACAGTACAGTAGGTGCACTAATATCCCTATTAATAGTAGAAATAGTTAAAACCAACTTTATTAGGTATATGTTAAAATAAGGGTATCAGAAATGATAAAATATTCTAACCAATATTTAATAGTCCCAAAAATATTTTGAAAATGTGTACGTATTGTACCCTAACTCAGGTAAGACAAAGCAAAGTATTAAAATGATAGTAGAAGTAATTATGTGAAATAAATGAACAGGGGAATTCAATTAGCTCCAATATTTTTTTGAGCGTGAAAAACTCAAGATTATTTTCCATTTTTTACAAATTTTTCCCCCTAGGATATTCAATTAGCCCTAATTTTTGCACCCAGAAAAATATAATAGTAGTAGGTAAATTAATGGAAACACTCTTAAAAGAGTTGTAGATTATCTCAAATCCAGCAATTTACAGGATCCAAACAGCATGGATTCACTGGGTGGGAGATCATGTCAAACAAACCTTATTGACTTTTTTGACTGTGTGACTAAAGTGATGGATAAAGGTGGAACCGTGGATATAGCTTATCTAGACTTTAGTAAGGCTTTTGACACTGTTCCACATAGCAGACTGCTGACTGCTAAATAAACTTGAAAGCTTGGGATTGGATACTAAGACTGTTGAATGGATAAGATCTTGGTTGCAGGAGAGAAAACAGTTGTAGTAAATGGAGTGCAATCACAGGAGGAACATGTTACCAGTGGAGTACCCCAGGGATCTATACTTGGACCAGTACCTTTTAATATCTTTATTGGTGACATTGCAAATTGCATTAAAGGAAAAGTATGCCTTTTTGCAGATGACATAAGGTATGTTACAGTGTCGATGCACCAAGAGGGGTAAAACAAATGATTGAGGATCTAGGTAGACTAGAGGAATGATCAAGAGTGTGGCAATTACAGTTTAATGCCAAAAAATGCAAAATCACGCACTTGGGTCTCAAAAATCAAAGGCTAAATATAATATTAATGGCACTATACTGGAAACTACAGAGGAGGAAATGGATCTAGGAGTCACTATTTCAGGTGACTTAAAGGCAGGTAAGCAATGTAACAAAGCAATGAGGAAGGCTAGTCAGATGCTTGGCTGCATTGGGAGAGGAATCAGCAGCAGAAAGAAAGAAGTAATAATGCCACTGTGTAGGTCACTGGTATGGCCTCATCTATAATACTGTGTTCAATTCTGGAGGCCATATCTTCATAAGGATAATAATACATTAGAGACTTACAAGGAAGGGCAACTAAAATGGTGCATGGCCTGCATCACAAAACATACCCAGAAAGACTAAGAAATCTCAATATGTATAGTTTGGAGCAGAGAAGGGAAAGGGGGGACATGATGAAACTTTCAAATATATCCAGGGTTTTAACAAAGTCCAGGAGGGAAACTTTCTTCAAATGAAGAGAAGCAATAGGACACGAGGACATGCACTGAGACTGGAGGGGGGAGGTTCAGGGAAAATTTGCGGAAAAATTACTTCACAGAAAGGGTAGTGGACAGGTGGAATAACCTCCCATCAGAGGTGGTAGAGGCTAAGACAGTACAGCAATTTAAACATACATGGGATATAGACATAAGGATATCTTTACAAAGAAATAAGGATCAAATAAGGTTTGAGATAAAAATATGGTAAAAAAAAAAAAAGGGGGCAGACTAGATGGGCCAAGTGGTTCTTATCTGCCGTCAAATTCTATGTTTCTATTCATTTTCGGGTGAATTCACATAGATTTTGTGATATTGAGGGTACACGGAGCTACTGTATGTGTTGTGGCTTGCAGCTTGGCCATAAAACGTGGGATTTTTTAGGGATTTTTTTCAGGAACTGCCTAGATCCCTATAAAAAAAATTCCCTGATTATAGCTGCCAGCAGCCATGCTTTGGGGCTAATTAGATCAATCAGCCTGCTGTAAATTCCTATGGCTAATTGATTAATTCTCATCTATGGAGGCAGTCAATGATTATCTCTCTTCTGTAGATTACCCTCAGTTATCAGGAGATGATGTAGAGTTTCTTGAACGGCCCTTTGCTATCAAAGAATTGGAACTGACCCTATCTGCTACTCCTCTTGGGAAGAGTGCGGGCCCAGACGGCTTCCCAGTGAGCTACTATAAATCTCTCCAGTCATCCCTCATGTCGCTGTTTTTGAAAGCATATAATGCAATAACTACTGAGAATGCGTTTCCCCCCCAATCTTTGGAGGCGCATATTTCTATAATTCCTAAGGAAGGGAAAGACCCCACTCACTGCTTGTTATCGGCCTATCTCCTTACTCAATAATGATATCAAACTTTATGCTAAGATGTTAGCTAACAGGCTGAATTACTTCTTGCCGACTCTGATCCACGGAGACCAGGTGGGATTCGTGAAGGGAAGGGAGGCCAAGGATAACACCACAAAAATAATCGACCTCATCCATCACGCCATGCGTAACAGCAAGACTATGATTCTTTTGTCCACGGACGCGGAGAAGGCCTTCAATAGGATTAACTGGCAGTTCATGGAGGGCCTTCTCCACCGTCTAGGACTGGGGCCATATTGCTTGCATAGGATACTTGCTCTTTATAAAAATCCCTCCGCACGAGTGCGTGTTAATGGGGCTTTATCAGACCCATTTGTGATTCAGAATGGTACGCGTCAGGGATGCCCTTTATCTCCCCTTATTTTTGTTTTATGTATGGAGGCAGTGGCGAGGGCGAATTGTTCAAATTATAATATTAGGGGTCTCCGGCTCGGTGACTCTGAATATAAGTTGGCTTTATTTGCCGAAGATCTTCTTGCCACCATAACTTCTCCGGTGACCTCCCTCCCTGCCCTTATGCATGAATTTCACAGATTTAGTCATGTCTCTGATTTTAAAATAAACTACGCAAAATCTGTAGCAATTAATATTTTGGCGCCCACCTCTATGGTAAATAGCCTTAAAGGCTCGTTCCCTTTCCTCTGGAATCCGAGCCAGCAGAAATATTTGGGAATTCTGCTGTCTCCTAATACTAATTCCCTGTTTCAACTTAATTTTCTCCCACTTTTGAAGCAACTCAAGGTGAATTTTCAAAATTGGTCCCTACTGAAGCTGTCCTGGGTTACATTTAATCTACCCGATTAAATGTAATCAAAATGAGTATTCTCCCTAAGTTTTTATACTTACTACAATCTCTACCAATTACCATACTGTCTTCCTTTTTTAAGGATTTACAGAGCATGGTGGGTCGATTTATTTGGGGATCACTTGGACCCCGCATATCTCGAACCACTCTAATTAGAAGCCGAATACGAGGCGGCCTTCAGCTGCCCTGCTTCCTAGCGTACTATCATGCCATTCACCTTGCTAGGCTTGTCGAGATGTCCAGACCTCATGTTATGAAACAATGGCCGCTTATTGTGGATCACACAGCTCCAGTTCCATCAGGTGTCCTCCCGTGGATGTCTAGATGTCCTCGCCTCACTCACCCCACTCTGAGCCCTACACTTCAATGCTGGCAAAAATATAAGAACCTTTTGGATTTTAAATCAAGAATCCCTCTATCTACGCCCCTGTTTAATAACCCTGATTTCCCCCCGGGCATGCCGCCATTTAGACTGCCCTCCTGGTCGACTGCGGGTATTTCTCGTATCTGCCATTTAGTCACAAATTCTAGCATTTGCTCCTTTGAGGATCTTCAACGGAAACATGACCTTCCGGCTAATTCCTTTTGGTTTTATTTGCAGGTTAGGCACTTCATCTACTCTTTTGGGAAACACGCTCTGTCATTCACCCCCACTAAATATGAATCTTTATGTTTGTCTCCTCCCCCTCCTAGACATCTGATATCACAGCTGTATTGTTAATGCCTCACTGATATAACTGCCGGTCCTCCCTCTTATGTTTCAGCATGGCAAGGTGAATTATGTAGAGATTTGACGGAAGATCAGTGGACCTGTATTTTTACTCACACTTTTGCTACCTCCTCTTCCCTCCAAGTGTTAGTTACGCAATATAAGCTCTTAGCCTGTTGGTATAGATGTCCAGTAATAGGTCCACCAGATGCATCCCAACATACCCTCTACTTGCTGGTGGTGCAACCTGGAATCGGGCACTCCTCTCTACATATGGTGGAGTTGTCCGGTTTTGATGAGTTTTTGTCTAAAAATACATGATGTATGTTCAACAATCACTGGCCTTACACTACCTAACACGCCTGAGTTCTGGTTGTTTAACCTGATGGAGATACCTATCTCCGTTTATAAAACCTCACTTCTTCGACATTTGATGAATGCTGCAAAAGCAAAAAGAAGAGATGTAGAGAGCACACAATGACGCTTACAGATGTGGGGGGAGGTCAGAAGGGCCTTATAGGTGTATTTTTAAAAGCCAGCCAGGGACTCCAAGTAGCAGTAAAGTTTAACGAGGGTGATTTCATAAAGGATGATAAGTCATCAATTAACATATAATGATCAAGCCTCTGAAACCAACGGGAGATAGGAGGGCATGAGGTGGTTCTCCGATAACATGGTATTTTCTCTTATGTCCTTTCACCTTTATCTTTTTCGATTTTCCTGTTTTTCTCTTCTTCTTATCAGTATTCTCTATGTGGCTGTATTGATGATGCCTGTTTATATTATGTTCCTGTTATGACAACTGTATTTCTACTTGTACAGTTATATTCAATGGAATATTGATTGTTCTTTGTGTTTCTCTGTTTGCAGCCTTGATGGCCTCAATTGTTTATTTGTTTCTTTTACACTAATAAAAACAGATTGTACTAAAATAGTGCAGGCACTATTATAGGTAGGTCCTGGATGAATTTATATAATGTGTTAGCAGTGCCGTTTCTAGCGGCGGGCGAGCCGTGCAACCGCACGGGGCGCCCGCCGCGGCACTTTGTGACTCCTTATCTCCTCTCCTCCCTCTTCCCGAGCGCTCCTGCTCGGGGGGCGGAGTTTCGCGGAATGACGCGTTTGCCCCGCCCCCCGAGCAGCAGCGCTCGGTGAGAGGGAGGAGAGGAGATAAGCCTGGAAGGAGGAGGCGGCCGGCGCGAGGGACGTGAGTCGGCGGGACCCGAAGAGCGGGAAGATGTAAGTATTATCTCTATCTCTCTCTCCCCCTTCCTTCCCCCCCCACTTGACACTGATGGTGTAGGAGCTTCCGCAGTATAGCAAATATATTGATTCACGCTTTTTTGCATTGATTAAGATATTTACTGTTAATCACAAAATGTGTTCGTGTATCCTTAATAATATTGGACAGATATATTCAGACTATATACCTCGAATATCTTGTTTTAAAGCATGACGTGTTCAAGGACAAGGCAACGCCAGATGTATCCAAGGCTAATTGGAAAGAAGTTTATGTCCGAAAGACTGATAAACGAAGCACTAAACATTTTCTAGAATGTTCTAATTGCTAATTATAATCTTGTATGACAATTGATGTATTACAGTTTTTGAGACATACATGGTGTATTCTGATTGGCTAAATGTATTGGCAAACATGAATCCTTTGTCTTTGAGCTATAAAAATAAACCTTATATGGCCCCTAAGCAGGTCAACTATGGACTGCTTAGGTTACACATGATCCTGTGTCACCTTTTCATTCACGGATCTCCAACCGGTTGCAAAAGAAACAGAATTCTGACTGATGACTGCAGAGAGTTTATAGACCAGACCTGAATAGGTTAACATACCCTAACATTTTGGGAGCATCGTCCGGAGATATTCCAGCATCTCCTCCACTGGCAACAAATCCTCTGATCTTTCAGGAACCGCTGATAAAAAAAACGGTAAGTGAGATTTAATGTGTAGATTTCTACCTGCTCATTTGAATCAGCGTTTCTTGAATTAATCTGCGGAAGTCCAGTCGGGAAGGTCAGAGAATATCTTAAAGAGCCCAGTGTCAGTCAGAAGAAATTTTTTTTAAGGTACCATACATTTATGTTATATTGTTGAATTGTGGGTAAATATCTCCAGCTAATTTGTCACAAGTGTACAGGGGGAATTAATCAAATATCCAGAAAAAAGTTAAATTTTTAAAAGGTGGCGTATGGCCAAGGTGTATTCTAATGCTGATAAACAGTTTGAATTGAGAAATAACCAAAGAGGTGTATGCAAATCATGTACCTGTGTTGTTGTGTTAAGAAAATACAAAGGGTCCGTAGCACCGAGATTGGTGGCAATTACAAGCACTGAAGTCTCATTTGGTTATGTGGAAAATGATGATGAATTTTATTGTAAAATAGGTTGTCATTTAAAAAAGGGAATTGTTGGAACATTACATTAAGAATGATTCATCTAACATCATAACCTATTGGCCTAGGAACCACATAATCCCAGGTCTAAGACCCATGTGCCCGTGCAGCCTCAAACAGCTGCCGTGCACACAGATAACAGATATAGCATTTACTGTCATCCTTGTTTTTGGATCCTTGCACTGTTGTATGTACTCTGCCAATATGCTTTTGAAAAGGTGGGGGGGAGTCGGGTTGTCTGCTGAATAATGAAACCAGTGTCAGTAACTAGATTCTCCTGCACACATTGTACTGTATATATTGTATGTCCCTATGCAAGACAGTTAAGGGGTAGGAATGGGTCAGTAATAAAGAACAGCTACTGTCTGAAAGAGACACAAGGTGAACGTATTCCAAGAATAGTGGGGAGTTTACCAAGAACACAAGGAACAACAGGGGTACTGGAACAAGCAGGAGTCTATATATGCAGAGGGATAGACCCTTGGAGTGACTTAACAATAATATTAGGGACGCATCTCAGTGATCCAGAAGAAATAATCTATTATGCAGGTCTCACTTGGGGAGCAGTACTAACAGATTTTCCACCAATACAGGGAGGAAGGGGCAATACTACAACCCCAGTCATTTGTCCACAGACGGATTTAAGGAGCTCTTTAGGTACAAGGATAGAAGAGATTCTTCAGAGTCAGCGTCTCACAAGGAGATTTTAAGTCCCTCATAAGGGGTTACTAAAATACCACATCAGGAGGGGTTCAAACCCGTGGATATTGTTAGTAACAGGGAGGGGAAGAAAGCTCTGAAAGGAATAAGAATTTTTTTTCAAAAGAGCAGGTTTTCCGTCAGAAGGGACACTAGACCTAGAGAAATGGGAAAAATTTGACTCCTGTAACAAGAGTTGGATAATAAAGCTCTAAAAGGAGATTTTAAGTCCCTCATAAGGAGTTACTAAAATACCACATCAGGAGGGGTTCCGCGCACGTTCACCCAGGCATGGGAGCGCGGTCTGTAAAGATGTCAGGGCCCGACAAACCCGTGGATATTGTTAGTAACAGGGAGGGGAGGAAAGCTTTGAAAGGAATAAAAATTTGCCTCCTGTAACAAGAGTTGGATAATTAAGCATAATTGTAGAGATCAAGTATCCATCTGGATCACTGTAGCACAAGAAAGAGAAAATGAAAAAAAAATAAGAAAAGCCAAAGAAAAGAATGCCATACCGAAGGTAACAGTTCACGTTGTCCAGGAACAAAGCAAGTGGAAAATCAGAAGCCAAACGCAAGGGGCCACAGGAAGGAACTCAAAAGAAGGAACCAAGCAAGATGACAGAAAGTGTTATTTCTGCAAGCAAAAAGGACATTTCAAGAAGAATTGCAAAAAATACAAGGAATGGTATGAAAACCAGCAAGAAAAACCTAAAGCATGAAGAAGTGGCTTCCCGAGGTACCTCCCTGCCAAAACACCATCTGAACAAGAAAATGATCAAGTGACCCTTGTACTGCCAACAGGTCACCAATATCAATGCATTATAGACTCGGGAGCAAGCCGAACAATTTTAAAGCAGCAAGAGGTACCAAGTGAATTAATGACCACTGAGACCTAGTCCAGCAACAGCACCTCCACACTATACCCCACCCCTATACCCAGACATGCATGCACACCCAGGTACCCCTAGTATGAACAGAATTGAATCATCTGCAAGCTCACTAACAGTGAAATTGAAAAGAGATGAACCAGGAAAAGAGTGACGAATAATCAGCACTATCTTGAAAGGATCTGTGGTTGAAAACTCCGAATGATTTACCTAAACTATGTGTACAGAATATGCCCCAGTGTCCTGATACTTTATCACAAGAAACCCCAACAAGATCAAACCAAAGAAACTGGGCACCTAAAGTTCCCCTCATGTTTAAACGAGTGGTAGACACCTGGAATTAAGCTATGAGTCCAGTAAACAATTGTCCACAATCAGGAACTATAGGCGAAAGGGTGCAAATCAGGTGAAGAGGAGAAGCAAGGGGTCAAGACACAGCCTCTACAGCTTTTCATGCCCAGGTGCATAATGTACAGAATAAACTGACATATTTTCCAGAAAGATTGTGTTCGGTATGTCAGTTTAGCGTTCCAGAAGGATATGAACATTGCCCAAATTGTGGAAACTGGATTTCACCCCATGAACCACCATGCCAAGATATCTATGCGACTAGAAATACTGAAAGACGGTCATCATTGCCTGTTTCTCTGTATCCAGCACAAGTACAGAGAATACGCAACCCAGATAATGCAGCCAGGACGAACGAACCATACATCGTACAGAGCCAACACCACAAACCATGGTATGGCAATGACCTCGCAAATATAGTTGCAGAGTCCCCAGATCCTAGAAAAAACCCAACAGCATTTTATGCCTATATGGAAAGAATTCAAACTATATGGACACCGGCATGGGTCGACTACCACCAGTTGTGTGAGGCTATACTAGGACCAGGAACTGCCCAAACAGTAAGCACCATGTTAAAAGCAGATGCAGTAGATGATTGCCCAGCCATAAAGGACGTTCCGACAGAGGAAAATAGAACAACGTTTGAAAGTGGAAAGATGTACATGACAAGACTTAAGAGATGGTGTCATGCACAGACACTCAGAGCACCAACAGCCCCAGATTTGAAACAGGAAAAGACTGAGTCCATCAGAACTTACTATGATAAAGTCACTATACGACACACAAGATGATAGAATATGAAGGTGTGCAACAGTGTACTCAGTCACCACTGGCAGTTTGATAAAAGTGACTTTACCCACAGGAGACCCAAGGGTTTCAAGAGCTGTTTTTATGCACAACCAGATTCCTCTACGTTTACTTACAGATCAAGCCATTGCAACGACTGGATTGGGAGGTTAAGCCCTACCCCTGCAAGAAAGCAAAGATGTAACCTGAAATACAAGCTGCTATACAAGACTATCTCTCACGGGAAAAGTAAGACAAAGAGGAACAACAACTCCCAGCATAAACATCATTATGTTAAACACCAGCCTTGGACTAAGAAGATGACATGCCAGCAGCAGTGAGAAAGAATATGCAAGTTAAGAAAGGACAAAGTATGAAGAATAATGAATGAATCATAAAGAGAGGTGATTGGAAAAAGAAAAGTTGAGAAACAATATGAAGGTCGCATGAAAGTTTGGAGACTAAAGGAAGTCTGCTTTAAGAAGGACAAAGAAAGACATCTGACAAGTGGTCAGTACTACATGGCAAGATTACAGAGATAATGCAATGTTTTAAAGCAACAGAAGCTCCGGGGTTTAAAGCAAATAATAAGGAACAAGACAGAAAAAGTTCCAGAAGACAAATTAATGATGCTTCTTCTGCCAATATGAAGTACAAGCTTCTTCAGGTACTCCCCAGTGAACATAATGTCTCCAGAGGAAACAGCAGAAGGTATGATTACAGTCACCTTGCCCACTGGAGAAATACGTTTGTGCCTAATGAATACTGGAGCCAGCACACGCAGAAGACAGCAGAGGGAGATACCACAAGAACTGATGATATCAGAAATTCTTAAAAGGACAGGAGATGCAAGAACTCCAGTCACCAATACCAGCCCAGTTCTTGACCTCGGAGTACATGTCCAGTGACTTTGCTGAAGCACAATGTACTAAAGCTTATCCAAGGAGAATACAGTACACACCAGCAGAAGTTTAACTTTCCAGCAACTTATCAAAGGAAAGAACAAAAAGCCATTTAGAAGCAAGTTAAAACAGAAGTTCAGTATTGGCTCATTCCCGCAGTACCAGTTGTAGAAGAAAGGAAGCAATACTACTGGACCAGGATAGCCATGTGGAGGGGCTATATCACCAAGTGATTTATCCACAAAACACACAGCTAAATACAGGATGTGAATGAACTGCTGATTGCCACCACCACTAAAAGAAGTACCAAGAAGGGGCAGTGTCCTTAGTGAAGTTTCTGGAAGACCAAGACTGCAGAGCCTCAGAAGGAGAAATTGCAGCTAGTCAAGCAAGAGTTAATCTTCCTAGGACACCCAAGGTACCCGACATCTAACAAAAGTGAGAAGGAAAAGATTCAGACTGCAAGCTTAGATGCCAACTAGTGTCAAGCAAGTCAGATGATCATTCCTGGGCCTAGTAGGACACTACAGAACACGGATACCTCTAGCACCAGTCTACATGCAAGCATTGTATGACAACACTGAAAGGGAGGAGGGTCCGCATCCTACATACAGCAACAGATGAATTAAGCTATTGAACAATTGGAAACAGCAGTTGCCTCATCTCAAGCCGTAGAACTACCTGACTATTAAAGAAGGAGGCCATACATAGAAGTCCTTATGCAAAATCATGGACTGAGGTGAAGACCAGTGGCCTACAACTCAAGCAAGCTTGACAGCGGTAATCAAAGAGCACCTACCGGCATCAGAGCAGTGATAGCAGAACAGTCCTAGAAGAGTATAAGAGCACAGACACAGTGCTGAATCAGTAGTCCTAGAAGAGGACAAGAGCACAGGCATAGTGCTGAATCATGAACTTATCATCCAGGGTCCACATGCAGGTACAGAGAAGCTTCAACAAGCAAGAACCAGACACCTGTCAGTGGCAAGGCTGACCATGTATGAAGTAGCACTGCCAAAGTGCGACAAGTAACCATCAGACGATGTATTACCCTCAACTCAGCAACCCTTTTCCAACATTAATCAATAAAGGTGTTGAATCTCAAGATTCAAAAGGAGGGAAATACAGATTATCTACTGATGAATGGGAAAGCCAGAAGTTTCTAACATTCACTCACGAAGGTAAACAATATTGTTGGACACGATTACCCCAAGGGGGAGCAACCAGTCCATCGGATTTCTCAGAGGCAATGGCATTAATCCTGCAGAAATGGAGACCGCACTTTACAGACACCCAGTTAGTTAAATATGTCGATGATCTGCTTATTGCTGCACAGACAGAAGAGAAGTGAAAAAAAGGAAACAGCATCACTACTCATCTTTTTGGCAGAAGAAGATTGCAGAGTGTCAAAAGCCAAACTACAGCTAGAACAGAAAAGAGTTATCTTTTTAGGACACTGCATATCCCAAGGAACAAGGCATCTTACTGATGAAAGAACAAAAGCAATAACTCAAGCAAAAACCCCAAGAACATTAAAGGAAATCAGAGCTTTTCTGGGCCTTATTGGTTATTGCAGAGAATGGATACCCTCAGCCTCATTACTAATGCAACCCCTATATGAATTAACAAAAAAGGAGGCGTCAGCAGAAAACAGGGACACCATTGAAGAAGCAGTAAGAAAACTAAAGCAAGCCATAATAACAGCCCCAGCATTGGGATTGCCTGATTACAAAAAGCCTTTTAACCTATTCTGCCATGAAAACAGAGGGCATTCTTTAGGGGTGCTCACCCAGAAATACGGACCAAAACAAAGACCAGTGGCATACTATTCAGCCCAGCTGGATCCAATTATCAGAGGAACACCATCCTGTGTCCGAGCAGTGGCAGCAGCAGCAATACTGAGGGAAAAGGTGACAGACATCATTGTGCTTGATCATCCACTGTGTATACAAGTACCGCACGCTGTAACAGAAATACTAAGTCAAGAAAAAAAGCAAGCATCTTTCTGCAGCCAGACTTGCCAAATATGAAGTAGCACTATTAAGCGCCTCCCATGTCACCATCACAAGATGCACTGTACTAAACCTAGCTACACTCCTTCCCATCAACGATTCAGAAGAGGGGAGGAGAGGGGGAAATGGTAATGATGGTAAATCGTCAGATGAGGAGGAAAATGCTGCTACAGACGCAGAAAATACAACACAAACATTTCCACATGATTGCCTAGCCCTCATGGAATTAGAGACTTTACCTCTTCCTAATGTCCAAGATACACCACTGGACAATCCAGACACGAACCTGTTCGTCGATGGATCAAGATATTATGATAATGGATCCCCAAGGACAGGATATGCAGTAACAACTGAAACTGAAGTCATAGACTCTGGACCATTGCTACCAAGAATGTCAGCACAAGAAGCAGAACTCATAGCAATGACCAGAGCCTGCATACATGCTGAAAACATGACAGCTAACATCTAGTCCCAGGATTACGCTGTTATTTGGAAAAGTAGGGACTTCAAAGGTGCAAATGGAAAACCCATCAAACATGCCAGTTTGATTATGGAACTCTTCAGAGCATTGGAACTACCTAAAAGGATTGGCATAATCAAGGTACAAGCACATACTAAGAGCCAAACCATGGAAGCTAAAGGAAATGCATTTGCAGATGCAGAAGCCAAGAGAATTGCCTTACAATCAAAAGAACTTGAGCAAGTCTTAGTAGCTCAAGATGTGAAGCAAATGCCCAGTGAAGAGGAGCTGATCAAAATTCAACAACAAGCATCACAAGGAGAAAAGGAGAAATGGAGACGATTGGGGGCAGAAGAAGATGAACATGGACTTTGGAAGTCAAGAGAATTAAAGTACTGTCTACCAGCAGCTCTATTTCCACCTATGTTACAAGTAGCTCATGGACAAGTACATCATTCAAAGGAAGCCATGGTAAATAGAGTACAAGAGCATTGGATAGCTCCAGGCTTCAATAAAGCTGCAACAAACTTTGTAGCAGGATGCTGGATCTGTGGAATCAGCAATCCAGGACAAATAACCAAGACACCTCTAGGAACTATACCCAAAGCCTCTTACCCATTTCAAAGACTACAAATCAACTATATACAGTTGCCACGAAGCGGTCCATATGAATATGTACTAGTAACAACGGACATGTTTAGTCACTGGGCCGAAGCCTGGCCAGTAAGCAAAGCCACAGCAAAAAACACTGCAAAGAAACTGATAGCAAAAGTAGTATGTAGATTTGGGATACCTGAGGTTATAGAATCAGATAGAGGTACACATTTCACAGGAGAAGTCATGCAGCATATAATGAAAGATTTGGGGGTACAGCAGGCCTTCCACGTGCCTTACCGCCCCCAGGCGAGTGGGAGGGGGGACATCTGAACTTTGACCTTAAGCTAAAACCACAGAAAATGATGACAGAAACCAAAAGAACTTGGCCAGAATGCCTACCTATAGTCTTGTTTAATATTAGGACCACACCCATGAGACCTAGTAAACTGACTCCATATGAAATATTGTTTGGGTCAGCTCCAAGAACAGGTTGTTATTATCCACAACAATTACAACATAATCATGGTGATTTAACAGGTTATGTACAGGAGGTCTGTAAAACATTGACTAACCTCCATTGCCGAGTGTTTTCTTCCATTCCAGACCCAGAAGGATCAGCTACGCATAAGCTAAATCCAGGAGATTGGGTCTATTTAAAGAAACATGTGAGAAAGACCTTTGAACCAAGATATGATGGTCCATATCAAGTGCTGCTAACCATGTCTACCTTAAATTAAGGTGAAAGGTCGTGATACCTGATTACATGCATCCCACTCGAAGAAGTTGACAGTGACTCTCCAGCCAGAAGAATGAAGTTGCTTATCCTTTGGTTGTTGTTAGGGGTAATCCCCAAGGTTTGGACTATAAGTCCAGGGGACTAGTTTACTGAAAGGGAATAGTTCAGACCTAGTGTAGGTAGTATAGGGAGAAAAAGTGGAATCAAAAAGAGGGGAAATGATGGTGTAGGAGCTTCCGCAGTATAGCAAATATATTGATTCACGCTTTTTTGCATTGATTAAGATATTTACTGTTAATCACAAAATGTGTTCGTGTATCCTTAATAATATTGGACAGATATATTCAGACTATATACCTCGAATATCTTGTTTTAAAGCATGACGTGTTCAAGGACAAGGCAACGCCAGATGTATCCAAGGCTAATTGGAAAGAAGTTTATGTCCGAAAGACTGATAAACGAAGCACTAACCATTTTCTAGAATGTTCTAATTGCTAATTATAATCTTGTATGACAATTGATGTATTACAGTTTTTGAGACATACATGGTGTATTCTGATTGGCTAAATGTATTGGCAAACATGAATCCTTTGTCTCTGAGCTATAAAAATAAACCTTATATGGCCCCTAAGCAGGTCAACTATGGACTGCTTAGGTTACACATGATCCTGTGTCACCTTTTCATTCACGGATCTCCAACCGGTTGCAAAAGAAACAGAATTCTGACTGATGACTGCAGAGAGTTTATAGACCAGACCTGAATAGGTTAACATACCCTAACAACACCTGCCTGCCGCACTATGTAAAATGGGGATAACTGCCTGCCGCACTGTGTAAAATGGGGATACCTGCCTGCCGCACTGTGTAAAATGGGGACACCTGCCTGCCGCACTGTGTAAAATGGGGACACCTGCCTGCCGCACTGTGTAAAATGGGGATGCCTGCCGCACTGTGTAAAATGGGGATACCTGCCTGCCGCACTGTGTAAAATGGGGACACCTGCCTGCCGCACTGTGTAAAATGGGGATACCTGCCTGCCGTAATGTGTAAAATGGGGACACCTGCCTGCTGCACTGTGTAAAATGGGGATATCTGCCTGCGTACTGTGTAAAATGGGGATATCTGCCTGCGTACTGTGTAAAATGGGGGCACGTGCCTGCCGCGCTGTGTAAAATGGGGATACCTGCCTGCCGCACTGTGTAAAATGGGGACACCTGCCTGCCGCACTGTGTAAAATGGGGGCACCTGCCTGCGTACTGTGTAAAATGGGGATATCTGCCTGCCGTACTTTGTAAAAATAAGAATTTACTTACCGATAATTCTATTTCTCGTAGTCCGTAGTGGATGCTGGGGACTCCGTCAGGACCATGGGGAATAGCGGCTCCGCAGGAGACAGGGCACAAAAATAAAGCTTTAGGATTAGGTGGTGTGTACTGGCTCCTCCCCCTATGACCCTCCTCCAAGCCTCAGTTAGGATACTGTGCCCGGACGAGCGTACACAATAAGGAAGGATATTGAATCCCGGGTAAGACTCATACCAGCCACACCAATCACACCGTATAACTTGTGATCTGAACCCAGTTAACAGTATGACAAACATAGGAGCCTCTGAACAGACGGCTCACAACAATAACAACCCGAATTTGTTTGTAACAATAACTATGTACAAGTATTGCAGACAATCCGCACTTGGGATGGGCGCCCAGCATCCACTACGGACTACGAGAAATAGAATTATCGGTAAGTAAATTCTTATTTTCTCTAACGTCCTAAGTGGATGCTGGGGACTCTGTCAGGACCATGGGGATTATACCAAAGCTCCCAAACGGGCGGGAGAGTGCGGATGACTCTGCAGCACCGAATGAGAGAACTCAAGGTCCTCCTCAGCCAGGGTATCAAATTTGTAGAATTTTGCAAACGTGTTTGCCCCTGACCAAGTAGCAGCTCGGCAGAGTTGTAATGCCGAGACCCCCCGGGCAGCCGCCCAGGATGAGCCCACTTTCCTTGTGGAATGGGCCTTGACAGATTTAGGTTGTGGCAAGCCTGCCACAGAATGTGCAAGTTGAATTGTGCTACAAATCCAACGAGCAATCGTCTGCTTAGAAGCAGGAGCACCCATCTTGTTGGGTGCATACAATATAAACAGTGAGTCAGACTTTCTGACTCCCGCCGTTCTTGAAATATATATTTTCAATGCCCGGACCACGTCCAACAACTTGGAATCCTCCAAATCGTTAGTAGCCGCAGGCACCACAATAGGCTGGTTCAGGTGAAACGCTGACACCACCTTAGGCAGAAAATGAGGACGCGTCCGCAGTTCTGCCCTGTCCGTATGGAAAATCAGATATGGGCTCTTATATGATAAAGCCGCCAATTCTGATACTCTCCTGGCTGAAGCCAGGGCCAGTAGCATGGTTACTTTCCATGTAAGATACTTCAACTCCACCGATTTGAGCGGCTCAAACCAATGGGATTTGAGAAAATCCAAGACTACATTAAGATCCCACGGTGCCACTGGGGGCACAACCGGGGGCTGTATATGTAGTACTCCTTTTACAAAAGTCTGGACTTCAGGAACTGAAGCCAATTCTTTCTGGAAGAAAATCGACAGGGCCGAAATTTGAACCTTAATGGACCCCAATTTGAGGCCCATAGACAATCCTGTTTGCAGGAAATGTAGGAATCGACCCAGTTGAAATTCCTCCGTGGGGGCCTTCCTGGCCTCACACCACGCAACATATTTCCTCCAAATGCGGTGATAATGTTGTGCAGTCACCTCCTTCCTGGCTTTTACCAGTGTAGGAATGACCTCTTCCGGAATGCCTTTTTCCCTTAGAATTCGGCGTTCAACCGCCATGCCGTCAAACGCAGCCGCGGTAAGTCTTGGAATAGACACGGTCCCTGCTGAAGCAGGTCCCGTCTTAGAGGTAGAGGCCACGGATCCTCCGTGAGCATCTCTTGAAGTTCCGGGTACCAAGTTCTTCTTGGCCAATCCGGAGCCACTAGTATCGTTCTTACTCCCTTTTGCCGTATAATTCTCAGTACTTTTGGTATGAGAGGCAGAGGAGGGAACACATACACTGACTGGAACACCCACGGTGTTACCAGAGCGTCCACAGCTATTGCCTGAGGGTCTCTTGACCTGGCGCAATACCTGTCCAGTTTTTTGTTGAGGCGGGACGCCATCATATCCACCATTGGTTTTTCCCAACGGTTCACAATCATGTGGAAGACTTCTGGATGAAGTCCCCACTCTCCCGGGTGTAGATCGTGTCTGCTGAGGAAGTCTGCTTCCCAGTTGTCCACTCCCGGAATGAATACTGCTGACAGTGCTATCACATGATCTTCCGCCCAGCGAAGAATCCTTGCAGCTTCTGCCATTGCTGTCCTGCTTCTTGTGCCGCCCTGTCTGTTTACGTGGGCGACTGCCGTGATGTTGTCCGACTGGATCAACACCGGCTGACCCTGAAGCAGGGGTTTTGCCAGACTTAGAGCATTGTAAATCGCTCTTAGCTCCAGTATATTTATGTGAAGAGACATCTCCAGGCTTGACCATACTCCCTGGAAGTTTCTTCCCTGTGTGACCGCTCCCCAGCCTCTCAGACTGGCATCCGTGGTCACCAGGACCAAGTCCTGTATGCCGAATCTGCGGCCCTCTAACAGATGAGCACTCTGCAACCACCACAGAAGAGACACCCTTGTCCGTGGCGATAAGGTTATCCGCTGATGCATCTGCAGATGTGATCCGGACCATTTGTCCAGCAGATCCCACTGAAAAGTTCGTGCGTGGAATCTGCCGAATGGAATCGCTTCGTAAGAAGCCACCATCTTTCCCAGGACTCTTGTGCATTGATGCACAGACACTTTCCCTGGTTTTAGGAGGTTCCTGACAAGTTCGGATAACTCCCTGGCTTTCTCCTCCGGAAGAAACACCTTTTTCTGAACCGTGTCCAGAATCATTCCCAGGAACAGCAGACGTGTCGTCGGGGTCAACTGAGATTTTGGAAAATTCAGAATCCACCCGTGTTGTTGCAGCACTAGTCGGGTTAGTGCTACTCCGTCCTCCAGCTGTTCTCTGGACCTTGCCCTTATCAGGAGATCGTCCAAGTAAGGGATAATTAATACGCCTCTTCTTCGCAGAAGAATCATCATTTCGGCCATTACCTTGGTAAAGACCCGAGGTGCCGTGGACAATCCAAACGGCAGCGTCTGAAACTGATAATGACAGTTTTGCACCACGAACCTGAGGTACCCTTGATGTGAAGGGCAAATTGGGACATGCAGGTAAGCATCCTTTATGTCCAGGGACACCATAAAGTCCACTTCTTCCAGATTCGCTATCACTGCTCTGAGTGATTCCATCTTGAACTTGAATTTTTGTATGTACAGGTTCAAAGATTTCAGATTTAGAATAGGTCTCACCGAGCCGTCCGGCTTCGGTACCACAAATAGCGTGGAGTAATACCCCTTTCCCTGTTGTAGGAGGGGTACCTTGACTATCACCTGCTGAGAAAACAGCTTGTGAATGGCTTCCAATACCGTCGCCCTGTCTGAGGGAGACGTTGGCAAAGCAGACTTTAGGAACCTGCGAGGGGGAGACTTCTCGAATTCCAACCTGTAACCCTGAGATACTACCTGCAGGATCCAGGGGTCCACCTGTGAGCAAGCCCACTGTGCGCTGAAATTCTTGAGTCGACCCCCCACCGCTCCTGAGTCCGCTTGTAAGGCCCCAGCGTCATGCTGAGGGCTTTGCAGAACCCTGAGAGGGCTTCTGTTCCTGGGCAGGGGCTGCTTGCTGCCCTCTCTTACCCCTTCCTCTGCCCCGAGGCAGATATGACTGTCCTTTTGTCCGCTTGTTCTTATAGGACCGAAAGGACTGCGGCTGAAAAGACGGTGTCTTTTTCTGTTGGGAGGGGGTCTGAGGTAAAAAGGTGGATTTTCCGGCAGTTGCCGTGGCCACCAGATCCGATAGACCGACGCCAAATAATTCCTCCCCTTTATACGGCAATACTTCCATATGTCGTTTGGAATCCGCATCACCTGACCACTGTCGCGTCCATAAACTCCTTCTGGCAGATATGGACATCGCATTTACTCTCGATGCCAGAGTGCAAATATCTCTCTGAGCATCTCGCTTATAAAGGAAAGCATCCTTTAATTTCTCTATAGTCAATAAAATACTGTCCCTATCCAGGGTATCAATATTTTCAGTCAGGGAATCCAACCAGACGACCCCAGCACTGCACATCCAGGCTGAGGCGATGGCTGGTCGCAGTATAACACCAGTATGTGTGTATATACTTTTTAGGGTAGTTTCCAGTCTCCTATCAGCTGGATCCCTGAGGGCGGCCGTATCAGGAGACGGTAACGCCACTTGTTTTGATAAGCGCGTGAGCGCCTTATCCACCCTAGGGGGTGTTTCCCAGCGCGCCCTAACCTCTGGCGGGAAAGGGTATAATGCTAATAACTTTTTTGAAATTAGCACTTTTCTATCTGGGTTAACCCACGCTTCATCACATACATCATTTAATTCCTCTGATTCAGGAAAAACTACAGGTAGTTTTTTCACCCCCCACATAATACCCCTTTTTGTGGTACTTGCAGTATCAGAGATATGCAAAGCCTCCTTCATTGCCGTGATCATATAACGTGTGGCCCTACTTGAAAATACGTTTGTTTCATCACCGTCGACACTAGATTCAGTGTCTGTGTCTGGGTCTGTGTCGACCGACTGAGGTAAAGGGCGCTTTACAGCCCCTGACGGTGTCTGAGACGCCTGGGCAGGTACTAACTGGTTTGCCGGCCGTCTCATGTCGTCAACTGATTTTTGTAATGTGCTGACATTATCACGTAATTCCATAAACAAAGCCATCCATTCCGGTGTCGACTCCCTGGGGGGTGACATCACCATTATCGGCAATTTGCTCTGCCTCCACACCAACATCGTCCTCATACATGTCGACACACACGTACCGACACACAGCAGACACACAGGGAATGCTCTTATCGAAGACAGGACCCCACTAGCCCTTTGGGGAGACAGAGGGAGAGTTTGCCAGCACACACCCAAGCGCTATAATATATATGGGAACAACCTTATATAAGTGTTGTTCCTTATAGCAGCTTAAATATATCAAAATATCGCCAAAAAATGCCCCCCCTCTCTGTTTTACCCTGTTTCTGTAGTGCAGTGCAGGGGAGAGTCCTGGGAGCCTTCCTCACAGCGGAGCTGAGCAGGAAAATGGCGCTGTGTGCTGAGGAGAATAAGCCCCGCCCCCTATTTCGGCGGGCTTTTCTCCCGGAGTTTTAGATATCTGGCATGGGTTAAATACATACATATAGCCTCAATGGCTATATGTGATGTATTCTTTTGCCATAAAGGTATTAAATATTGCTGCCCAGGGCGCCCCCAGCAGCGCCCTGCACCCTCCGTGACCGCTTGGTGTGAAGTGTGTGACAACAATGGCGCACAGCTGCAGTGCTGTGCGCTACCTTCATGAAGACTGAAGAGCCTTCTGCCGCCTGTTTCCGGACCTTCACCTGTGTTCCGACTCCCTCTGGAGCTAATGGTGTCCAGTAGCCTAAGAATCCAATCCATCCTGCACGCAAGTGAGTTGAAATTCTCTCCCCTAAGTCCCTCGATGCAGTGAGCCTGTTGCCAGCAGGACTCACTGAAAATAAAAAACCTAAAAACTTTTTCTAAGCAGCTCTTTAGGAGAGCCACCTAGATTGCACCCTGCTCGGACGGGCACAAAAACCTAACTGAGGCTTGGAGGAGGGTCATAGGGGGAGGAGCCAGTACACACCACCTAATCCTAAAGCTTTATTTTTGTGCCCTGTCTCCTGCGGAGCCGCTATTCCCCATGGTCCTGACGGAGTCCCCAGCATCCACTTAGGACGTTAGAGAAATGGGGATACCTGCGTGCCGCACTGTGTAAAATGGGGATACCTGCCTGCCGCACTGTGTAAAATGGGGATACCTGCCTGCCGCACTGTGTAAAATGGGGATACCTGCCTGCCGCACTTTGTAAAATGGGGGCACCTGCCTGCGTACTGTGTAAAATGAGGATATCTGCTTGCCGCACTGTGTAAAATGGGGACACCTGCCTGCGTACTGTGTAAAATGGGGATATCTGCCTGCCGCACTGTGTAAAATGGGGACACCTGCCTGCCGCACTTTGTAAAATGGGGACACCTGCCTGCCGCGCTGTGTAAAATGGGGACACCTGCCTGCCGCGCTGTGTAATATGGGGACACTTGCCTGCTGTAATGTGTAAAAAGGGGACTTTTTTATTTTTATTTTTTTCCCCCCTGTGGTGGATATCAGATGAGGCCACGCCCACTCTAATGAGACCACGCCCATTTTAATCAGGTCACACACCCTTGTCGGGAGCACGCGCGCCTTCGCCGCGCGCATGCTTTTTCTTTTTATGGCTATATGGGGGGGGGGCACGCAATTTTTTTTTATAGCAATGGGGGGGGCGCATTTTGAATTCTCGCACTGGGAGCCAAATTGTCTAGAAACGGCCCTGTGTGTTAGTATTAAAAATGTGAAGGACCCACCTTATGAGGTTCAGCTCGATGTGGTAGGTGGGCATGCATTTTGGCCAGGCATGTGCTAAGAACCTTTTTTAAACTGCATGTTAAATTGTAGAGTTTCTTATATTTGTTTTGATTCTCAGTATGCTTAGAGTAGGCATCTGAATCTTCCTTTTATTTCTGCATAGCCAGTGCTGACTTTCCCAATAGGCACGTGCCTAGGGGTGACACTTGCTGGGGAAAGGCATAACATACAGATGACACCAGAGTATTTTTTTTTATTTTGCAACTGGAGTGGGGGGAGAGCCTTGCAATTGTCAATACATTGTGGTGGTGGAGGGGGGTGAGGTTGGAGCTGCTTTGGCAGTCGGGACATAAATTAGGCATTGACATGATGGAGTGGGGGGAAAGACACACACCAATAATGTTGTGCCTGACATAAATTTGTCCCTGTGCATAGCACTACAAGTATCAGAATGGTAGCACCTCTTATGTTTAAAATGAGGTTGTGCAATCCAGCCATCCCTTCTTCTGTTGTGTATATACAGTATGTACACTTGAAGGTGAGACTCCTTCTGCTTGGACTAGCACCACTTCCATCTTCCCTTAGGTGATTGTAATTTGTATAGGTAGTATAACATGCTTTGAAAAAATTGGCCACAAGTGATCTAACTCCCCATTTTGGAAGATCAGGAGCTGACAATTGGAAAGAGATATATTCTTTGCTTTCATTGAGGGGAATCTTCTACATAAAATTCATTGGTCTGTTTGTTTGTCCAGTTATGCGTGTTAATGTTGGTGTATGCTGGGCAGAACCTTGACCCAGGTAGCCTGTTCTGGGCCTTCCACTGGATGGATTTGGATGAAATCTTTAATGAACTTTAATAACTGACAGAAATAACCATAATTAAAGACCTGAAACTGAAATAACAATAAATCAATGAACTAAAATATCTGACAGAAATGAAGGTGGGAAGACAAACCATATTGTGTACCCCAAAGCCTTGGAATAGCAACATTGATAACAGAAGGAAAACTTTAAACCCATCTCGTGATGGAAAAGTGAGCAGAAAGGAAAGACGGGGTTCCAGGCTACTGGTGACACCCCCAAAAAAAACCACTGGGCAGCCACCTCATGGGTGTGTTGGAAAAGCTTCTAAGCGGCTAATTATTGTAAAAATGTTGACAGTTGTATCCAACTCATTGATAACTTTATAACTTGAAGGTTTTATCCCACGCATCGCCGTGTATTTCAGCTCGTTGTCATATATTGATATTTTTTATATTTTTACATGTATGTGAATAAAGTACTAAAAACGTATTTATATGAATGTGTTCTTATGGGGATGATGCTACGCAACAGTTGTGGTCACTGCTACTGCCTGTCACATGTCCACCAGGACCCTGAAGGAGACGCTGGGACTACTGGAGCCGCTGGGACCAAGTAAGTGTCCACTGGGCCACCAGGGGCATCAGATAGACATTCTATCATGTCGACATGGCATCCATGTGGTCATGATGAATGTTGACATGGTTACTGTCTACATGCTACGGATCGATAAGTTAAATGGCGATCTAACAGACCAAACCCATTGAATATAAATGTAAAAAATAACTTTCAAATTTTTTTTTACTTTGTACTGAATTGTTTCATAGAGGACAAGAGTTTGAAAAACAAGAAGGAAAACATATTTGCAACGACTGCTCGTTAGTACTAAAACAATATCATAAATGTCTTTATATCAAGTGGATGAGCCGGCGGCTCATCACTTATCTCCTGACACAATCCATGCAGTGTTTATAGGGAAAACATCTCAGAAGCATGTCACTGAGCACAAGACGGGCTCTGTATTAAATTATCAATGGTATGCGGCGTATAAACCTCACATATGACTTTAGGATTACTGCAAGGGAAAGTTACATTGAGTAGCAGAAATGTAGACAAATATGCATTGTCTCGGCTTAATTTTACATATATATTAACTAGAACTATAGACCTTCTCAAAATAAATATACATTTTCTGCAATCTTATATAATGGTATATAATGAATCCTTTAAATGCTGCTCACTGCAGATTTGCAGATTTCTGGTGGCAACTATCAGCTTACAGATGCCATGTATTTATGGTGACTATTTTTTTAAATTAAAGTTATGCCATTTTTTTTAGAGTGATGCAGCGTTCCAGTTACCCCTAGATAAATACACTTAGGAGGATTTTGCAGAGTACAGTAGTGTACCCAATCTCCTATAAACACATCATGCATAAATAGTTCTGGCTACCTCCACCTTGGCTCAAGTCAAATGGCGATTACATTACATTATGTAATAAGCTGCAAGGAGCAGGTACTATTGCTGTGTTTCTCCTTGCATGTCCGCCCCGGGAAGGAGGTGTAGCCTTGCAGCATGCTGCAGATTGCACAGCATCTATTATCAGTGGTGAGAATGCTCCTCCCCAACTCCAAACCCCCCCTTCCCCCTCTCCCCAAGCAGGGTACTGTCAGCAGCGTGAGGAATGGGGGGGGGGGGGGGGGGGGGGGGCGACAGTCCTGTTCCAAATTGTGCCAATTGAATGGTATAATGTTTCACAGTCAGGGGTAACCCATGACTGTATACCATATACCTATCCTCTATATGCACTGTGCTGCCATATACCCCCTGACTGTACAGTAGTGACTAATGAAACCATACACTGCTCTTTAGAAAAGAGTATCATTTACTTGTAACCGCTTGGCTCAGTGGATTACTTGACTGTAGGGACTGGTAGTCATCGGAAGGGCGGTTCTCCACCCTGTGTTTTCATGCTGGGGATGGTCATGAGATTGTGACTACAGACCACGTCGGCAAGAGCAGTAACAGTATCCGAGGCTATGTTGGTAGGTGGCAGGGGTGTGCATTGGAGGTTATTGGCTGATGACTTAACTAGGTGAAGGTTTATTAACCATGTAGAAACATGTAAACCCAGGGTTAATAGCAGGTACAGGTTATCTGGATTGTCCAGTTGCAGCAGGATTGTTTGTACGGTTGCTGGGTTTTGTGGTGCACCGGATGTTGCACTCACTCTATGCAGTATATTATCAGTGGTGGCAGTGGGATTATAAATATATATATATATATAGACTGTGGTGATGGCACAGTGTTAATTAGGGTCTCTCTGTTACATGGTGTAACTTAGGGGCACGTCCTATATGCCGGACAGAGCTGGATGACAGATACAATAGGGGACAGCACATGTCTGAGTCATTACTATTGTTGGCTTTGGGCCCTTTAATTGCGGAGGGCCCTGGTGCACTGCTACTAGTTCCACCAATGGCATAATGTGCCATCTCTTTCTCTCATATGCTGAAGTAAAAGCATCCCTTGGAAAGTGTTGTATAAACACGGCCACCTCTACCATTAGGTAGCTTTAGGCAGCTGCCTAGGGTGCTGGGGTCTGGGGAGGCCCGACTGAGTCTGCCTATTACACAATTAAGGCTGTCCCTGAAAGAAACATTGTTGTTGTACTTAAGGCAAGTGGTGGCTGTGGACCTTATAAGTCTCACTTTCATCTGAAGGGCTGAGGAGTGGGTAGGGATGTTTGTTGGGGGCAGTAGGCTGAAGGTCGGTTTTAGGTTTTTAGTTTTGCCAACGGTTTGCAAACTAACCCTTTATTAAAGTCAAAACCAATGGCAAAATGACCAAAAACACAACTTTAGACCATCGAACCAACAACTGATTTTTATTACATACAGTAGAGTATAGGATCCTCAGATTTACTAGTTTTCAGTTTTTAAACCAACAGCAAAATGACTGGAGACTCGCACAAATAGACCTGCCTGAGACATGCGAGATTGGGAGAAGCACTGCACAGATTACTATGATCTGTTCAGGCTTCGTTAGGTTGAAAAGCTTAGAAAGAGTTAAAAAAAAATTCAAAACATTTGTTGGGTACTGTACCTCCAAATCAGTAATTAGCCCTGGAGGATGGCACTGGAAAGACACTGGGAGGATGACACTGGACAGTTGAAGAGAGGATGGCACTGGAGATGCTGGGAGGATGGCACTGGGGAGACGCTGGGAGGATGGCACTGGGGAGATACTGGGAGGATGGCACTGGAGAGATGCTGGGAGGATGGCACTGGAGACGCTGGGAGGATGGCACTGGAGAGATGCTGGGAGGATGGCACTGGGGAGACGCTGGGAGGATGGCACTGGAGAGATGCTGGGAGGATGGCATTGGAGAGATGCTGGGAGGATGGCACTCGAGAGATGCAGGGAGGATGGCACTGGACAGTCGAAGAGAGGATGGCACTGGAGATGCTGGGAGGATGGCACTGGGGAGACGCTGGGAGGATGGCACTGGGGAGATACTGGGAGGATGGCACTGGAGAGATGCTGGGAGGATGGCACTGGAAACGCTGGGAGGATGGCACTGGACAGTTGAAGAGAGGATGGCACTGGAGATGCTGGGAGGATGGCACTGGAGACGCTGGGAGGATGGCACTGGGGAGATGCAGGGTGGATGGCACTGGGGAGATGCAGGGAGGATGGCACTGGAGAGATGCTGGGAGGATGGTACTGGGGAGATACTGGGAGGATGGCACTGGAGAGATGCTGGGAGGATGGCACTGGGGAGACGCTGGGAGGATGGCACTGGAGAGACGCTGGGAGGATGACACTGGGGAGACGCTGGGAGGATGGCACTGGGGAGACGCTGGGAGGATGGCACTGGAGAGATGCAGGGAGGATGGCACTGGACAGTCAAAGAGAGGATGGCACTGGAGACGCTGGGAGGATGGCACTGGAGAGACATTAGGAGGATGGCACTGGGGAGACGCTGGGAGGATGGCACTGGAGACGCTGGGAGGATGGCACTGGACAGTTGAAGAGAGGATGGCACTGGAGATGCTGGGAGGATGGCACTGGGGAGACGCTGGGAGGATGGCACAGGGGAGATACTGGGAGGATGGCACTGGAGAGATGCTGGGAGGATGGCACTGGAGACGCTGGGAGGACGGCACTGGGGAGACGCTGGGAGGATGGCACTGGGGAGATACTGGGAGGATGGCACTGGAGAGATGCTGGGAGGATGGCACTGGGGGGACGCTGGGAGGATGGCACTGGAGAGATGCTGGGAGGATGGCATTGGAGAGATGCTGGGAGGATGGCACTGGGGAGATGCAGGGTGGATGGCACTGGAGAGATGCTGGGAGGATGGCACTGGGGAGATACTGGGAGGATGGCACTGGAGAGATGCTGGGAGGATGGCACTGGGGAGACGCTGGGAGGATGGCACTGGACAGTCAAAAAGAGGATGGCACTGGAGACGCTGGGAGGATGGCACTGGAGACGCTGGGAGGATGGCACTGGGGAGATGCAGGGTGGATGGCACTGGGGAGATGCAGGGAGGATGGCACTGGAGAGATGCTGGGAGGATGGTACTGGGGAGATACTAGGAGGATGGCACTGGAGAGATGCTGGGAGGATGGCACTGGGGAGACGCTGGGAGGATGGCACTGGGGAGACGCTGGGAGGATGGCACTGGAGAGATGCTGGGAGGATGGCACTGGGGAGATGCTGGGAGGATGGCACTGGAGAGATGCTGGGATGGCACAGGAGAGATGCTGGGAGGATGGCACTGGGGAGACGCTGGGAGGATGACACTGGGGAGACGCTGGGAGGATGGCACTGGGGAGATACTGGGAGGATGGCACTGGAGAGACGCTGGGAGGATGGCACTGGAGAGATGCAGGGAGGATGGCGCTGGACAGTCAAAGAGAGGATGGCACTGGAGACGCTGGGAGGATGGCACTGGAGACGCTGGGAGGATGGCACTGGACAGTCAAAGAGAGGATGGCACTGGAGACGCTGGGATGATGGCACTGGAGAGATACTGGGAGGATGGCACTGGGGAGACGCTGGGAGGATGGCACTGGAGAGATGCAGGGAGGATGGCACTGGACAGTCAAAGAGAGGATGGCACTGGAGACGCTGGGAGGATGGCACTGGAGAGACATTAGGAGGATGGCACTGGGGAGATGCTGGGAGGATGGCACTGGACAGTCAAAGAGAGGATGGCACTGGAGACGCTGGGAGGATGGCACTGGAGAGACGCTGGGAGGATGACACTGGGGAGACGCTGGGAGGATGGCACTGGAGAGATGCAGGGAGGATGGCACTGGACAGTCAAAGAGAGGATGGCACTGGAGACGCTGGGAGGATGGCACTGGAGAGACATTAGGAGGATGGCACTGGGGAGACGCTGGGAGGATGGCACTGGAGACGCTGGGAGGATGGCATTGGAGAGATGCTGGGAGGATGGCACTGGAGACGCTGGGAGGATGGCACTGGAGAGATGCTGGGAGGATGGCACTGGGGAGACGCTGGGAGGATGGCACTGGAGAGATGCTGGGAGGATGGCATTGGAGAGATGCTGGGAGGATGGCACTGGGGAGATGCAGGGTGGATGGTACTGGAGAGATGCTGGGAGGATGGCACTGGGGAGATACTGGGAGGATGGCTCTGGAGAGATGCTGGGAGGATGGCACTGGGAAGACGCTGGGAGGATGGCACTGGACAGTCAAAGAGAGGATGGCACTGGAGACGCTGGGAGGATGGCACTGGAGACGCTGGGAGGATGGCACTGGGGAGATGCAGGGTGGATGGCACTGGGGAGATGCAGGGAGGATGGCACTGGAGAGATGCTGGGAGGATGGCACTGGGGAGATACTGGGAGGATGGCACTGGAGAGATGCTGGGAGGATGGCACTGGGGAGACGCTGGGGGGATGGCATTGGGGAGACGCTGGGAGGATGGCACTGGAGAGATGCTGGGAGGATGGCACTGGGGAGATGCTGGGAGGATGGCACTGGAGAGATGCTGGGATGGCACTGGAGAGATGCTGGGAGGATGGCACTGGGGAGACGCTGGGAGGATGACACTGGGGAGACGCTGGGAGGATGGCACTGGGGAGATACTGGGAGGATGGCACTGGAGAGACGCTGGGAGGATGGCACTGGGGAGATGCAGGGGGGATGGCACTGGACAGTCAAAGAGAGGATGGCACTGGAGACGCTGGGAGGATGGCACTGGAGACGCTGGGAGGATGGCACTGGACAGTCAAAGAGAGGATGGCACTGGAGACGCTGGGATGATGGCACTGGAGAGATACTGGGAGGATGGCACTGGAGAGATGCAGGGAGGATGGCACAGGACAGTCAAAGAGAGGATGGCACTGGAGACCCTGGGAGGATGGCACTGGAGAGACATTAGGAGGATGGCACTGGGGAGATGCTGGGAGGATGGCACTAGACAGTCAAAGAGAGGATGGCACTGGAGACGTTGGGAGGATGGCACTGGAGAGATGCTGGGAGGATGACACTGGGGAGACGCTGGGAGGATGGCACTGGGGAGACGCTGGGAGGATGGCACTGGAGAGATGCAGGGAGGATGGCACTGGACAGTCAAAGAGAGGATGGCACTGGAGACGCTGGGGGGATGGCACTGGAGACGCTGGGAGGATGGCACTGGAGAGACATTAGGAGGATGGCACTGGGGAGACGCTGGGAGGATGGCACTGGAGAGATGCTGGGAGGATGGCACTGGAGAGACATTAGGAGGATGGCACTGGAGAGATGCTGGGAGGGTGACACTGGAGAGATGCTGGGAGGATGGCACTGGAGAGACACTGGGAGGATGGCACTGGA
The DNA here is from genome assembly GCF_028390025.1 of Pseudophryne corroboree. NCBI lineage: Eukaryota > Metazoa > Chordata > Amphibia > Anura > Myobatrachidae > Pseudophryne > Pseudophryne corroboree. The sequence continues at coordinate 88,927,929 of NC_086447.1, forward strand.
GAGACATTAGGAGGATGGCACTGGGGAGATTCAGGGAGGGTGACACTGGAGAGATACTGGGAGGATGGCACTGGAGAGACACTGGGAGGATGGCACTGGAGAGATACTGGGAGGCTGTCACTGGAGAGATGCTGGGAGGATGGCACTGGAGAGATGCTGGGAGGATGGCACTGGAGAGATGCTGGGAGGATGGCACTGGAGAGATGCTGGGAGGATGGCACTGGAGAGATACTGGGAGGATGGTACTGGACAGTCAAAGAGAGGATGGCACTGGAGACGCTGGGATGATGGCACTGGAGAGATACTGGGAGGATGGCACTGGAGAGATGCAGGGAGGATGGCACAGGACAGTCAAAGAGAGGATGGCACTGGAGAACCTGGGAGGATGGCACTGGAGAGACATTAGGAGGATGGCACTGGGGAGATGCTGGGAGGATGGCACTGGACAGTCAAAGAGAGGATGGCACTGGAGACGCTGGGAGGATGGCACTGGAGAGATGCTGGGAGGATGACACTGGGGAGACGCTGGGAGGATGGCACTGGGGAGACGCTGGGAGGATGGCACTGGAGAGATGCAGGGAGGATGGCACTGGACAGTCAAAGAGAGGATGGCACTGGAGACGCTGGGAGGATGGCACTGGAGACGCTGGGAGGATGGCACTGGAGAGACATTAGGAGGATGGCACTGGGGAGACGCTGGGAGGATGGCACTGGAGAGATGCTGGGAGGATGGCACTGGAGAGACATTAGGAGGATGGCACTGGAGAGATGCTGGGAGGGTGACACTGGAGAGATGCTGGGAGGATGGCACTGGAGAGACACTGGGAGGATGGCACTGGAGAGACATTAGGAGGATGGCACTGGGGAGATTCAGGGAGGGTGACACTGGAGAGATACTGGGAGGATGGCACTGGAGAGACACTGGGAGGATGGCACTGGAGAGATACTGGGAGGCTGTCACTGGAGAGATGCTGGGAGGATGGCACTGGAGAGATGCTGGGAGGATGGCACTGGAGAGATGCTGGGAGGATTGCACTGGAGAGATGCTGGGAGGATGGCACTGGAGAGATACTGGGAGGATGGTACTGGAGAGACACCGGGAAGATGGTACTGGAGAGACGCAGGTGGGATGATGCTGGAGAAGTGGGGGATGACACTAGAGAGACGCAGGTGGGATGACGTTAGAGAGACACTGTGGGGATGATGCTGGAAATATGCATAGAGGGTGACACTGGAGAGACGTAGGGGGGATGGCACTGGAGAGACACAGATGGGATGGCACTGGAGAGATGCAGAGGGGATGGCACTGGAGAGACAGGTGGGATGACGCTAGAGAGATGGGGGTGGCACTGGAGAGATACAGGGAGGATGACGCTAGAGAGATGGGGGTGGCACTGGAGAGATGCTGGGAGGATGGCACTGGGGAGACGCTGGGAGGATGGCACTGGAGAGATGCTGGGAGGATGGCACTGGGGAGACGCTGGGAGGATGGCACTGGAGAGATGCAGGGAGGATGGCACTGGACAGTCAAAGAGAGGATGGCACTGGAGACGCTTGGAGGATGGCACTGGAGACGCTGGGAGGATGGCACTGGAGACGCTGGGAGGATGGCACTGGAGAGACATTAGGAGGATGGCACTGGGGAGATGCTGGGAGGATGGCACTGGAGAGACATTAGGAGGATGGCACTGGGGAGATGCTGGGAGGATGGCACTGGAGAGACACTGGGAAGATGGTACTGGAGAGACACAGGTGGGATGATGGAGAAGTGGGGGATGACACTAGAGAGACGCAGGTGGGATGACGTTAGAGAGACACTGTGGGGATGATGCTGGAAATATGCATAGAGGGTGACACTGGAGAGACATAGGGGGGATAGCACTGGAAAGACACAGATGGGATGGCACTGGAGAGACACAGATGGGATGGCACTGGAGAGATGCAGAGGGGATGGCACTGGAGTGACAGGTGGGATGACGCTAGAGAGATGGGGGTGGCTCTGGAGAGATACAGGGAGGATGACGCTGGAGAGATGCTGTGAGGATGATGCTGGAAAGATGCAGGGAGGATGGCACTGGATAGACGCAGGGAGCGTGAAACTGGAGAGACACAGGTGGGATGATGCTAGAGAGATGGGGGATGGCACTGGAGTGATGAAGGGAGGATGGCACTGGAGAGACATAGGTGGGATGACGCTGGAGAGCTGGGGATAGCACTGGAGAGACACAGGGGGGATGACGCTGGAGAGCTGGGGATAGCACTGGAGAGACATAGGTGGGTTGACGCTGGAGAGCTGGGGGATAGCACTGTAGAGACACAGGGGGGATGACGCTGGAGAGATGCAGGAGGATGACACTGGAGAGACACAGGGGGGATGACGCTGGAGAGATGCTGGGAGGATGACACTGGTAGAGATACAGGAAGAATGGCACTGGAGAGACAGGGGGATGGCACTGGAGAGACACAGGGGGATGGCACTGGAGAGACACAGGGGGATGGCACTAGAGAGACACAGGGGTGATGATGCTGGAGAGATGCAGGGAGGATGACACTGGAGAGACACAGGGGGGATGACACTGGAGAGACACAGGGGGGATGACACTGGAGAGACACAGGGGGGATGACACTGGAGAGATGCTGGGAGGATGACGCTGGAGAGATACAGGGAGTATGGCACTGGAGAGACACAGTGGGATGGCACTGGAGAGACGCAGGAGTGATGGCACTGGAGAGATGCAGGGTAGATGACACTGGAGAGACACAGGTAGGATGATGCTAGAGAGCTGGGGTTTGGCACTGGAGAGACGCAGGTGGGTTGACGCTGGAGAGACGCTGTGAGGATGATGCTGGAGAGATGCAGGGAGAATGGCACTGGAGAGACGCTGGGAGGATGACACTGGTAGAGATACAGGAAGAATGGCACTGGAGAGACAGGGGGATGGCACTGGAAAGACACAGGGGGGATGGCACTGGAGAGACACAGGGGTGATGATGCTGGAGAGATGCAGGGAGGATGACACTGGAGAGACACGGGGAGGATGACGCTGGAGAGATACAGGGAGAATGGCACTGGAGAGACACAGGGAGGATGACACTGGAGAGATACAGGGAGGATGGTACTGGAGAGATGCTGGTAGGATGACGCTGGAGAGATACAGGGAGAATGGCACTGGAGAGACACAGTGGGATAGCACTGGAGAGACGCAGGAGTGATGGCACTGGAGAGATGCAGGGAAGATGACACTGGAGAGACACAGGTAGGATGATGCTAGAGAGCTGGGGTATGGCACTGGAGAGACGCAGGTGGCTTGATGCTGGAGAGATGCTGTGAGGATGATGCTGGAGAGATGCAGGGAGGATGGCACTGGAGAGACGCAGGGAGGGTGAAACTGGAGAGAAACAGGTGGGATGAAGCTAGAGAGATGGGGGATGGCACTGGAGTGATGCAGGGAGGATGGCACTGGAGAGACATAGGTGGGATGACGCTGGAGAGCTGGGGATAGCACTGGAGAGACACAGGGGGGATGACGCTGGAGAGATGCAGGGAGGATGGCACTGGAGAGACGCAGTGGGGATGGCACTGGAGAGATGCATGGAAGATGACACTGGAGAGACACAGGAGGGATGGCACTAGAGAGACACAGTAGGGATAGCACTGGAGAGACACTGGAGAGACGCAGGAGTGATGGCACTGGAGAGATGCAGGGAAGATGACACTGGAGAGACACAGGTAGGATGATGCTAGAGAGCTGGGGTATGGCACTGGAGAGACACAGGTGGGTTGATGCTGGAGAGATGCTGTGAGGATGATGCTGGAGAGATGCAGGGAGGATGGCACTGGAGAGACATAGGTGGGATGACGCTGGAGAGCTGGGGATAACACTGGAGAGACGACGCTGGAGAGATGCAGGGAGGATGGTACTGGAGAGACGCTGGGAGGATGATGCTGGAGAGATGCAGGGAGAATGGCACTGGAGAGACACGGGGGATGGCACTGGAGAGACGCAGGAGGGATGGCACTGGAGAGACACAGGAGGATGACACTGGAGAGACACGGGGAGGATGACGCTGGAGAGATACAGGGAGGATGACACTGGAGAGACACAGGGAGGATGGTACTGGAGAGATGCTGGTAGGATGACGCTGGAGAGATACAGGGAGAATGGCACTGGAGAGACGCAGGAGTGATGGCACTGGAGAGACAGGAAGGATGACACTGGAGAGATGCAGGGAAGATGACACTGGAGAGACACAGGTAGGATGATGCTAGAGAGCTGGGGTATGGCACTGGAGAGACGCAGGTGGGTTGATGCTGGAGAGATGCTGTGAGGATGATGCTGGAGAGATGCAGGGAGGATGGCACTGGAGAGACGCAGGGAGGGTGAAACTGGAGAGAAACAGGTGGGATGAAGCTAGAGAGATGGGGGATGACACTGGAGTGACGCAGGGAGGATGGCACTGGAGAGACATAGGTGGGATGATGCTGGAGAGTTGGGGATAGCACTGGAGAGACGACGCTGGAGAGACACAGGGGGGATGGCACTGGAGAGACACAGGGGGGATGACGCTGGAGAGATGCAGGGAGGATGGTACTGGAGAGATGCAGGGAGAATGGCACTGGAGAGACACAGGAGGATGACACTGGAGAGATGCAGGGAGGATGGTACTGGAGAGACGCTGGGAGGATGACGCTGGAGAAATACAGGGAGAATGGCACTGGAGAGACAAAGGGGGATGGCACTGGATAGACACAGGGGGGATGACGCTTCAGAGATGCAGGGAGGATGACACTGGAGAGACACAGGGGGAATGGCACTGGAGAGAAGCTGGGAGGATGACGCTGGAGAGATGCAGGGAGAATGGCACTGGAGAGACATAGGAGGATGACACTGGAGAGACACAGGGAGGGTAACCCTGGAGAGACACAGGGGGATGGCACTGGAGAGACGCAGGATGGATGGCACTAGAGGGACACAGGGAGGGTAACACTGGAGAGACACAGGGGCATGGCACTGGAGAGACGCAGGATGGATGGCACTAGAAGGACACATGGAGGGTAACACTGGAGAGACGCACGGAGGGTGAAACTGGAGAGACACAGGTGGGATGATGACAGAGAGATGAGGGATGGCACTGGAGTGATGAAGGGAGGATGGCACTGGAGAGACACAGGGGGGATGACGCTGGAGAGATGCAGGGAGAATGGCACTGGAGAGACACAGGGGGGATGGCACTGGAGAGACGCAGGAGGGATGGCACTGGAGAGACACAGGAGGATGACACTGGAGAGACACAGGGGGGATGACGCTGGAGAGATGCAGGGAGGATGGTACTGGAGAGACGCTGGGAGGATGCCACTGGTAGAGATACAGGGAGAATGGCACTGGAGAGACAGGGGGATGGCACTGGAGAGACGCAGGAGTGATGGCACTGGAGAGATGCAGGGAAGATGACACTGGAGAGACACAGGTAGGATGATGCTAGAGAGCTGGGGTATGGCACTGGAGAGACGCAGGTGGCTTGATGCTGGAGAGATGCTGTGAGGATGATGCTGGAGAGATGCAGGGAGGATGGCACTGGAGAGACGCAGGGAGGGTGAAACTGGAGAGAAACAGGTGGGATGAAGCTAGAGAGATGGGGGATGGCACTGGAGTGACGCAGGGAGGATGGCACTGGAGAGACATAGGTGGGATGACGCTGGAGAGCTGGGGATAGCACTGGAGAGACACAGGGGGGATGACGCTGGAGAGATGCAGGGAGGATGGCACTGGAGAGACGCAGTGGGGATGGCACTGGAGAGATGCATGGAAGATGACACCGGAGAGACACAGGAGGGATGGCACTAGAGAGACACAGTAGGGATAGCACTGGAGAGACACAGGGGGGATGACACTGGAGAGATGCAGGGAGGATTACACTGGAGAGATACAGGGGGAATGACGCAGGAGAGATGCAGGGAGTATAGCACTGGAGAGAAGCTGGGAGGATGATGCTGGAGAGATGCAGGGAGAATGGCACTAAAGAGACACGGGGGGGATGGCACTGGAGAGACGCAGGAGGGATGGCACTGGAGAGACACAGGAGGATGACACTGGAGAGACACGGGGAGGATGACGCTGGAGAGATGCAGGGAGGATGGTACTGGAGAGACGCTGGGAGGATGACACTGGTAGAGATACAGGAAGAATGGCACTGGAGAGACAGGGGGATGGCACTGGAGAGACACAGGGGGATGGCACTGGAGAGACACAGGGGGATGGCACTGGAGAGACAGGGGGATGGCACTGGAGAGACACAGGGGGGATGGCACTGGAGAGACACAGGGGTGATGATGCTGGAGAGATGCAGGGAGGATGACACTGGAGAGACACAGGGGGGATGACACTGGAGAGACACAGGAGGATGACACTGGAGAGACACGGGGAGGATGACGCTGGAGAGATACAGGGAGAATGGCACTGGAGAGACACAGGTAGGATGATGCTAGAGAGCTGGGGTATGGCACTGGAGAGACGCAGGTGGGTTGATGCTGGAGAGATGCTGTGAGGATGATGCTGGAGAGATGCAGGGAGGATGGCACTGGAGAGACGCAGGGAGGGTGAAACTGGAGAGAAACAGGTGGGATGAAGCTAGAGAGATGGGGGATGACACTGGAGTGACGCAGGGAGGATGGCACTGGAGAGACATAGGTGGGATGATGCTGGAGAGTTGGGGATAGCACTGGAGAGACGACGCTGGAGAGACACAGGGGGGATGGCACTGGAGAGACACAGGGGGATGACGCTGGAGAGACGCTGGGAGGATGATGCTGGAGAGATGCAGGGAGAATGGCACTGGAGAGAAACAGTAGGGATAGCACTGGAGAGACACAGGGGGGATGACGCTGGAGAGATGCAGGGAGTATTACACTGGAGAGATACAGGGGGAATGACGCAGGAGAGATGCAGGGAGGATGGTACCGGAGAGACGCAGGGAGGATGGTACTGGAGAGATGCAGGGAGAATGGCACTGGAGAGACACAGTAGGGATAGCACTGGAGAGACACTGGAGAGACACAGGGGGGATGACGCTGGAGAGATGCAGGGAGGATGGTACCGGAGAGACGCAGGGAGGATGGTACTGGAGAGATGCAGGGAGAATGGCACTGGAGAGACACAGTAGGGATAGCACTGGAGAGACACTGGAGAGACACGGGGGATGACGCTGGAGAGATGCAGGGAGGATGGTACTGGAGAGACGCTGGGAGGATGACGCTGGAGAAATACAGGGAGAATGGCACTGGAGAGACACAGGGGGATGGCACTGGATAGACACAGGGGGGATGACGCTTCAGAGATGCAGGGAGGATGACACTGGAGAGACACAGGGGGATGGCACTGGATAGACACAGGGGGGATGACGCTTCAGAGATGCAGGGAGGATGACACTGGAGAGACAAAGGGGGAATGGCACTGGAGAGAAGCTGGGAGGATGACGCTGGAGAGATGCAGGGAGAATGGCACTGGAGAGACACAGGAGGATGACACTGGAGAGACACAGGGAGGGTAACCCTGGAGAGACACAGGGGGATGGCACTGGAGAGACGCAGGATGGATGGCACTAGTGGGACACATGGAGGGTAACACTGGAGAGACACAGGGGGATGGCACTGGAGAGACGCAGGATGGATGGCACTAGAGGGACACATGGAGGGTAACACTGGAGAGACAGAGGTGGGATGACACTGGAGGGATGGGGGATGGCACTGGAGTGACACATTTGGATGATGCTGTAGAGATGCAGGGGAGAAGCAGTGTAATGGGAAGTTGGACCAGGGTGATCAGCCCCAGCATTCTACTTGTGGGCTTGTGTAGCATTTGAAAAGCATAAAGTGACAGATATAAACATATATGGATTGCCAGATATGGAAGAAGTGGGAAAATAACACCACCCAGAAGTCTTCTATTTACTTGTCTAAATCTGTTTGTGGTGCGTAATACAATAAATATAACATGCTCATACGTCACCTCCCAGGATGTTTTTAAGCTGTTTGGACAAGTGCAAGTAATATTTTTCTTGCTAGATTAGGCAGTATTTGGAAGGCATGCTGTTCCTTGTAGTGCTTATGGGAGATCCTGGGGGTGGCTCCTAGGTAAGTTAGCTCTTTGTCTGGATGTGTTTTAGTAATAGCCTTTATCATGAGGCCTACTGTGACAAATTACATGGCCCTATGTGGGCACTGCTATCATGTAGTGTTAGGACTGCTGACATCGGAGAAGCCGTGAAAGTGGCTCAGCAGCTTAAACATGTGTTTGCAAACATGTGTAAACTAATTCTCTGAATTTCTATTACCAGATAGATTCAGGTATGGTTACATTTTTAGTGTGCTGAAAGGAAATGTAGGGGTGGGATTTGCAACCCACCCCTCTCTGTCTGTAGATTAGGCAGTCTGCTGGAATATCTGTTGTCTGGTTTGGGTTTAGAATAGGCTACAATATATCTGTCTGGAGGCTTCTGTGATCAGAAACTATTTTATTCACCGAAGGGAACATGATCTGAATGTATCCATGTGTCTCTTTATAATTGTAACAGCAGTATTATAATTTATGTTAAATAATCCATTTGTATGTGTGAACTGCATAGATTACGTTTTTTTCTAATTATTTATTTTTAACATTCACTTATATAGCGCCAGCATAAGCCACGATGTACAATTGGAAACAAAACAATATTAAATCAAGACTGGGGTAATAATAGACAGACAGAGAGGTGAGAGGGCCCTGCTCTTACAATCTATAGGGAAATAAGGATTTCATACATAAGGATAAGTACTAATATACAGAGCTATACGTTTTATCGTAAATGGAGTCAGTTAATTGAAGCACATACTCTGCCTGTTTATACTATGATTTATTATTACTAAAAATTGTGTTTTCATATTTTTAATGTGCCTCCTTTTTTATATAATTCTGCTTTATTAATAGGTACCAGCAACAGACGCGGAACTACCTCTGGTGCAGCCAGTACATTGGACAAAGGCCCGCCGCGGTAAAGGGGGCCACAGCCACCAGATTACAATGAGTCACACTGCCTCATTATATGCCGTCGTTAGCTGCTGCACCACCCACTGCCAGACCCCTGGTAACACTGCCGCTGAGCACTGAGTGCAGTATGTGGTCTGAACCAGGCAGTAGGGGGAGGATGGGCCATACTCCCCTCTCCGCTCAGCTTCTCCCCTTTCCTCTGATCTGGCTTGCTCTGTGTCACTGAGCATCTTGATCTCATGAGTCACTGACCGCCCCCAGCATTAAGAAGAGAAGCCGCCCTCCACACTCCACAGTGTAGGGCCCAGGTAAACTAATTGTAATATATGCAACATACTTATCACCCTTTCCCTGTCACCCACTGCCTATACCTGTCACTGACTACCTATCCCTGTCACCCACCACCTCTCACTGTAACCCTCTCACTCTCACCCACTGCCTATGCCTGTTACCCACTGCCTATGCCTGTTACCCATTGCCTCTTCCTATCACCCACTGCCTCTTTCTGTCTCCCACTGCCTCTCCCTGTCACCCCTTGCCTATACCTGTCACCCACTGCCTATATCTGTCATCCTCTCCCTGTCACCCATTTCCTATACCTGTCACCTACTGCCTATATCAGTCACTCTCTCCCTGTCACCGACTTCCTATACTTGTCACCCACTGCCTATTCCAGTCACCTCCCTGTCACCCACTACCTCTCACTGTCATTCTTTCCCACTCATCAACTACCTCTCACTTACTGCCTTTCTCTGTCACCCCTGCCTCTCCCTGTACCCCTCTGCCTATCCCTGTCACCCTCTGCCTCTCCCTGTCATCTTCCTTTGTCTCTCTCTCTCTCCATCATATCCTCCCTCTCACCGTCACCTACTTCACATCACCCACTGCCTGTCTCTGTCACCCTCTCCCTGTCAACCACTGCCTCTCCCATCAGCCACTGCCTCTCCCTGTCACCCACTCCCTCTCCAAGTGACCCTCTGCCCATCACCTACATCACATCACCACCCACTGCCTCACCCTGTCACCCACTCTCTCTCCCTGTCACCCTCTCTCCATCACCCTCTACCTCTCCACATCACCTTCTCCCTTTTCCAGTGACACTCTCCCTTTCCCTGCAACCATCTGCATCTTCCGATCACCCTCTGCTGTGTTGCATATTGTGAACTTTGGGTGGGGCGGAGAAAGGGGCCCAAAGCATATTTTAGCACCTGGGCCCACCAATCACAAGTTCTGCCACTGTCCAGCAATAGTCCATTGGGTTTGTATCATACTAATATAGATAATCCTACAGTTCTAGAGAATAATACACTCCATTATTTTATGTTACACCCCAAAAATTACTTTGCAAGTCATTTAGTTTAAAATTCTGCAAATATTTTTCATCTGCGCAAATTAGAGCTTACCCACTCTCTGTGCGTGGCCCTTTGCAGGATTCTAAGCCCGGGCAGGAATGCACATGCAGAGGGCTGTAACTAGGTATGTGTGCACGGTGCTGGCAAGGACAGGGGGGGGGGGGGGGGGGGTGACAACGTTTTTAAACTAGGTGCCTGGGGGGAGGGACAAGAAAGAATTAGTGGGACAACTAGAGAGAGTAAAAAAGAGGGACGTGTAAAGTATAATTGGGGTGGAGAGGGGGGAAGGAGAAAAATAGTTAGCGATGGTAAATTAAGGAAAACTCAACTTCCTAAGGAAATGTCTACAACAAAACTTGCAGTCCAGGGAAGAACTAAACTTAAGTGTATCATTGCAAATGTAAGAAGCCTAACAAGTAAAATGGGGGAATTAGAAATGACTGCACTTAATGACCAATATGATATCATAGGCATTACAGAGACATGGTGGGACAATTCCCATGACTGGGCAGCAAATATGGAGGCAGTAGCGGATCTTGAAATGGGCAAGCAGGACTTTTACCCGGGGCGCCGACTTCCGGAGGGCGCCGGCGCCATCCGGAGGGCGCTGCACCATGGCAAGATCCGCTACTGCTGTGCCCCCCGCTGCCCACTGTGTCCCCCGCAGGTCCCGCTGGTTCCCCGTTGTGAAGGGAACTAGACGCTACGCGTCTAGTTTCCCTTTGTGGAAAGGACCTTTGCTGTGCGGTGCGCGATGATGTCATCGCGCACCGCACAGCATTGTGGGACTGACACAGATGCTAGGGGTCATAATTGACCTCTAGTGTCTGTCTATGCCAGATCCGAGGAGAGGAGAGGCGCCGGCGGAGGTCTGCAGCGGTCGGGAGCGGGGATAGTAAGTATTCATTTTTTTTTCTTTTTCAGCGGCGCTACTCTACTGTACAGGGGGCGTAACTGACCACGCCACATGTATGATTCCCGCCCAGGGCGGCAAAAGGGCAAGAACCGGCCCTGTATGGAGGGTTACACCCTCTTCAGGAGAGATAGGATTAATAAAAAAGGAGGGGGTGATTGTCTTTATGTTAAGCCATTCTTAAAACCTGATGTAAAGGGGGTCATTTACGAGGGGACTGAAGATAACGTGGAGGCATTATGGGTTGAGATTTCGAGTGGGGGTACAGATACAAAAAACTTTTAATAGGGACATGCTACAAACCGTCACATATTAGTGTGTCTGACTAACTACAACTCTGGCAGCAAATCGAAAAAGCTGCAGAAATGGGGGAGTTCATTATCATAGGGGACTTTAATTACCTGGACATAAATTGGAACACTGAAACAGTAAATACAGCTAGGGAAAATAAGTTCTTAAACATGCTAAAAGATCATTACTTGTCCCAGGTTATCGAGGAACCAACTAGACATAGGACTATACTGGACCTAGTACTATCCTTATAAAGAATTAAGGTTCAAAAAGGGTTGAGATTACCTAAAAGATAAAAAAAGGGGCAGACTAGATGGGCCAAGTGGTTCTTATCTGCCGTCAAATTCTATGTTTCTATGTTTATACTGTATGTAACTAATAATACGGAGATAATATCAAATGCTAAAGTAGGATAGACCTTGGGAAATAGCGATCATAATATGATCACATTTGATATCAGCTTCCAAAAACAACATTATAAGGGTCCAACTAAGCCTTTTAACTTTAGAAAAGCTAATTTCAACTTGCTAAAACAAGCAATGAGGGACATCAACTGGTAAATTGTTTTTCATGGTAGGAATATGGCTGAAATGTGGGATGTTTATACAACTGAGCTCAATAAGTACACTCATTTGTTCATTCCCAAGATTAACAAAAACAGGAGTAGTAAATCCAAACCAATGTGGCTTAATAAGAAGGTCAAGGAACAAATGGATAAAAAGAGACAAGCTTTCAAAGCATTTAAGTCTGATGGGCAGGCGGAGTCATTCCAGTTCTACAGGGAATGTAACAAAAAAACGCAAAAAAGAAATCAGGGCAGACAAAATAGAAAATGAAAAACAAATCGCTAAGGAAAGTAAAACAAACCCCAAAAGTTCTTTAAGTATATACAGTAAATGGTAAAAGGTTAAAAAAGGAGAATATTGGACCTCTAAAGAGCGAGTTGGATGTTTTGATTAATGATGATAGGGAAAAAGCAGATTTATTGAATAAATTCTTTTTATCAGTATTCACATGAGAGAGCCGGTTGACGGAAGAAGTGCACAACATAAGCGATAAAAATGACCCGTTGCTAAGTACTTGGTTAAACGAGGAAGTAGTCTGGGAGAGACTAAGTAAAATTAAGATAAATAAATCTCCTGGGCCGGATGGACTACACCCCAGGGTTCTTATGGAACTTAACTCAGAGCTATCAAAGCCCCTATACTTGATTTTCAGAGAGTCAATTAAATCAGGAATGATACCGAAGGACTGGCGTATAGCAGAGGTAGTCCCAATTTTTAAAAAGGGATTTAAACTCCTCCCAGCAACTATAGACCGGCAAGTTTGACATCTATAGTGGGGAAAATACTGGAAGGTATGCTAAGGGATAGTATACTAGACTACTTAGATACCTCCAAGGTTATTAATAGGAACCAACATGGTTTTGTGAAGGACAGGTCATGTCAAGGTAACTTAATAAGCTTCTATGAGAAAGTGAGCGATAATATTGATCAGGGTAAAGCAGTGGATGTGGTCTTTTTGGACTTTGCTAAGGCCTTTGACAAAGTCCCACATAAGAGACTGATTTTCAAATTGAGAGAGCTTGGGGTGGGAAACACTATTTGTACTTGGGTAAGTAATTGGCTGTACAACAGAAAACAGTGAGTGGTGATTAATGGGATGTGCTCTGAATGGGCCTCAGTGCTCAGTGGAATACCGCAGGACTCAGTACTCGGGCCATTGCTGTTTAACATATTCATTAATGACCTAGGAGTGGGCCTAGAAAGCACAGTGTCAATTTTCACAGACGATACTAAACTGTGTCGAGTAATTAATACAGACAAGGATGTTGAGTCTCTACGGAATGATTTATCCAGACTGGAAGTCTGGGCAGACAAATGGAGAATGAGGTTCAATATCGAAAAATGTAAAGTTATGCACTTTGGGACTAAGAACAATCGGGCAGCCTATAAATTAAATGGGGAAAATGTAGGGATAACGGTAGTTGAAAATGATTTGGGTGTACTCATCGATAACAGACTTAGTAGCAGTACGCAATGTCAGAATGCAGCAACAAAAGCTAATAATAAGAATTTACTTACCGATAATTCTATTTCTCGGAGTCCGTAGTGGATGCTGGGGTTCCTGAAAGGACCATGGGGAATAGCGGCTCCGCAGGAGACAGGGCACAAAAAAGTAAAGCTTTTACCAGATCAGGTGGTGTGCACTGGCTCCTCCCCCCATGACCCTCCTCCAGACTCCAGTTAGGTACTGTGCCCGGACGAGCGTACACAATAAGGGAGGCAATTTGAATCCCGGGTAAGACTCATACCAGCCACACCAATCACACCGTACAACTTGTGATCTAAACCCAGTTAACAGTATGATAACAGAAAGAGCCTCTTAAAGATGGCTCCTTAACAATATAACCCGAATTTGTTAACAATAACTATGTACAGTATTGCAGATAATCCGCACTTGGGATGGGCGCCCAGCATCCACTACGGACTCCGAGAAATAGAATTATCGGTAAGTAAATTCTTATTTTCTCTATCGTCCTAAGTGGATGCTGGGGTTCCTGAAAGGACCATGGGGATTATACCAAAGCTCCCAAACGGGCGGGAGAGTGCGGATGACTCTGCAGCACCGAATGAGAGAATTCCAAGTCCTCTTTTGCCAGGGTATCAAATTTGTAGAATTTTACAAACGTGTTTTCCCCCGACCACGTAGCTGCTCGGCAGAATTGTAATGCCGAGACCCCTCGGGCAGCCGCCCAAGATGAGCCCACCTTCCTTGTGGAATGGGCCTTAACAGATTTAGGCTGTGGCAGGCCTGCCACAGAATGAGCAAGTTGAATTGTGTTACAAATCCAACGAGCAATCGTCTGCTTAGAAGCAGGGGCACCCAACTTGTTGGGTGCATATAGTAACAACAGCGAGTCAGATTTTCTGACTTCAGCCGTCCTTGAAATGTATATTTTTAAGGCTCTGACAACGTCCAACAACTTGGAGTCCTCCAAGTCGCCAGTGGCCGCAGGCACCACAATAGGTTGGTTCAGGTGAAACGCTGATACCACCTTAGGGAGAAAATGCGGACGAGTCCTCAGTTCTGCCCTATCCGAATGGAAGATTAGATAAGGGCTTTTATAAGATAAAGCCGCCAATTCAGATACTCTCCTGGCGGAAGCCAGGGCCAGTAACATAGTCACTTTCCATGTGAGATATTTAAAATCCACCTTTTTCAATGGTTCAAACCAATGGGATTTGAGGAAATCTAAAACTACATTTAGATCCCACGGTGCCACCGGAGGCACCACAGGAGGCTGTATATGCAGTACTCCTTTAACAAAAGTCTGTACCTCAGGAACTGAGGCCAATTCTTTTTGGAAGAATATTGACAGGGCCGAAATTTGAACCTTAATAGATCTCAATTTGAGACCCATAGACAATCCTGATTGTAGGAAATGTAGGAAACGACCCAGTTGAAATTCCTCCGTCGGAACACTCCGATCCTCGCACCACGCGACATATTTTCGCCAAATGCGGTGATAATGTTTCGCGGTGACTTCCTTCCTTGCCTTAATCAAGGTAGGAATGACTTCTTCTGGAATGCCTTTCCCTTTTAGGATCTGGCGTTCAACCGCCATGCCGTCAAACGCAGCCGCGGTAAGTCTTGAAAGAGACAGGGACCCTGTTGTAGCAGGTCCCTTCTCAGAAGTAGAGGGCACGGGTCGTCCGTGACCAACTCTTGAAGTTCCGGGTACCAAGTCCTTCTTGGCCAATCCGGAGCCACTAGTATTGTTCTTACTCCTCCTCACCGTATAATCTTCAATACCTTTGGTATGAGAGGCAGAGGAGGAAACACATATACTGATTTGTACACCCAAGGTGTTACCAGTGCGTCCACAGCTATTGCCTGTGGATCTCTTGACCTGGCGCAATACTTGTCCAGTTTCTTGTTGAGGCGAGACGCCATCATGTCTACCATTGGTCTTTCCCAACAGTTTATTAGCATGTGGAAGACTTCTGGATGAAGACCCCCCTCTCCCGGGTGAATATCGTGTCTGCTGAGGAAGTCTGCTTCCCAGTTGTCCACGCCCGGGAAGAACACTGCTGACAGTGCTATTACGTGATTCTCCGCCCAGCGAAGAATCTTGGCAGCTTCTGCCATTGCACTCCTGCTTCTTGTGCCGCCCTGTCTGTTTACATGGGCGACCGCCGTGATGTTGTCCGACTGAATCAACACCGGTTTTCCTTGCAGGAGTGGTTCCGCCTGGCTTAGAGCATTTTAGATTGCTCTTAGTACCAGAATGTTTATGTGAAGAGACTTTTCCAGGTTCGTCCATACCCCCTGGAAGTTTCTTCCTTGTGTGACTGCTCCCCAACCTCTCAGGCTGGCGTCCGTGGTCACCAGGATCAAATCCTGTATGCCGAATCTGCGGCCCTCCAATAGATGAGCCTTTTGCAACCACCACAGAAGATATACCCTTGTCCTTGGCGACAGGGTTATTCGCAGGTGCATCTGAGGATGCGACCCTGACCATTTGTCCAACAGATCCCTTTGGAAAATTCTTGCATGGAATCTGCCGAATGGAATTGCTTCGTAAAAAGCCACCATTTTTCCCAGGACTCTTGTGCATTGATGTACAGACACCTTTCCTGGTTTTAGGAGGTTCCTGACAGGTCGGATAACTCCTTGGCTTTTTCCTCGGGAAGAAAAACCTTTTTCTGAACCGTGTCCAGAATCATCCCTAGGAACAGCAGACGTATCGTCGGAAAACAGCTGCGATTCTTGGAATATTTAGAATCCAGTCGTGCCGTCGAAGAACTACTTTAGATAGTGCTCTTCCGACCTCCAACTGTTCTCTGGAACTTGCCCTTTTTAGGTCGTGCAAGTAAGGGATAATTTAGATGCCTTTTTTCTTTGAAGAAACATCTTTTCGGCCATTACCTTGGTAAAAAGGCCCGGGGTGCCGTGGATAATTCAAACGGCATCGTCTGAAACTGATATTGACAGTTCTGTACCACGAACCAGAGGTACCCTTGATGAGAAGGACAAAATTTGGACATGGAGGTAATCCTTGATGTCCAGGGACATTCCGGTTCGCTATCACTGCTCTGAGTGACTTTATCTCGATTTGAACCTTTTATGTAAGTGTTCAAAACATTTTAGATTTAGACTATGTGTCACCAAGCCGTCTGGCTTCAGTACCACAATATAGTGTGGAAAAATAATACCCTTTTCCTTGTCGTAGGAGGGGTACTTTGATTATCACCTGCTGGATATACAGCTTGTGAATTGTTTCCAATGCTGCCTCCCTGTCGGAGGGAGCCGTTGGTAAAGCAGACTTCAGGAACCTGCGAGGAGAAGATGTCTCGACTCTCCAATCTTTACCCCTGGGATAATACTCGTACGATCTAGGGGTCAACTTGCGAGTGATCCCACTGCGCCCTGAGACTCTTGAGACTACCCCCCCACCTTGAGTCCGCTTGCACGGCCCCAGCGTCATGCTGAGGACTTGGCAGACGCGGTGGAGGGCTTCTTTTCCTGGGAAAGGGCCGCCTGCTGCAGTCTACTTCCCTTACCTCTATGTCTGGGCAGATATGACTGGCCTTTTGCCTGCATGCCCTCATGGGAAAGGAAAGATTGAGGCTGAAAAGACGGTGTCTTTTTTAGCTGAGATGTAACTTGGGGTAAAAAAGGTTGGATTTCCCAGCTGTTGCTGTGGTCCCCAGGTCCGATGGACCGACCCCCAAATAACTCCTTCCCTTTATACAGCAATACTTCCATCTGCCGTATGGGATCTGTATCACCTGACCACTGTCGTGTCCCTGACATCTTCTGGGAGATATGGACAACGCACTTATCTTGATGCCAGAGAGCAAATATCCCTCTGTGCATCTCACATACATATATATAGAATGCATCCTATTAAATGCTCTACATGAATAAAATATTTTCAGTCAGGGAATCCGACCAAGCCAACCCAGCACTGCATCTCCAGGCTGATGGCGATCGCTGGTCGCAGTATAACCACCGTATGTGTGTATATACTTTTTAGGATATTTTTCCAGCTTCCTATCAGCTGGCTCCTTGAGGGCGGCCGTATCTGGAGACGGTAACGCCACTTGATAAGCGTGTGAGCGCCTTATCACCCTAAGGGGTGTTTCCCAACGTACCCTAATTTCTGGCGGGAAAGGGTATAACGCCAATATTTGCTATCGGGGTAACCCTACGCATCATCACACACTTCATTTTATTTTATCTGATTCAGGAAAAACTACAGGTAGTTTTTTCACTCCCACATAATACCCTTTCTTGTGGTACTTGTAGTATCAGAAACACGTAACACCTCCTTCATTGCCCTTAACGTGTGGCCCTAATGAGAAATACGTTTGTTTATTCACCGTCGACACTGTATTCAGTGTCCGTGTCTGTGTCTGTGTCGACCGACTGAGGTAAATGGGCGTTTTTAAAACCCCTGACGGTGTTTCTGAGACGCCTGGACCGGTCCTAATAGATTGTCGGCCGTCTCATGTCGTCAACCGACCTTGCAGCGTGTTGACATTCTCACGTAATTCTCTAAATAAGCCATCCATTCCGGTGTCGACTCCCTAGAGAGTGACATCACCATTACAGGCAATTTCTCCGCCTCCTCACCAACATCGTCCTCATACATGTCGACACACACGTACCGACACACAGCACACACACCGGGAATGCTCTGACAGAGGACAGGACCCACTAGCCCTTTGGGGAGACAGAGGGAGAGTCTGCCAGCACACACCAAAAACGCTATAATTATATAGGGACAACCTTATATAAGTGTTTCTCCCTTATAGCATCTTTTATATATATATACAATATCGCCAAAATCAGTGCCCCCCCTCTCTGTTTTAACCCTGTTTCTGTAGTGCAGTGCAGGGGAGAGCCTGGGAGCCTTCTCTCCAGCTTTTCTGTGAGAGAAAATGGCGCTGTGTGCTGAGGAGATAGGCCCCGCCCCTTTTTCGGCGGGCTCGTCTCCCGCTATTTTTGAAGTTAGGCAGGGGTTAAATATCTCCATATAGCCTCTGTGGGCTATATGTGAGGTATTTTTTGCCTCTAATAAGGTTTTTATTTGCCTCTCAGAGCGCCCCCCCCAGCGCTCTGCACCCTCAGTGACTGTTGTGTGAAGTGTGCTGAGAGGAAAATGGCGCACAGCTGCAGTGCTGTGCGCTACCTTTATGAAGACTCAGGAGTCTTCAGCCGCCGATTTTGGACCTCTTCTCTCTTCAGCGTCTGCAAGGGGGCCGGCGGCGCGGCTCCGGTGACCATCCAGGCTGTACCTGTGATCGTCCCTCTGGAGCTAGTGTCCAGTAGCCAAGCAGCAAATCCACTCTGCACGCAGGTGAGTTCACTACTTCTCCCCTAAGTCCCTCGTTGCAGTGATCCTGTTGCCAGCAGGACTCACTGTAAAGTAAAAAACCTAAGCTAAACTTTCTCTAAGCAGCTCTTTAGGAGAGCCACCTAGATTGCACCCTTCTCGTTCGGGCACAAAATCTAACTGGAGTCTGGAGGAGGGTCATGGGGGGAGGAGCCAGTGCACACCACCTGATCTGGTAAAAGCTTTACTTTTTTGTGCCCTGTCTCCTGCGGAGCCGCTATTCCCCATGGTCCTTTCAGGAACCCCAGCATCCACTTAGGACGATAGAGAAAAGATGTTAGCATGCATAAAACGGGGTATAGAGACAAGGGATGAGAGTGTAATCCTGCCACTGTATAAATCATTGGTACGGCCACACCTGGAATATTGTGTATAGTTATGGGCATTGCACTATAAAAAAGATATCTTGAAACTCGAAAGGGTTCAGAGGCGAGCCACCCAACTGGTGAAGAGGTTAGAGGCACTGAATTATGAGGAAAGACTCAAAAGGTTAGATATGTTTACACTGGAAAAGAAGCGGCTGAAAGTGGACATTATTAATATTTATAAATACATTAAGGGACAATATAAGGACTTATCAGACTATCTAGTTATCAAAAAAAAATGCTACACAGGACATGAGGACACCCTCTGAGGTTAGAAGAAAAAAAAATTCATACACAACGGAGGAAAGGGTTCTTCACAGTAAGAGCAGTAAGGATTTGGAATTCTCTACCGGAGGAGGTAGTAATGCTGGACTCAGTAAATAAGTTTAAAATTGGTTTAGATAAATTCCTAACTGATAGAAATACCCAAGGTTACAGCATCTAAATTATATAGTACAGGTTGAACTCGATGGACATTTTGTCTTTTTTCAACTTCACCAACTATGTAACCATCACTACCCTATAGCACCTGTATTCAGTAAATTAACAGAACAGCAGTGAACGCTGGTCCCACCCCCTAAACATATGACTTCATTACATCATACCTAGGGGCGGGCCTCCAGCTCTAGGGGAAGTAGTGCTAAACATGTAACATCATACCTAGGGCTGGAAACTCCAGCTTTGGGGGAAGTATAGATAAACATGTGACATCATTACATCACACCTAGGGGCAGGGCCTCCAGCTTTGGGGAAAGTAGAGCCTGGAGCATCCAGGGCAACTCTGCAGTAGCGCTGCTAGATGCAGGGTGCTATTCCAGGCACCATGCAAGTCACATGCAGGTGCTGTGAAGCAGCAATGGTGCTGCCCCATGGTTCTGTACCATGTTTGATGGTTCTGCCCACACACCCCTAGTTACAGCCCTGACTCCATTGTGACTGGAACAGCAGCCTGGAGAATCACAGCAGTGCTGCTTGGCATGTTTACGAGTGCAGAGATGAACTGCAACAGGGGGATTGATAATGAGTCTCCCCAGGGACACGTTGCACTCTGCTCTGCATTAGGCAGAAGCGGAAGTATAGGTGTACACTAACGTGCAAAAGTCTTTGGCCAAGGAAAATAATTGTTAATAAAGGACAAAATGTAGTGAAATAATGAAAATATTTAATTTTGTGTCCTCCTTCACTGCTTCACTTAATTTGAACATTCGATACATCAACTTTTCTAAGGTCATGTCTTTTCAGGCCTTATTCAGACATTCCCATAAGTTTTTAATATTTGTTGGAGCCATCACAAAACTTTTCTGTCTAATTCATCCCAAGGTTTCTCAGTGGGATTGAGATCAGATGACTAAGGAGGCCATGCCATAATTTCTATAGTGAGACACAGTTTAGATGTGTGTTTAGGGTCATTATCTTGTTGCATGATGAACCCCTTTCCAATATTCTGAGTTCTACTTGGTACAGCGTGATGTACTAGAATATTGTGGTATCGTTTCTTATCCATAGTTGATGTCATAAATCTCCAACCTTTCCTCCACCAAAGTGACCCCAAATCATAACATGACCACAATACGTTTAACTGTATGATTTATACATTTATCTAACACAAATTCTCCGACCATTCTTCAAACATACTGAAATCTTCTAGTTCCGAAAAGTTCAAATTTGGACTTGTCGGTCCAAAATACTTTTTTCACTGATCCAGTGTCCAAAACTGGTGTTCTGTGGCCCATCGAATATGTTTTACTTTATTTACAGACCACAACAATGGTTTTCTGCAAGTTATGCGACCATTTAGACCAGGGATGGGGAACCTTCGGCCCTCCAGCTGTTGTTGAACTACACATACCAGCATGCCGTGCTACAGTTTTGCTATTTGGCCATGCTAAAACTATTGCAGGGCATGCTGGGATGTGTAGTTCAACAACAGCTGGAGGGCCGAAGGTTCCCCATCCCTGATTTAGACCTACATTACGCAGACGTACAGTATTTTACCTGTATCAACTGATACTGGAGTTTTGTCTAATTTTATTGAGTTCTTCTTTGATTGCAGTAGTTGGGAGTCTTCGGTTTCGCTTACTCAATACGATCATTTATTTATCTTCCCTTTTTGATGTACACCTGGGTCGTCCAGAATGTTTATTAGTCACGTTTGCACTAGAGATGTGCAGCAGGCATTTTTCATGTTTTGTGTTTTGGATTCGGGTCCGCAGTCGTGTTTTGGATTCGGACGCGTTTTGGCAAAACCACCCTTTCGGGTTTTGGATTCGGATATGTTTTGGATTCGGGTGATTTTTGAAAAAAACACAAAAACAGCTTAAATCATAGAATTTGGGGGTAATTTTGATCCTATAGTATTATCAACCTCAATAACAATAATTTCCACTCATTTCCAGTCTATTCTGAACACCTCACAATATTATTTTTAGTTCTAAAATTTGCACCGAGGTCGCTGGATGGCTAAGCTAAGCGACCCAAGTAGCCGACACAAACACCTGGCCCATCTAGGAGTGGCACTGCAGTGTCAGACAGGATGGCAGATTTAAAAAATAGTCCCCAAACAGCACATGATGCAAAGAAAAAAAGAGGTGCACCAAGGTCGCTGGATGGCTAAGCTAAGTGACCCAAGTAGCCGGGACAAACACCTGGCCCATCTAGGAGTGGCACTGCAGTGTCAGACAGGATGGCACTTAAAAAAATAGTCCCCAAACAGCACATGATGCAAAGAAAAAAAGAGGTGCACCAAGGTCGCTGGATGGCTAAGCTAAGCGACACAAGCACCTGGCCCATCTAGAATTAGACTCCCTCCAGTATCATGTGAATTATAAGGCAATTTCACTGGAATTATTCGTTATAATCAATGGAATTATTGGTCCAAATCACTGGAAGAAAATGACAAAATCACTAGAATTAAAAGCCAGTATCACAGGAATTATTCGTTCTAATCAATGGCATTATTGGTCCAAATCACTGGAAGAACTGGAATTAAATGGCAGTAATGTCGGGAATTATATCAAATGGCAGTACCACTGGACATATACGGAAGAGTCAGACAGGATGGCACTTTTAAAAAAATAGTCCCCAAACAGCACATGAGGCAAAGAAAAGAGAAAAAGAGGTGCACTGACACTGAGCACTGACCAGTGATTCTGAGCACTGATGATACTACTGAGCAGTGATACTGAGCACTGATGATACTACTGAGCAGTGATACTGAGCACTAATGATACTACTGAGAACTGACACTGAGCAGCACGATGCAGCACAAGACACTGTACTAGTATTAGTAATGTAGTATTACTGAGCACCACAAGACAATGAGCAGTGATATTGAGCACTAATGATACTACTGAGAACTGATACTGAGCAGCACGATGCAGCACAAGACACTGTTCTAGTATTAGTAATGTAGTATTACTGAGCACCACAAGACAATGAGCAGTGATACTGAGCACTGATGATACTACTGAGAACTGACACTGAGCAGCACGATGCAGCTCAAGACACTGAGCACTGACCAGTGATACTGAGCACTGATGACACTACTGAGCAGTGACACTGAGCACTAATGATACTACTGAGAACTGACACTGAGCAGCACGATGCAGCACAAGACACTGTACTAGTATTAGTAATGTAGTATTACTGAGCACCACAAGACAATGAGCAGTGATACTGAGCACTAATGATACTACTGAGAACTGATACTGAGCAGCACGATGCAGCACAAGACACTGTTCTAGTATTAGTAATGTAGTATTACTGAGCACCACAAGACAATGAGCAGTGATACTGAGCACTGATGATACTACTGAGAATTGACACTGAGCAGCACGATGCAGCACAAGACACTGTTCTAGTATTAGTAATGTAGTATTACTGAGCAGCACAAGACAATGAGCAGTGATACTGAGCACTGATGATACTACTGAGAACTGACACTGAGCAGCACGATGCAGCACAAGACACTGAACTGGTATTAGTAATGTAGTATTACTGAGCAGCACAAGACAATGAGCAGTGATACTGAGCACTGATGATACTACTGAGAACTGACACTGAGCAGCACGATGCAGCACAAGACACTGTACTAGTATTAGTAATGTAGTATTACTGAACAGCACGATGCAGCACAAGACACTGTACTAGTATTAGTAATGTAGTATTACTGAACAGCACGATGCAGCACAAGACACTGTACTAGTATTAGTGAGCAGCACAAAAGCACTCTGAAATTGTCACCCCCCCCCCCCCCCCCCCAGATACCACTGTGACTGGAATGATGACCGATGCACAGTCACAGGACACTACTGCCACAGCACCCTACAGCAGCAAGATGCAGCACAAGAGAGACACTGTACTAGTATTACTGAGCAGCACAAGACAATAAGCACTGATATGGAGCACTGATACTGAGAAATGCTGAGAGAACGTAGCCACGTCCTCTCTGTACTCTCTACAATGCCCGAGTGAAAATGGCGGCGACGCGCGGCTCTTTATATGGAATCCGAATCTCGCGAGAATCCGACAGCGGGATGAAGACGTTTTGCCTCGTTCGGGTTTTCCGAGTCAGGCAGGAAATACTGAACTGGCCTCGGACCCATGTTTGCCACGTGGAGTTCGGGGGGGTTCGGTTCTCGGCGAACCGAACCCGCTCATCTCTAGTTTGCACCTGTTTCTTTTTATGGAGCTAATGTATACTGTATGTTTCACTAGACCATGGAATTTGTATTTTTTTTTAGCAATTTGGATAGCCTTCTTCGCGCAATTCAAGTGAATATTCACGTCTTTTCTTCATTTTGAAAAAGTTATGGTTGTTATTTAACACTGTAAAAAAGGACATTTAAAATAAAAAAGTAAGATAAAATATTTAAGCAATAAAAAATATATTTTATATAAAAAATATTATTGAATAAAATGAATCAACATACATACTAGATTTATTAATGACCAGCTCTAAATGCCGTACTTTAGCATATCAATAAACTCTTGGGACTGCGATGAAAATGAAATACGCTTGTATTTATAAATAATATGGTAAATTAAGTATAGTACATTTGAGGTAAAGTACTAAAGTCTTGTTTCTAATCATGATAAGATATCATCATAAGATTGAGCAACATACTGTAAGTAAACATATAAGCTTTGGCCAAAGACTTTTGCAGGCTAGTGTATATATAATGGGTGCAGGGCATGCGGTACACACAGGCGCTTCACACCTTATACCCATAGTATACTTAACCTTGTGCCAGCAAAGCACCATCTAACATAAGACATCTTCAGAAAGATGGTTCCATGACGTGAAAGCGAAGACTCTGACACTGTGCCAGAGCCTTTGCTCTTTTGCTCTCCTGAGCCATCCTCCTGAATATCACTGGGAAGATGGTGCCACGGAAAAGGATGGACACACTTGCCAGCACAAGGTATGATGTGGAGAGGTTTAGGGGGCCACTGCTCAGAGGTGTGGGCCCATTAATATGCCACTGAGGGGGGTGGAGGGAGGGTTATTGGCACCTGGGAGGGAGTTCTGCCTCTGACCCTGGTATTAAATGTCTCTGGGGCAATAAATTCCACCCTATTTCAATGGCAATAGGGTGGAATTTATTGCCCCTGAGACATTTAATGCCAGGGTCAGAAGCAGAACTACCATTGTTGCAGCAGGTGCATTGCACCGGGGTCCCTGCGGACTAAGGGGCCCACTGCTGCCCAGACCAGCAATGAGTTATTCCCTGGCACCCTCGCAGACCATTTTGAGCAATGTTAGATGAATGGCCCAGTGCAGAGAGCAGGGTGGGCCCCACTCTGCCTTAGGCACCTGCCCCTTATCTTAGGGAGACAGAGCTGACCTTGTGTGTGACGGACTGATAGGCATCCTGCCACCTATCAGCGCTGATGATCACAGCCACTTACTGCCTCTAATTACCAGACAGCTGTATATTATTCTGATCCATTGCTATCTGTGAATTAAAGACAGCTCATAACCGGTGTAACTGGCACTGTCAGAGTCTGTCTGACCGAGTGCCAAACTGAGGAAAGCACAAGGGGTACTGTCACAGAAAGAGCAGAAACCGTTGTGTTCCTGCCACCACAAAGGTACATGACACCTGTTCTCTGCACCATGCAGGACATTGTGCTTGTACCCCTGTCACCCACTGTCTCTCTTGTCATCCACTGCCTTACCCTGTATTCCGCTGTCAACCTCTGCCTATGTCAACCTCTGCCTCCCCTGTCACCCACTGCTATGTAGCATATTGTTAACACATATTTTTGCACAAGTTCCACCACTGGCCAGGGTGTTTGAAAAATATTAAAATGGAGAGATATGGACAATGGGGGGTTGGGTGGCAATACTACAATGGAAACCCATGGACATGGTTGGTGGGGTGCTGGTGTAATGCAATGGTGGTGACATATGGACATAGGCCAATTAAGAGAGGAAGAGGAGCGCGTGCAGACTCCATCTGGGCCCCCTCCTCTCTTGCTGACAGCATTGTAGACTCTGGGCACTAGGGGACCCTAGCGCTGTCCCAGAGTCTAGTGCGCATGCACAGGTCTCCAGGAAAATGGTGCAGCAGCCATTTTCCCAGATATTTTCTTACTACTCATGAGCAAAACTCCAGGAAAATGGCCGCCGCACCATTTTCCTGGTGATTCCTGCAGCGCTGCTGCAAACTCAGGAATCCGGTGGGTAAGTATTGAAAAAAATGGTTGCCATGTGTGCGGTGCGGATTCCCCTGGACTCCGGTGGCCCATGTGCACCACACACACTGCACCCATTATAAATATGCCACTGGACACTGAGGGGCAATGCCGCTGGGTAGATCTATTGACAATGCTGCATTAATGCTACAAACATGTCCTCATGGTGTATTTTTTTAAAATAAGCTTTAAAATAGAGATAATAGACATAATTTAATGATAAAATAAACAATAATTTCTAATGACATTTTCTAGGAAAAAAAGATTGTTAGTTAAGTGGTTAAGTGACAGAACCCTTCCAGATCAATCATTCTGGAAATGTGTTCTGTCATGGAAATCATAAGAAAAAGATAATTTTATGCTCTACATTTTACTCAGAATTTAAAACTTGAGCGTACAGGGCTATAATAAACAGGATACAGTATCTTTCCGTTCAGTTCTGATGTCCACACTAAATGAGCATAACGCACAATAATTTTTTGTTTGTACTGACTACAAATTCCCATAATTTATGAAATGTAATATAAAGTTTCATGGAATACTGTGAGACCTACAGGAACCTCAGTGTCTGCTCCTCAAGACCTTAAACTAACAATTTTACAAACAGATGGCATAGTGTGGCATTGGCATCGTTATCTGCACACATCATAAACATAGGCAAACTTTACCTGTGCAGCTTACATTGTATAAAGTGGCAAATCCTGCAATACATCACAATTTCACAGTGCATTTATACACCACCACCGATTAAGCTAGCAAA
The DNA here is from genome assembly GCF_028390025.1 of Pseudophryne corroboree. Lineage (NCBI taxonomy): Eukaryota > Metazoa > Chordata > Amphibia > Anura > Myobatrachidae > Pseudophryne > Pseudophryne corroboree. Next base: position 88,954,737 of record NC_086447.1, read on the forward strand.
CTTGTACTCTCTTCAGAGCGTTCACTACCTGCCAGACTATATGGAAGGAAGGCTGTCAAATGTGGAGGGGAGAAAGGAGGAAGAAAGGGGTAGGCTTCCACAGTAGGTGGAGGAAAGTGGGTTTCTGGGACACATAGGGGAAGCAGGGGGAAACAGAAGAGGACACTGCTGAGGGTGGAGAGCAGTAAGACAAATGTGGAGTTTGCTAAAAGGTAAGAGCGGAGAGCGGTGTAAGGGGTCTATTCATGAAGCAGTGAAAAGTGTGGAGAAATGAGCCAGCGGAGAAGTTGCCCATGGCAACCAATCAGCATTGAAGTAACATTTATAATTTGCATACAGTTGTACGGAGCAGCTGATTGGTTGCCATGGGCAACTTCTTCACAGGCTCACTTCTCACTCTTTTCACTGCTTCATGAATAGACCTATTACAGGGAGAGGTTGTCACATGCTGCAGGAAGTCTATCACATAGATGGGGAAGACAAGGGGAGAGGTTACTGCATACAGAATGAATGGAGTAGATAGAGCGGGAGACTGTCACATGCACAACAATTAGGGGAAACAGATGGGGAAAAGACAAGTAACCCAGCCGCCAATGAGTTAAACTCAGAAAACCCTGAGGATATTGTCTGACACTCACCCAAAAAAAAAAGACAATCCTCTTAAAAGCACAAAATACAAACAATATGAGAGGCGCTAGAGTCACACAGGGTACAATATATTAAAAACATTTATTAAATTATTGCACAAGCAACAATCACAGAATAAATTAATCCTGGAAGTGGGACCATTATATAGAAGAAGAATAATTCACACAATTAAAAATACTAAGGTCAGTGATCAAAAAAATAAAGCAGTATAATAATACACTCACTAATAGAGAGATTGATGCTTATAAATGGAGGATAATAGGTTCAAGTCCTTCCAATCATCCAAATAAATAAAATACGGTAAGTATATATAGCGCACCACAGTGTATGTTTTTTGATAAATGTAAATAGAGGAGGCAAGGAGCTTTAGATAATTAATCAATTTCAAAATGTCTCTGCCTGTACCTTCAGTACCAAAAAGGCACCCGCTTGGTTAAATGCAGCTATCCTTGCCCGACTGCCTACAAGGTGTATGCAAGCTGGATCGGCCATGTTACTTTGTCCATCATACTATACAACACGGTGGATGATCTGTGCTTCTGAGTATGTTTTACAGCTTATACTGAAGTCTACATATACAGGTACATTGGAATCACTCCCTGCCTAGGGGTAAATTTTCTAAGCTCCCAAGTGTTTGTCAACTTGGCAAACACTGGAGCATTTGGGCATTTTTTTCGAACAGTGAAATTTATTAAAGAACAACCACGGGGAGTGTTTTTCAAATAGAAGTAGAAAACACAGGTGTACAGGGAAATATGATCAAATACACCATTGGCCAAACTCGGATGTAATTTCCATACACAACACTGAAGCACAGGAATTTACATTTCCAAGCAGGGCCAGACTGGCCAACAGGGGTACAGGGGAAACCCCCGGTGGGCCCCATTAGGTTCCAGACTGTGGACTTAGTTTTTTCAAATTTAATAAATTTGCAAAAAATCACAAAAAAACTTTTTTCATGTTATTATGGGGTATTGTGTGTAGAATTTTGAGGGAAAAAATGAATTTATTCCATTTTGGAATAAGGCTGTAACGTAACAAAATGTGGATAAAGTGAAGTGCTGTGAATACGTTTCCGACTGCACTGTATATGTCTAAGCAAACAGGCACATTAAACAAACAAACAAAGAAACAAACAAACAAACAAACAGATGAACGGTAATTGCTCCAGCACTAAAGTGCTTAATGATCAGTCTGCTGCAATGGACTGCAGTCACATTCTGCTATACTCCTCTGGCACAACCAATATTATCACTCCCTGGCACTAAGGAGACTCTGGCCTACTAACTGGCCGCTATTCAGCATCAGTGCACAGAACACTGAGTGTATGAGAGTTTTAAACCTTCCTGTCTCTCAGTGAAGAGTTTCTGCTGAATCTGTGCAGCTTGGAAAACCTAGAATTCCAAACCTCCAATGCTAGTGCACAGGTTTTGCTTTGGCCTCCCTTGGAGGGAGCTGATCCCACAGGAATGTGGGTAATTCAGGTGAGAGACAACCACTCTCATCATAATATAAAAACATCAAAAAAGCAAATACAGTAAGTATATAGCTTAGCATAAACTGGGTGAATATTTCACCACAGTGGCTTTGTGGTTAGCATCAATGTCTCACAGTACTGCAGTCATGCGCTCCATGGTCCCCTCATGGCTGCGTGAGTTTTCTTTGGGTACTCTGGTTTACTGCCACCATGCAAGAAGATACTGATAGCCTACCAGTGGTAGATTCATTGGCCCTAGTGCGTATTTGTGTCAATGCAAATAACTTAATACATTATGTGAATGACCAAATATTAAATATCTGTTAATCAATAATTATAATGGCCCATACACATGGTGAGATTCGGGCTATGCCAGATTCTCACTATGCGACGGGCTAGGTCGGCACATAGTCAGTATCGCAAGCACACTCATTATGTGCTTGCGATACTATGTGCGATTTTGGCTAAGTGTCTATAGAGATAGTCAAAATTGACTTGCCTGCACAGTCCATCTATTCTTGCGATGCCGACCGCGTGGGACCGTGCATCGGCATCGAATCGGGATCGCAAGGTGACTTTCACCTTGCGATCTGCACTAACTTTTCTTACAATTTTGACTATATAGTCAAAATCGTAAGAAAAAATCTCACCGTGTGTACACACCTTAACTCTTAACAGTAGAATGTTATCATAATTATTCAAATGATCTGATTCAACTTATACCATTAAATATCAAATATTGGGGGTCATTCCGAGTTGTTCGCTCGTTGCCGATTTTCGCAACAGAGCGATTAAGGCAAAAATGCGCATGCGCATGGTACGCAGTGCACATGCGGTAAGTATTTTAGCACAAAACTTAGTAGATTTACTCACGTCCGAACGAAGAATTTTCATTGTTGAAGTGATCGGAGTGTGATTGACAGGAAGTGGGTGTTTCTGGGCGGAAACTGGCCGTTTTCTGGGAGTGTGCAGAAAAACGCAGGCGTGCCAGGAAAAAACGCGGGAGTGTCTGGAGAAACGGGGGAGTGGCTGGCCGAACGCAGGGCGTGTTTGTGACGTCAAACCAGGAACGAGACAGCCTGAGCTGATCGCAATCTATGAGTAGGTCTGGAGCTACTCAGAAACTGCTAAGAATTTTCTATTTGCAATTCTGCTAATCTTTCATTCGCTATTCTGCTAAGCTAAAATACACTCCCAGAGGGCGGCGGCCTAGCGTGTGCAATGCTGCTAAAATCTGCTAGCGAGCGAACAACTCGGAATGACCCCCATTGTTATGATATACTGTTTAATGTTTGCAATATGTCTCCAGATTTAATACAGGAACTGAAAAGTCCCATGCAGGTTTGTGGCTCCAGTTATAAATTATAGGTCAATAATTAACCTCATTGGGAATCTATTACATTGCAGCTCTATGTTGCTTGCCAGAACTGCTGGAGTTAGATATGGAAATGGGATCCACCAATACTATCAAACCCTTGCAAAGAGATTTGAGTTTCTTAGAGGTTATAATAGTCACGTTATGTCTTATGATTGCTGTTGAGTAAATAAGTCTGCAATGTTTCATTTTACTGACGTGTTTCGTCGGCTATTGCAGACTATTTGAATTCCACCTATAGCAGAATGGTATTTTGAAATTTCTGGCTATACTGTTTAGCGAAAAGCAAAAGTGAATTATAACTTTATGAATGTGCAATATCAAATAATGAAATATATATTTTGCTGCAATACATCCATATTCATTTTGCCAACGTTCTCCTTTAGGGTATTATGTAGTTTAAGAAAGAAGGAACAACAACAGGGAACAAAACCACCAACACTTGCTGGAAGGTGTTAATAAGTTAGAGCAGTGTAACAAGTAGAGATGTGCCATCTTGTTTTGGGATTGGCAAAGCCATCCTCAAGTGTTTTGGTTTGAATTCGGTTTTTGTTTTGGAAAAAATTGTTTTAAAATTGTCTAAATAAAAAAACAGCTAACATCATGTAATTTTTGCAATTCAGAATTCAAAAATTCAAATTTAAAATCCAAATTCCAAACCACGGGAAGATCCAAAACGGGACTCAGTTCAGATCAGATGTCCAAAAAAGGATTGCTTTAGGTATGTTGGCTTTGAGAACCAATCAGCAGCTTTGTATCATTTTATAGTATGCAAATTATAGATGTTACTTCAGTGCTGATTGGTTGCCATGGGCAACTTCTCCACTGGCTCACTTCTCCGCTCTTATCACTGCTTAGTAAATGTCCCCCTTAAACCATTACAAGTTGTGTTTAAAAAAAATGACAGGAGTGACTGGTTGGTCCCTTATCTCTCTACTTTATCTCTCTCCAAGGCTTAATACATTTCAAGCTATGCGTAAGATTGTCATTGAAGATTACCTTAAGAAGAATACACATATACTGTAGAACATCTCAAATGCTGCATGCAATCATTCCTGACATTAATAGCCTTCTCACTATGATGTGTTATGTGTATCTAAGCATAGATGATTACTTCTTCGTATTGACTAGTGAACATACAGCAGAATCTGTGTGTAAATGGCTGGAAGGTAATTAGATGTGTTATGTGTATGATTATAAGCCCTACATCTAGGATAGCTACTGTACTACAGTATACTGTAGTTTGTCTGAATGATTTATGGATATATATTAACACAAAGTTAATTCAGAGCCAAAAATAAATAATATTCCTTGGGTTAAACTGGAAACTGTCTTTATGAATAATAAACAATTACGTTCATATTAAATGTTAGAAGAAGAAAAAACACACTTTGGCCCACACGGGAAAAAACAGACATTGGGCCTAATTCTGAGTTGATCGCAGCAGCAAATTTGTTAGCAGTTGGTCAAATCCATGGCCCTCATTCCGAGTTAATCGCTAGCTGCTTTCGTTCGCAGCGCGGCGATTAGTTGAAAAAGCGGCACTTCTGCACATGCGTACGGGCCGCAGTACGCACGCGCGAAGTACTTTCACACAAAACTATGCAGTTTTACACAAGGTCGAGCAACGCTTTTCTGTCGCTGTGTTGATCGGTGAGTGATTGACAGGAAGTGGGTGTTTCTGGGTGGTAACTGGGCGATTTCAGGGAGTGTGCTGAAAAACGCAGTCATGCCTGATAAAAACGCAGGAGTGGCTGAAGAAACGGGGGAGTGGCTGGTCGAACGCAGGGCGTGTTTGTGACATCAAACCAGGAACTAAACAGTCTGCAGTGATCGCAAGCTAGGAGTAAGTTTCGAGCTGCTCAGAAACTGCATGAAAATTTTTCGCGCAGTTCTGCTAACCTTTCTTTCGCATTTCTGCTAAGCTAAGATATACTCCCAGAAGGCGGCGGCCTAGCGTGTGCACTGCTGCTAAAAGCAGCTAGCGAGCGATCAACTCAGAATGAGGGCCCGTGTGCACTGCAGGGGGGACAGATATAACATGTGCAGAGAGAGTTAGATTTGGGTGGGGTGTGTTCAAACTGAAATCTAAATTGCAGTGTAAAAATAAAGCAGCCAGTATTTACCCTGCACAGAAACAAAAAAAAACAACCAAATTTAACCCTTTCTGCAAATGTTATATCTGCCCCCCCCTGCAGTGCACATGGTTTTGCCCAATTGCTAAAAAAACTTGCTGCTGCGATCAACTCAGAATTACCCCCATTGTTCCACACAGGGGGGGAACACACACATTTTGTCCGACAGGGAAAACAGCACATTGGCTAATTCAGGGGGGGGGGGGGGGGGGGGGACGACGACATTTGCCCCAACTGGGGGAAAAAAAACACCCACATTATCCCCAATATGGGGGAACAAACACACACATTGGCCTCAATATGGCCAACAAAATACACATTTTGCTCAAAACAGGGGGACCCCTGACAAAGATGAAAAACACACTTTGGCCCCCAAAGGGGGAAAAACACATATTGGCCATGACAGGTGAAAAAAACACACATTGGCTCTGACAGATAATGCACACCGGTCAACACATGGGGGAAAAAAATATACACACATCCAACAGGGAAGAAACACATAAATTCGCCTTCTCCGAGGGAAACACACACATTGGCCCTGACAGGGAAAAAACGCACATTTGCCCCAACAGGGTATACAACATACATTGGCCCTGTCTGGGGTGCGCCCCCCCCCCCCCCCAATCCGGTATCCCCTGCACACTAAATAGTCCTTGCAACATTACTTGAAAACTATATGGTAATAGAAATTCATAGGTATTTGATGCATATATTTGCAAATACATGGGAAGCTGCCGGGCCCCTTCAGGGCTTCTCTGATTACTGGCAGACCCTAAACTGCATGATAACAGTGCCCACTTAGGGCTATGTCATTGTCTATTGTAAGGTCTCATGATAGAGGCCCATACAGAAATATACCCAAATTGAGGGCAAGCTTACCTAGGAGCCACCCCTGGGATCTCCCAGTAGCACAACAGGAACCAGCATGACTTCCAAATGCTGATCCCATACAATGCTTTTTACAACTGCAAACACATAGTGGTAGCTTCTCAATCAGTGTTTGGCAGTACTTATCAGGTGCATGAAAGGGAGCCATTTGGAACCTGTACTGGTTGTGATTACCAGCACTAGGCATGTTGTGCTGCAGTTTTAAAGACTGCCTGTAACACCTGACCTGTAAAACCTGCATGTACTGTGTAACGTGTCTGAGGTCGAAATAAAGTGAGTTGAACTGTACTCCGTCTATATAATTTCTGTCACAATATATATATATATATATATATACATATATATATATACACACAGGTTGAGTATCCCATATCCAAATATTCTGAAATACGGAATATTCCGAAATACAGACTTTTTTGAGTGAACCTGAGATAGTGAAACCTTTGTTTTTTGACGGCTCAATGTACACAAACTTTGTTTAACACACAAAGTTATTAAAAATATTGTATTAAATGACCTTCAGGCTGTGTGTATAAGGTGTATATGAAACATAAATGAATTGTGTGAATGTAGACACACTTTGTTTAATACACAAAGTTATTAAAAATATTGTTTTAAATGACCTTCAGGCTGTGTGTATAAGGTGTATATGAAACATAAATGAATTGTGTGAATGTAGATACACTTTGTTTAATGCACAAAGTTATTAAAAATATTGGCTAAAATGACCTTCAGGCTGTGTGTATAAGGTGTATAAGTAAGGTAAATGCATTCTGTGCTTAGACTTGGGTCCCATCACCATGATATCTCATTATGGTATGCAATTATTCCAAAATACGGGAAAATCCGATATCCAAAATACCTCTGGTCCCAAGCATTTTGGATAAGGGATACTCAACCTGTATATATATATATATATATATATATATATATATATATATATTATAGTCCTCTGGTGGCACACACTAGAAAAAGGTTCCAATTGACTGGGATGCTCCTCAATGCTGCCAATAAAGGTAGCATCCGCATAATCCAGAAAAGTCAAATAAAGTGCACTCACCAAGGATTTTTGTTAGACAAACTTTACTCTAACTCATGAATACAGGTCATGTCATCGTTGTGATACTCCTTGGGTATCGTGTCTTGATGACAGCCGCGTTCTGTGTTCGAAACATCAGCATGATGACATGACCTGTATTTGTGAGCTGGAGTAAACTTTGTCCTTTGGATCGCATGCTGGGGGCCGCCCATCGCAGGGCAATGCCGCCATCATACTATCAGCTGGCCCCCACCTTGACCATGCTGAAATTGCTGATCCAACCTGAATTAGGCCCTTTAATCTAAATAAAATCCCTACACAAAAAAGTAGGGATCTTTGTGGCATAATAATGTAATTATTATTCCCCACTCATACGAGTCAGCCTAGTCTTCTCTGACAGAGGGATTTAAATTTTTTCCCTAGCAATCTCAGAGATCTGAACCCCTCCGAACTTCACGGCCCGAGCCGGGATCCGAGTCCGGCTCGGGACTTCCCGCCTTCCTCAGATCCTAGATCGAGGCAAACCATCATCATCCCACTGTCGGATTCTCACGGGTTTTGGATTCCTTATAAGGAGCCACTTGTCGCCGCTATTTTCACTCTGGACTTGAAGAGCGAGGGAGACAGACCGTCTCTCTGCGGGTGGTGGCATTGGGTGGGGTCACTGTGTGTGTTGTTTAGGGGTGCTGTACAGGGGTGCTGCTGTCCTGTGCTATCCTGGAGTGCTGTCCTGTGGTGTGCTGTGATGTTAGGGGTGCTGTACAGGGTTGCTGCTGTCCTGTGCTTTACAGGAGTGCTGTCCTTTGGTGCTGTCCTGTGCTGTTTTGTGTGCTGTACAGGGGAGCTGCTGTCCTGTTCTTTTCTTTGCTGTACAGGGGTGCTGTCTTGTGGTGTCCTATGCTGTAGGGGTGCTGTACAGGGGTGCTGTTGTCCTGTGCTGTACAGGGGTGCTGGCCTGTGCTGTTAGTGGTGCTGTACAGGGGTGCTGCTGACCTGTGCTGTAGAGGGGTGCTGTCCTGTGCTGTTGGGGGTGCTGTCCTGTGCTGTACAGGGGTGCTGCTGTCATGTGCTGTACAAGGGTGCTGTCCTGTACTGTTAGGGGCACTGTTCTGTGTGCTGTAAAAACAATGGGGTGGTAATACGCTGTCCTGTGTGCTGTCAAAATAAAGGGACACTGTCCTGTGTGCTGTAAAAATAAAGGAGTGCTTTGGCGCTGTCCTGTGTGCGGTAAAAATAAAGGGACACTGTCCTGTGTGCTGTAAAAATAAAGGGGTGCTGTGGCGCTGTTCTGTATGCTGTAAAAATAAAGGGGCACTGTGGTGCTGTCCTGTGTGCTGTATAAATAAAGGGGCACTGTCCTGTGTGCTGTAAAAATAAAGGGGCACTGTCCTGTGTACTGTAAAAATAAAGGGGCACTGTGGCACTGTCCTGTGTGCTCTAAAAATAAAGGGGCACTATGGCGCTGTCCTATGTGCTGTAAAAATAAAGAGGCGCTGTCCTGTGTGCTGTAAAAATAAAAGGACACTGTCCTGTGCTGTTAGGGGTGCTGTCCTGTACTGTACAGGGGTGAGTACAGGGGTGCTGCTGTCCTGTGCTGTCCTGGGGTGCTGTCCTAAGCTGTTATGGGTACTGTACAGGGGTGCTGTCCCTCTGCCCTATCAGTCCAGGGGTGCTGTCCCACTGGGATTTAAGTCTAGGGGTGCTGCTTCCTGTTTGCTGTGCTGTGTAATTCTCCAGGGGTGCTGTATAAGTCCAGGGGTGTTGAATATCTGCTGTATAATTACAGGGGTGCTGCTGTACTTGATCCTAGGTTTACGCTAAAGCCTAGAGCAGAATATGAGTCAAGCTTCAACATCACAACCAGATTTGTGGAAACATATAGCCACAAAGATGGAAATGGAAATTCCAAGTTTGACGAAGTGTTTTCCAATAAACATATAACTCTGAGTACAAAATGGGGAGAGACCACATTTGTGGCCAAAGTCAGTTAAGAGACAGAATCATAATCCAGCGGAACGTGACATGGCAACATCTCCTACTTCATTTTCTCTGGCAACTTCCGGAGAAAACTAGATTTTCCAAACACACCTATGTCTATGTGTCTGAGTTTCTCTGACCTTGCATTGCAAAATTAAATCTCAGCTTTCCATTGCACTGCAGCACTATATGGGCCAGGAGTTCCTGTAAGGCATAGTCACTGAATAAGGGCCCAGGATGGACTCTCATGGTGGCTTACAGCAAGGAAGATGTCTGGCTTGCCAGGCTGAGTCATGCTGGTGGCATAGAGTTTAGCACTGCTTCCTACTACAGTCCTACCTGTAGTAGGAAATGAGTTTGGACTGTAGAGTTGTAAGCTCCACTTGGGCAGGGGCTGAATTACAAAAAAATTCACTGCACAGTCCTGCTTAGTACTAGAGAACTGAACCCCCCCCTCCCCCCCAGAACATCCTGTTCCGAGCCCGGATCTGACTTCCTGCCAGGCTCGGAAACCAGAACGAGGCAAAACGTCATCATCTCGCTGTCGGATTCTCGTGGGTTTTGGATCACATATAAACAGCCACGCGTTGCCGTAATTTTCCCTCCGGACTTGGAGAGTGAGGGAGACAGACCTCTGTCTCTCTTTGTGGGTATTGGTGTCGGGTGGGGTTAGTGTGTGCTCTTTAGGGGTGCTGCTGCAGTCACTGTGGTGTATCTTTGCTGTGTTAGGGGTGCTGTCCTGGCTGTCACTGGAGTTTCATGTGCTGTTACGGCCGGGTGCTGCAGCTGTACATGGGTGTTGCTGTCCTGGCTGTCACTGTGTTGTACAGGGTGTAGGGGTACTGTCCACCTGTATGCTGTAAAATATGAGGGTGCTGCTGGCCCTGTATGTTGTAAAAATTCAGGGGTGCAGTTGTTAAAAATTAATAGCACACTGCTCCTGTATGCTGTAAAATATTGGGGTGCTGCTGTTCAAATAACATTACACTGGCCCTGTATGCTATAGAAATTCAGGGGCGCAGTTATTAAAAATTAAAAGCACACTGCTGTATGCTGTAAAATATATGGGTGTTGCTGTTCAAATAACATTACACTGGCCCTGTATGCTATTAACATTCAGGGGTGCAGTTAAAAATTAAAAGCACACTGCTGTTTTATGTGAAATATAGGGGTGTTGTTGTACAAATAACATTACACTGGCCCTTTATGCTATAAAAGTTCAGGGGTGCAGTGAAAATCAATGTACACTGGCCCTGTCTTGTATGCTGTAATAATTCTAGGGTGCAGTGAAAATCAATGTACACTGGCCCTGACTTATATGCTGTAATAATTCTAGGGTGCAGTGAGAATCAATGTATACTGGCCCTGACTTGTATGCGCTAATAATTCTAGGGTGCAGTGAAATTCAATGTACACTGGCCTTGTCTTGTATGCTGTAAAATGACAGGGATGTTGTGAAAATACAGGGGTGCTGGCACTGTCTGCGGTTGCAATGTCTAGGCCTAACCTTCACAACACTGTATGGGAAGAGGAGGATCCTACTACCATTTGCACGCCCCCTGCAAGTGCTGAGAGGAGCACCGCCAGTCCAGTTGCTGATATTGAGGATGTCACTGTAGAAGTACACCAGGAAGAGGAGGATATGAGTGTAGCTGGCACTGCAGAGGTAGTTAACGATGAGGACCCTATCACTGAAATGATTGGTTTGTTAAACTGTGCATGTCCTGTTTATACAACATAAGGACAATTCCATCTTGCACGTATTTTCTTTGCCACATCTTTCCAGGGGTGCTGTCCTATATGGGATGCTGCTCCTCTGCCCTATCAGTCCAGGGGTGCTGCCCCACTGCCGTTTAAGTCCAGGGGGCCTGTCTGCTGTGCTGTGTAATTCTCCAGGAAAGTTGCCTATGCTGTATAAATCCTGGAGTGCTGCAGTATAATTCCAGGGGTGCTGCTGTACTTAATACTAGGTTTAAATGAAAGCCTAGAGCAGATATGAAACAAGCTTCAACATCAAACAGATTTGTGAAAACTAGCTGCAAAGGTTAAATGGAAATTGCCAAAGTGTTTTTAAATAAAGTGGGGACAGACCACATTTGTGGCCAAAGTCAATGTGACTCAGAAGAGACTTAATCATATTCCAGCGCAACTGCTGGAGAGGTAAAATTGATGTTTTCTGCTGGAGCATTAGAGAGAAGTTCTTCTCAATTCTTTCATGTCAGGGACTCACTCAAATGAATGACTCCAATTAGTCAACCTTACTTTTGATTTATTATTGATGTTCCACATTTTGGGATTATTTATTTAGAAGATGCGCATTTGTTGTACAGGGATCTTCTTTTCCTAAGGGCTGCGTGGGGTTATCGCAAGACCTTGCAGTGTTAGAAGAACAGCATTTCAGTGATCTTGCATTGCATCAGCTTTCCATTGCACTGCAGCACTAGATGGGCCAGGAGCTCCTCTAAGGCACAAACAGTTGCTAAATAAGGCCCAGTATGGAGTCTCATGGTGGTTTACAGCCAGGAAGATGTCTGGCTTGCCAGGCTGAGGCATGCTGTGGGCACAGAGGTCAGCATTGCTTTCTCCCACAGTTCTACTTATATTATAAAAAGAGTTTTGCTGTTGAGTGGTAAGCTCCACTAGGGCAGGGGCTCAATAACAAAAAAAGTCACTGAATAGTCATGCTTAGCATTTTATCGAACCCACCTGAACTCAACTTGCCCCATTCAGGGCTGCTGTGGGGGCTCAGGAGGGGCTGCTAAAACATCTAAGGGGCTGCTTTATTTAAAAATAAAATAGTAATAAAATAAACAAGACACACAGGTATGCTCACATGCATGTAATTGGGACACACAGGTATGCTCACATGTGTGTAACTGGGAGCTGTGAAAAACAAAAATAAGGCATCTGCCACAAAATATGTAAATAAAAATGCAATAAAAAAAAAATGGAAAAAAAGAAACCCACGAGATTTTCACAAAATAAGTCTCCAGACTCTGGAGGGGAAAATATCCAATCTTGATCCTGTGGTATACACAAGTTTATTTGCATCCCAGCATTAAATCCAAGATTATCTTAATCCCTGAACATGGAGAAGGGGGTACAATTTTGGCGGCTTTGGCCCCTAGTTTTCCAGTTTGTCCAGTAATGTGGTAATTAATAATTATATATTTGCTTGGTTGAAGTCCTTTCTGTTTCACACCAAAGTAGGAGTGGAGGTGAAAGCCTGTGTGTTGTTCGTGATTGCATGTGCCTCTCTAATTTTTAATCACCTTCTTGACACTGTCCTCTTCCTCTTGCCTCTTCTCATAATGTGAAAAGTCATCAAAGAAGGAGGTGGTATGTTTGTAGCTAGCTATGATTCTTGGCGAGCTTTTTCCAGGGGGACCACCTGTCGCTGAAATGATGGGTTTATTAAACTGGGCATGTCCCAAGACAATTTCATCTTGCACCTCTTTTTTTTCTTTGCATTATGTGCTCTTTGGGGCCTAGTTTTTAAAACTGCCATCCTGTCTGCAACTACAGTGGCACTCCTATATGGGCCAGGTGTTTGTGCTGCCCACTTGTGTCGCTTAGCTTAGTCATACAGCGACCTCGACGCACCTCTTTTTTTCTTTGCATTATGTGCTCTTTGGGGCCAAGTTTTTAAAACTGCTATCCTGTCTGACACTGCAGTGCCACTCCTAGATGGGCCAGGTGTTTGTGCCGCCCACTTGTGTCGCTTAGCTTAGTCATCCAGCGACCTTGGTGCAACCTTTTGGCCTAAAAACAATATTGTGAGTTGTGACGTGTTCAGAATAGACTGGAAATGAGTGGAAATTAATGTTATTGAGGTTAATAATGCCGTAGGATCAAAATTACCCCCAAATTCTGTGATTTTAGCTGTTTTTATGTTTTTTTTAAAAAAATCAACCAGATTCAGATCCAAAACCAAAACCCGAAAGGGTGGTTTTGGCAAAACCAATCCAGATCCAAAACACGAGCGGGGATCCAGATCCACAACCAAATCACAAAACCTGAAAAGTGTCAGGTGCACATCTCTACTTATCACAGATAGTGCAAGAAATATGATTGCTGCTGCAAGACATCTGCATTTTGATCACTTCTCCTGCATTGTGCACAGTCTCCAGCGTTCTGTCACAATATCTCTGCAGAACAGTTCATTTGACAATGTCCTGGCCAAATGCAGAAAAGTTGTAGGCCACTTTGTTTAAACACAGTCCAGCAAGTGCTTCAGAATTAGAACAACAACAAATTGAACATGGACAAAAGGAGGAGTCACTGATATAAGCCATTCCAACCAGATGGAATTCAGATCTGGACATGGTAAAAAGTGTCTGCAGAAACCAACAGCCACTGAGGGATGTCCTCACCACACACAACACCAAGATTGCCATGCCAACTACAGCTGAAATGGACAAACTGCAGAGGTTGGTAACGCTACTGGAGCCCTGCAGGCATATTTTATGTACATTATACATTTCATTTTCTCACTGTGTGTTAGGCGCCGGGGTCCGCTCGTCGGTGCGGCCCGGCGCCTAGCAACCAGGGACGCCGTGCGCGTACAGCCGCCGGCTCCCTGGCAACGCTAGACGCCGGGCGCACGGAGCCGCACGGACCCTAGCAACGGGGACGCCACTGGCGGACCGCGTTCCCCGTTGCTGGGTCCATTTAAATTAATAGGGCACCTGTTTCCTGGCCGTGCAGCAAGGCAGCTGCACGGCATTTAATCCAATCAGCCTCTGAACAGCTGATTGGAGGACTCCCTGTTAAGTACACTTCCAGGGCTTCTCACAGACGCCGGTAATAGCTTCCTGCATGCTGTATCTGTTTGCTGAGAGTGTTTCCAGTCCTGCTGTACCCGGTCGTTCCTGTCCTCAGTTGTCCTGTACTCGGAAGTCGTCATCTGTTCCTGGAGTCCTGACTGAGCACCTTCTAACATCCAGTGGTGTTCGTGAGTCACGGCGTAGCCGTGTGTTGCGGCTTGGCCGCTTTATTACTTATTATTTATTATTTGTGTTTCGGAGCTTTTGCGGAGGATTCCGCTCCCACAGATCCACTCTGGTATCCAGCGGTGCTGGGTAGGAGTAACGGACTAGTGGATTTTGGTTGTCCTTTTATCTGGCGGTTTTTCCGCGCATACTTCGGGTTTGGTTAGTTAGCTTGTTGCCCCTGGCCTGTTGTCAGTCAGAGGTCCTCTTGTCATCATCCTGCCTCGGATTTCCCTTTGTCTCTCACTAAGACCGGGGGGCACCGGAGTTGGGCAGACATAATCCGCCTTTCAAACGTGGCTGCCAGGGGCTCAAGAAACCATAGTCTCGCAAGGGTTCTTCGATAGCACGGGTGAGACAATAGAGTTAGGGCGCCAGGGGCAACTAGTCTTTCTAGCTCCCGTAACCTGCATTCCCTTCCAGTACTCTGGCCATTGTCATTAGATCTCCTCCGGTCAGGAGTACTGGAATCATAACATTATTACCGGCCATACCAAAACTTAAAATTAAACAGGGTTTGATTTTTTCCTTATTCAGTTTTGTAAGAGTTATCGGCCTCATGAATCCCACAGGTTTAGGGCCAAATCCTGGCCAGCTCCTAGTCAGCCAGATTCAAGAACTTACTCAGATGGTTCAGGATCTTTCCCTTCGGGTGAAGTCGCAGGAAGATCTTTTACGAACTTCCCCGAGGGTAGTCCCTGAACCAAAAATGCACTTGCCTGACCGTTTTTCTGGTGATAGGAAGGAGTTTTTTAATTTTAAAGAATCCTGTAAACTTTATTTTCGTTTAAGACCGATCTCCTCAGGTACTGAATCTCAGCGGGTCGGAATTATTATTTTTTTGCTCCAGGGGGATCCTCAGACCTGGGCTTTTGGTTTAAAAGCAGAGGATCCGGCATTGTTGTCAGTAGACGCCTTTTTGGGGTCTTTAGGGCTTTTGTATGATGACCCTGATAGAGAGGCATCCGCTGAGAGTCAGTTACGCGCTCTCAGACAGGGTAGAAATCCTGCAGAGGTTTATTGTACAGAGTTTCGCCGTTGGTCGAACGACTGTGGCTGGAATGACCCAGCCCTGCGCAGTCAGTTTCGCCTCGGCTTATCTGAGTCTATAAAAGACAGTCTCCTTCAGTATCCCGCTCCTGAGACTCTCGATAAACTCATGGAGCTTTCTATTAAGATTGATCGTCGTCTCAGAGAGCGGAGGGCTGAAAAAGGAGCACCTGTCAGGTCTACTCCATGTGTATTTTCCATTCCTGAGGACATAGAGGAGCCCATGCAGATGAGTCTCTCCCGGCTGTCTCCAGAAGAAAGAGCCAGAAGGCAAAACTCTGGTCTTTGTTTGTACTGTGGGGGTAAGGGACATTTTGCCCGTAATTGTCCGAACAAATCGGGAAACGCCTCGACCAAGTGAATTGTGAGGGGGTTCACTTTGGTCTGCAGCTTATCTCCTCGAATAACTCCCTTTTAGTCCCAGCTAAAGTTTCCTTTGGCAGCCTCAGTTCTTCGGTGTCAGCTTTTGTTGACAGTGGAGCTGCAGGGAACTTTATGGACTTAACGTGGGCCAAAGCCTTAGGTATTCCTCAGTTAGCCTTGGGTAGGTGTATCACCATGCATGGTTTAGATGGGAGTCCCTTGTCCAATGGGGTTATTTCCCTCCGTACACCCCCTATACTACTTACGGTAGGAGCTCTTCATTCCGAAAAGATCGAGTTTTTCCTTACCCATTGCCCAGCAGTTCCAGTGGTTCTGGGTCACCCTTGGCTGGCCTTTCATAATCCCATCATTGATTGGCAGTCGGGGGAAATTTCACAATGGGGTACCATCTGTAATAAGGAATGTATTACGTTTCCCGTCAGAATAGCTGCTGCCATTCCCGAACTCATTCCCGTGGAATACCAGGACTTTGTTGATGTGTTTTCCAAGGGCAATGCGGACATTCTGCCTCCCCATCGGCCTTATGATTGTGCTATTGAGCTAATTCCTGGTGCCACATTGCCAAAGGGAAGGTTATATGCATTATCCGGGCCAGAAACTGCGGCCATGAATGAGTATGTTAAGGAGAGCCTAGGGAAAGGATTTATCAGGCCATCTAAATCCCCTTTAAGTGCAGGCTTCTTCTTTGTGGAGAAAAAAGATGGATCTCTCAGACCTTGCATTGACTTTAGAGCCCTGAATAAGATCTCAGTTAAAAATACTTACCCTCTGCCGCTGATTTCTGTCCTCTTTGATCAGCTGCGTTCGGCTGTGATTTTTTCTAAAATTGACCTGAGGGGAGCGTATAACCTCATCCGAATCAAGTCGGGAGATGAGTGGAAGACGGCTTTCAGTACTCAGTCGGGTCACTACGAGTATCTGGTGATGCCGTTTGGCTTGTCCAACGCTCCGGCAGTTTTCCAGGATCTCATTAACGATGTGCTCCGTGATTTTCTAGGAAGATTCGTGGTCGTTTACTTAGACGACATCCTGATCTATTCTGACTCAATTGAACAACATGTTACCCAGGTGCGTCAGGTTCTTCAAAAATTACGTGAAAATCACCTATATGCCAAGCTGGAGAAGTGTGAGTTTCATGTCACGGAGGTATCCTTTTTAGGGTACATTATTTCCCCTCGGGGATTCTGTATGGAACCTAAGAAGCTCCAAGCCATCCTTAGTTGGGCGCAACCCACCAACTTAAAAGCAATTCAGCGCTTTTTAGGGTTTGCGAATTATTATAGAAGATTTATTCATTCTTTTTCCGACCTGGTTGCTCCCATTGTGGCACTGACTAAAAAGGGAGCGGATCCTACCAACTGGTCACGTGAAGCTGAGTTATCCTTTCAGGCCTTGAAACAAGCTTTTGTCTCAGCTCCAGTCCTCAGACATCCCAACCCAGAATTGCCCTTCATTGTTGAGGTTGATGCCTCAGAGGTTGGAGTGGGGGCTATCCTATCTCAGAAGGATCCGGACTCTCTGGAACTACATCCTTGTGCCTTTATGTCCAGGAAATTCTCATCTGCTGAATCCAACTACGATGTTGGTAACCGGGAGTTACTGGCTATTAAATGGGCTTTCGAGGAGTGGAGGCATTGGCTTGAGGGAGCAACACATACCATTTCAGTATTGACTGACCACAAAAATCTTCAGTACATCGAATCAGCTAAGCGGCTGAATGCCCGGCAGGCTCGTTGGGCTTTATTTTTTACTCGTTTCAAGTTTATTATCACTTTTAGGCCAGGTTCCAAGAATACCAAGGCGGATGCCCTGTCACGCAGTTTTCTTCCAGTTCATAATAACAGTCCTGTTACTCCCATACTTCCGTCTTCAGTCATTTGGGCAGGCCTCACACAAGATTTGTTTACCCAGTTAAAGCAGCTTCAACATCAAGTTCCTGGAAATACTCCTGCTGGTCGTCTTTACGTCCCTGAGTTTTTGAGAGCTACTGTTTTGACTGAGTTTCATGATAGCAAAGTTGCCGGGCATCCGGGGATCTCTAAGACTTTGGAATTAGTCTCTCGCTCAGTATGGTGGCCTAGTCTTTCTAAAGACATTAAGGAGTTTGTTTTTTCTTGTCAGGTCTGTGCACAGCATAAGGTTCCCCGTTCCTTGCCTATCGGGCAACTTATGCCCTTAAATGTTCCTCTCAGGCCATGGTCTCATATTTCCATGGATTTTGTGGTAGACCTCCCTCTGTCAGCCGGATTCCGAGTCATATGGGTGGTAGTGGACCGTTTTAGCAAGATGGCCCATTTCATTGCTCTTCCCCGACTGCCATCTGCCCAGGGATTGGTTGTTTTGTTTCTCCGCCATGTTTTCAGACTTCATGGGTTGCCCACTGATATTGTTTCTGATCGGGGTCCACAATTCGTTGCACAATTCTGGAAGTCTTTTTGTGCCTCATTAAAGATGAAATTGTCTTTAACATCCGGCTATCATCCCCAATCCAACGGGCAGACCGAGCGAGTTAATCAATCATTAAAACAGTATTTGCGTTTGTACTCAGCCAAACTCCAGAATGATTGGTCCGAGTTTCTTCCTTTGGCGGAGTTTGCTTACAACAATTCTTGTCATTCCTCCACTAATGTGTCTCCATGCTTTTCAGTTTTTGGTTTTCACCCCAGAGCTAATTCTTTTTTTCAACATTCCTCTGTTTCCTCGCTAACCTTAACCTCTCATCTCAGAGTCATTTGGAAAAAAGTGCACCTTGCTCTCAGAAAAGCGGCATTTCGAGAGAAAAAGTTTTCTGACAGGCTCCGGCGTCCTTGCACTTTTAAGGTGGGAGACAGGGTATGGTTGTCGACTCGTAACATTAGACTTCGACAAACCTCAGCTAGATTGGGCCCCAAATTTATTGGACCATTTCATATTATTAAAAAAATCAATCCAGTTGCCTTCCGGTTACGTTTACCAAGAGCTCTCCGAATCGGAAATACGTTCCATTGCTCCCTGTTGAAACCATACGTTTCTTCCAGTAGATTTCCTCGGAAGATCTCTCAGGGGAAATCACCAGTAGATGTACAGGGACATCAGGAGTTCTTGGTGGAGAAGGTTCTCGATTCCAAATTGTCCCGGGGTCGGCTTTATTTTCTGGTGCACTGGAAGGGCTATGGTCCAGAGGAAAGGTCTTGGGTCCTGGATAAGGATCTCCATGCCCCGAGGCTCAAGGGGGCATTTTTTCGGGAATTTCCTCGGAAACCTGGCTTTAGGGGTTCCTTGACCCCTCCTCAAGGGGGGGGTACTGTTAGGCGCCGGGGTCCGCTCGTCGGTGCGGCCCGGCGCCTAGCAACCAGGGACGCCGTGCGCGTATAGCCGCCGGCTCCCTGGCAACGCTAGACGCCGGGCGCACGGAGCAGCACGGACCCTAGCAACGGGGACGCCACTGGCGGACCGCGTTCCCCGTTGCTGGGTCCATTTAAATTAATAGGGCACCTGTTTCCTGGCCGTGCAGCAAGGCAGCTGCACGGCATTTAATCCAATCAGCCTCTGAACAGCTGATTGGAGGACTCCCTGTTAAGTACACTTCCAGGGCTTCTCACAGATGCCGGTAATAGCTTCCTGCATGCTGTATCTGTTTGCTGAGAGTGTTTCCAGTCCTGCTGTACCCGGTCGTTCCTGTCCTCAGTTGTCCTGTACTCGGAAGTCGTCATCTGTTCCTGGAGTCCTGACTGAGCACCTTCTAACATCCAGTGGTGTTCGTGAGTCACGGCGTAGCCGTGTGTTGCGGCTTGGCCGCTTTATTACTTATTATTTATTATTTGTGTTTCAGAGCTTTTGCGGAGGATTCCGCTCCCACAGATCCACTCTGGTATCCAGCGGTGCTGGGTAGGAGTAACGGACTAGTGGATTTTGGTTGTCCTTTTATCTGGCGGTTTTTCCGCGCATACTTCGGGTTTGGTTAGTTAGCTTGTTGCCCCTGGCCTGTTGTCAGTCAGAGGTCCTCTTGTCATCATCCTGCCTCGGATTTCCCTTTGTCTCTCACTAAGACCGGGGGGCACCGGAGTTGGGCAGACATAATCCGCCTTTCAAACGTGGCTGCCAGGGGCTCAAGAAACCATAGTCTCGCAAGGGTTCTTCGATAGCACGGGTGAGACAATAGAGTTAGGGCGCCAGGGGCAACTAGTCTTTCTAGCTCCCGTAACCTGCATTCCCTTCCAGTACTCTGGCCATTGTCATTAGATCTCCTCCGGTCAGGAGTACTGGAATCATAACACTGTGCTATCTGTAAAAAACTATAGCATGAATGTGATGTAATTACGATGCTGGCAGTCAAGATCCTGGCGCCAGAATCCTCACACCCCTTCAAATCCTGCCGCTGAAACCATGAACAGGGTAGGGAGACTAAGCGCTGGGATCACAACAGCCAGAATCATACGGAAACCGGAGGAGGTGTGTATGCTGCCGGCAGAGGCAAACGTAGGATTTATTCAAGGGGGTTTCCGTTGGTGTGTATATAATAATATATATATATATATATGTGGGATGCAGTTAAAGTGCCGGCTGTCGACAATGGAATCCTGACAGCCGGTGAAACATGGAAGGAAATTCCGCCATCCACAGGGTATTCCACTCAGTTGGTGGGTCCAAGCCACCGACCGAGTGGGAATATAACATATGACGAGCGAAGTGAGCCACCGGGCCCCAAGCGTGGCAAGGGCAGCGAGCCCACGAAGGGACTTGCTGCCTCACTTCCAACACACAGGATGCCACTGTCGGTATACTGACAGGCGGCATCCCGTGTGCCGGTAAAACATACA
This sequence comes from Pseudophryne corroboree, assembly GCF_028390025.1. Lineage (NCBI taxonomy): Eukaryota > Metazoa > Chordata > Amphibia > Anura > Myobatrachidae > Pseudophryne > Pseudophryne corroboree. The sequence goes on from NC_086447.1 coordinate 88,975,500, forward strand.
GATTCCATATATATATATATATATATATATATATATATATATAGCCTGCTCCGGGGTCTGGCACTCCATAGTGATGCAGAATGATTGGCGCCAGTGCCCTCGCTGAAGGTAGATAAACAAACTTGGAGGCGCGGCACTCAGCTTCTCAGCAAAGAAAAGGACGAACAACTGTTGCCTATGTCAACGTTTTAATGTATTTTCACATTTTCGTCAGGACAAAGTATGAATCAAAAACCACATACCTTTATAGCCAAACACCATGTGCACTGCAGCCGTGGGGAACGGGACCAAACACCCGCCCCCGGGTCGCCTGATGCCGACGTCATCCGCAGATGACTGTTCAGAAGTGATTATCATATCACCATAGTTACTAAAAAACAAAGCACGCAACACGATAAACAGACTGTGATATACCTAATCAGTACAGTTTTAAAATACCTATTACTTTAAGCTAATATCGCTATTAAGCGATCACATAATGCAGATGTAGTTTATTAAAAGACTAGCACAGACAAACTATTGATGGATACATACTACCGATAATAAACTTAATTATCTTAAAGCCGCATAAGCAATGTTTTCATTTAAACCTCTAGGGCTGATAACATCCAAGCGGTGTATCCACTCAGCTTCTCGCCTCAATAATTTTAACCCCCTATTACCTCCTCGGATAACGGCAGAAACCGTGTCTATCATCCTGTAACGCAATGTATTCAACTGATGTTTATACTCCAAAAAATGTCTCGCGACCGGTTGGTCGCTTTACCAAGAAAGAAGGGCAGCTCTGATGGCTGCCCGATGCTGTCCCATCCAAACTTTGAATTTACAGATAGTTTTGCCTATGTAGCAAAGGCCACAGGGGCATAACATCTGGTAAATTACATGAGTAGAATTACAATTAAAATAATGTCTAATTTTGTAAATTTTTCCTGAATGTGGATGAGAAAAAGTGTCACCTGTCAACATGAACTGACAGGTGACACAGGTGCATCTAAAACACCCCACTCTATTATTATCCATAAAGGTGGAGGGTGCACTTTTTTTTTGGAAAATTAGTATTAGTCTTAACAAGGATGTCCCTAAGGTTACGTCCTCTTTTGTAACAAGGCATAAGTTGGCGCTGGCTAATATTAATTGCTTTGTCACTTTGAACTTCCAACACACAGGATGCCACTGTCGGCATACTGACAGGCGGCATCCCGTGTGCCGGTAAAACATACAGATTTCATATATATATATATATATATATATATATATAGTACATACATACATATGTATGTGTATGTATTATACACATACATGCACACTTCATATACCTCATAAATTAATGGTGGTATACATATCACCGGGGGCTGCGAGTGGCAGATCTGTGAGGGCGGAAGCTGCTGTGGCTGAGCTTCCACAGCCAGCAGCTCCCCCTAGACTTTCACTATGCAGAGAGCTACAGTACATACTGTAGCTCTCTGCTTCAGCAGCTCCGCGGTCGCAATTGCGGCTTTTGCAGAGACGGAGACAATGCTGTCTCCGTCTCAATAATATAACATTTGGCTCATCAGGGGGGGTTTCCAGATACTCGGAAACTACCCCCTGCGTGCGCTACTGGCCGGGGAAGGGGGGTTGATTTAGGCACTTACTGGGGGGGTTAGTTTTAGGATAGAGAGCAGCGAGGGTTAGGATTAGGCACCACAAGGGGAGGGTTAGGGTTAGGCACTAGGCAGGGAGGGTTAAGGGTAGGGAGGGTTAGAATAATTATTGGGGATGCCGCTGTTGGTCTTCTGACCACCAGCATTCTCAGTCCCGGTCTCCTGTACCCAAAGAAATGGGTTTGATTTTTTTTTTCTGTTGCAGGTACAGTGTCAGGAATCTGCATTCTCCATCGCAATACTTACTGTGGAACTAGAGGTTCCAGCAGTTCAGTTCCAGTTTTCAGTCTACTGCAGCTGCAGCCTGGAGTACACAGTGCTTCTAGTTAAACAGCATTAACTCCCGGTGCACTACTGATCCCAGCCAGGAACCAGCAGCGCATTGCATTAACTGTCTACAGAATTATTCTCCCGGTTAATCACCAGCTCCAGTTAACTCTCAGCTGATCTGGGCACCCAATCCAGGAGGGTGTGTTCTCACAGAGATTCATCCAATCATCACAGAGCAAGGGGTATAAACTAGAGATGAGCGGGTTCGGTTCCTCGGAATCCGAACCCGCCCGAACTTCAGCTTTTTTTACACGGATCCGAGCGACTCGGATCTTCCCGCCTTGCTCGGTTAACCCGAGCGCGCCCGAACGTCATCATGACGCTGTCGGATTCTCGCGAGGCTCGGATTCTATCGCGAGACTCGGATTCTATATAAGGAGCCGCGCGTCGCCGCCATTTTACACGTGCATTGAGATTGATAGTGAGAGGACGTGGCTGGCGTCCTCTCCGTTTAGAGAAGAAATAGATAGGAGAGTGAGAGTGAGACAGTGACACTTCATTTACTGGAGCTTAGGAGGAGTACTCAGACAGAGAGTGCAGGATTTTGCTGATAGTATTAGTTAGTTATACTAGTGACAGAGTGAGACAGTGACACTTCATTTACTGGAGCTTAGGAGGAGTACTCAGACAGAGAGTGCAGAATTTTGCTGATAGTATTAGTTAGTTATACTAGTGACTGACCAGTGACCACCAGTGCAGTTTTATATTATTTAATATAATCCGTTCTCTGCCTGAAAAAACGATACACAGTGACTCAGTCACATACCATATCTGTGCTCAGCCCAGTGTGCTGCTGCATCATCTATGTATAATATCTGACTGTGCTCACACAGCTTAATTGTGGGGGAGACTGGGGAGCAGTTAGGTTATAGCAGGAGCCAGGAGTACATATTAAAAAATTAAACAGTGCACACTTTTTTTCTGCAGGAGTGCCACTGCCAGTGTGACTGACCAGTGACCTGACCACCAGTATATAGTATACTATATTGTATTGTGAATGTCTGCCTGTAAAAGTTAAACACACGTCGTGTGACTTGTGTGGTGTTTTTTTATTCTATAAAATAAAAAACTCATTCTGCTGACAGACAGTGTCCAGCAGGTCCGTCATTATATAATATATACCTGTCCGGCTGCAGTAGTGATATATATATTTTTTATATCATTATTTATCATCCAGTCGCAGCAGACACAGTACGGTAGTTCACGGCTGTAGCTACCTCTGTGTCGGCACTCGGCAGTCCATCCATAATTGTATACCACCTACCCGTGGTTTTTTTTTTCTTTCTTCTTTATACATACTACATCTCATTATCATCCAGTCTATATTAGCAGCAGACACAGTACAGTACGGTAGTCCACGGCTGTAGCTACCTCTGTGTCGGCACTCGGCAGTCCGTCCATAATTGTATACCACCTACCCGTGGTTTTTTTTTCTTTCTTCTTTATACATACTACATCTCATTATCAACCAGTCTATATTAGCAGCAGACACAGTACGGTAGTCCACGGCTGTAGCTACCTCTGTGTCGGCACTCGGCAGTCCGTCTATAATTGTATACCACCTACCCGTGGTTTTTTTTTCTTTCTTCTTTATACATACTACATCTCATTATCATCCAGTCTATATTAGCAGCAGACACAGTACAGTACGGTAGTCCACGGCTGTAGCTACCTCTGTGTCGGCACTCGGCAGTCCGTCCATAATTGTATACCACCCACCCGTGGTTTTTTTTTTCTTTCTTCTTTATACATACTACATCTCATTATCAACCAGTCTATATTAGCAGCAGACACAGTACGGTAGTCCACGGCTGTAGCTACCTCTGTGTCGGCACTCGGCAGTCCATCCATAATTGTATACCACCTACCCGTGGTTTTTTTTTCTTTCTTCTTTATACATACTACATCTCATTATCATCCAGTCTATATTAGCAGCAGACACAGTACAGTACGGTAGTCCACGGCTGTAGCTACCTCTGTGTCGGCACTCGGCAGTCCGTCCATAATTGTATACCACCTACCCGTGTTTTTTTTTTCTTTCTTCTTTTTACATACTACATCTCATTATCATCCAGTCTATATTAGCAGCAGACACAGTACAGTACGGTAGTCCACGGCTGTAGCTACCTCTGTGTCGGCACTCGGCAGTCCATCCATAATTGTATACCACCTACCCGTGTTTTTTTTTTCTTTCTTCTTTATACATACTACATCTCATTATCATCCAGTCTATATTAGCAGCAGACACAGTACAGTACAATAGTCCACGGCTGTAGCTACCTCTGTGTCGGCACTCGGCAGTCCGTCCATAATTGTATACCACCTACCTGTGGTTTTTTTTTCTTTCTTCTTTATACATACTACATCTCATTATCATCCAGTCTATATTAGCAGCAGACACAGTACAGTACGGTAGTCCACGGCTGTAGCTACCTCTGTGTCGGCACTCGGCAGTCCGTCCATAATTGTATACCACCTACCCGTGGGTTTTTTTTTCTTTCTTCTTTATACATACTACATCTCATTATCATCCAGTCTATATTAGCAGCAGACACAGTACAGTACGGTAGTCCACGGCTGTAGCTACCTCTGTGTCGGCACTCGGCAGTCCGTCCATAATTGTATACCACCTACCCGTGTTTTTTTTTTCTTTCTTCTTTATACATACTACATCTCATTATCATCCAGTCTATATTAGCAGCAGACACAGTACAGTACGGTAGTCCACGGCTGTAGCTACCTCTGTGTCGGCACTCGGCAGTCCATCCATAATTGTATACCACCTACCCGTGGTTTTTTTTTTCTTTCTTCTTTATACATACTACATCCCATCCAGTCTATATTAGCAGCAGACACAGTACAGTACAATAGTCCACGGCTGTAGCTACCTCTGTGTCGGCACTCGGCAGTCCATCCATAATTGTATACTAGTATCCATCCATCTCCATTGTTTACCTGAGGTGCCTTTTAGTTGTGCCTATTAAAATATGGAGAACAAAAATGTTGAGGTTCCAAAATTAGGGAAAGATCAAGATCCACTTCCACCTCGTGCTGAAGCTGCTGCCACTAGTCATGGCCGAGACGATGAAATGCCAGCAACGTCGTCTGCCAAGGCCGATGCCCAATGTCATAGTACAGAGCATGTCAAATCCAAAACACCAAATATCAGTAAAAAAAGGACTCCAAAACCTAAAATAAAATTGTCGGAGGAGAAGCGTAAACTTGCCAATATGCCATTTACCACACGGAGTGGCAAGGAACGGCTGAGGCCCTGGCCTATGTTCATGGCTAGTGGTTCAGCTTCACATGAGGATGGAAGCACTCAGCCTCTCGCTAGAAAACTGAAAAGACTCAAGCTGGCAAAAGCACCGCAAAGAACTGTGCGTTCTTCGAAATCCCAAATCCACAAGGAGAGTCCAATTGTGTCGGTTGCGATGCCTGACCTTCCCAACACTGGACGTGAAGAGCATGCGCCTTCCACCATTTGCACGCCCCCTGCAAGTGCTGGAAGGAGCACCCGCAGTCCAGTTCCTGATAGTCAGATTGAAGATGAAGATGTTGAAGTACACCAGGATGAGGAGGATATGGGTGTTGCTGGCGCTGGGGAGGAAATTGACCAGGAGGATTCTGATGGTGAGGTGGTTTGTTTAAGTCAGGCACCCGGGGAGACACCTGTTGCCCGTGGGAGGAATATGGCCGTTGACATGCCTGGTGAAAATACCAAAAAAATCAGCTCTTCAGTGTGGAGGTATTTCAACAGAAAAGCGGACAACAGGTGTCAAGCCGTGTGTTGCCTTTGTCAAGCTGTAATAAGTAGGGGTAAGGACGTTAACCACCTCGGAACATCCTCCCTTATACGTCACCTGCAGCGCATTCATAATAAGTCAGTGACAAGTTCAAAAACTTTGGGCGACAGCGGAAGCAGTCCACTGACCAGTAAATCCCTTCCTCTTGTAACCAAGCTCACGCAAACCACCCCACCAACTCCCTCAGTGTCAATTTCCTCCTTCCCCATGAATGCCAATAGTCCTGCAGGCCATGTCACTGGCAATTCTGACGAGTCCTCTCCTGCCTGGGATTCCTCCGATGCATCCTTGCGTGTAACGCCTACTGCTGCTGGCGCTGCTGTTGTTGCTGCTGGGAGTCGATGGTCATCCCAGAGGGGAAGTCGTAAGCCCACTTGTACTACTTCCAGTAAGCAATTGACTGTCCAACAGTCCTTTGCGAGGAAGATGAAATATCACAGCAGTCATCCTGCTGCAAAGCGGATAACTGAGGCCTTGACAACTATGTTGGTGTTAGACGTGCGTCCGGTATCCGCCGTTAGTTCACAGGGAACTAGACAATTTATTGAGGCAGTGTGCCCCCGTTACCAAATACCATCTAGGTTCCACTTCTCTAGGCAGGCGATACCGAGAATGTACACGGACGTCAGAAAAAGACTCACCAGTGTCCTAAAAAATGCAGTTGTACCCAATGTCCACTTAACCACGGACATGTGGACAAGTGAAGCAGGGCAGGGTCAGGACTATATGACTGTGACAGCCCACTGGGTAGATGTATGGACTCCCGCCGCAAGAACAGCAGCGGCGGCACCAGTAGCAGCATCTCGCAAACGCCAACTCTTTCCTAGGCAGGCTACGCTTTGTATCACCGCTTTCCAGAATACGCACACAGCTGAAAACCTCTTACGGCAACTGAGGAAGATCATCGCGGAATGGCTTACCCCAATTGGACTCTCCTGTGGATTTGTGGCATCGGACAACGCCAGCAATATTGTGTGTGCATTAAATATGGGCAAATTCCAGCACGTCCCATGTTTTGCACATACCTTGAATTTGGTGGTGCAGAATTTTTTAAAAAACGACAGGGGCGTGCAAGAGATGCTGTCGGTGGCCAGAAGAATTGCGGGACACTTTCGGCGTACAGGCACCACGTACAGAAGACTGGAGCACCACCAAAAACTACTGAACCTGCCCTGCCATCATCTGAAGCAAGAAGTGGTAACGAGGTGGAATTCAACCCTCTATATGCTTCAGAGGTTGGAGGAGCAGCAAAAGGCCATTCAAGCCTATACAATTGAGCACGATATAGGAGGTGGAATGCACCTGTCTCAAGCGCAGTGGAGAATGATTTCAACGTTGTGCAAGGTTCTGATGCCCTTTGAACTTGCCACACGTGAAGTCAGTTCAGACACTGCCAGCCTGAGTCAGGTCATTCCCCTCATCAGGCTTTTGCAGAAGAAGCTGGAGACATTGAAGGAGGAGCTAACACGGAGCGATTCCGCTAGGCATGTGGGACATGTGGATGGAGCCCTTAATTCACTTAACAAGGATTCACGGGTGGTCAATCTGTTGAAATCAGAGCACTACATTTTGGCCACTGTGCTCGATCCTAGATTTAAAGCCTACCTTGGATCTCTCTTTCCGGCAGACACAAGTCTGTTGGGGTTGAAAGACCTGCTGGTGAGAAAATTGTCAAGTCAAGCGGAACGCGACCTGTCAACATCTCCTCCTTCACATTCTCCCGCAACTGGGGGTGCGAGGAAAAGGCTCAGAATTCCGAGCCCACCCGCTGGCGGTGATGCAGGGCAGTCTGGAGCGACTGCTGATGCTGACATCTGGTCCGGACTGAAGGACCTGACAACGATTACGGACATGTCGTCTACTGTCACTGCATATGATTCTCTCACCATTGAAAGAATGGTGGAGGATTATATGAGTGACCGCATCCAAGTAGGCACGTCACACAGTCCGTACTTATACTGGCAGGAAAAAGAGGCAATTTGGAGGCCCTTGCACAAACTGGCTTTATTCTACCTAAGTTGCCCTCCCACAAGTGTGTACTCCGAAAGAGTGTTTAGTGCCGCCGCTCACCTTGTCAGCAATCGGCGTACGAGGTTACATCCAGAAAATGTGGAGAAGATGATGTTCATTAAAATGAATTATAATCAATTCCTCCGTGGAGACTTTGACCAGCAGCAATTGCCTCCACAAAGTACACAGGGAGCTGAGATGGTGGATTCCAGTGGGGACGAATTGATAATCTGTGAGGAGGGGGATGTACACGGTGATATATCGGAGGATGATGATGAGGTGGACATCTTGCCTCTGTAGAGCCAGTTTGTGCAAGGAGAGATTAATTGCTTCTTTTTTGGTGGGGGTCCAAACCAACCCGTCATTTCAGTCACAGTCGTGTGGCAGACCCTGTCACTGAAATGATGGGTTGGTTAAAGTGTGCATGTCCTGTTTATACAACATAAGGGTGGGTGGGAGGGCCCAAGGACAATTCCATCTTGCACCTCTTTTTTCTTTAATTTTTCTTTGCGTCATGTGCTGTTTGGGGAGGGTTTTTTGGAAGGGACATCCTGCGTGACACTGCAGTGCCACTCCTAGATGGGCCCGGTGTTTGTGTCGGCCACTAGGGTCGCTTATCTTACTCACACAGTCAGCTACCTCATTGCGCCTCTTTTTTTCTTTGCGTCATGTGCTGTTTGGGGAGGGTTTTTTGGAAGGGCCATCCTGCGTGACACTGCAGTGCCACTCCTAGATGGGCCCGGTGTTTGTGTCGGCCACTAGGGACGCTTATCTTACTCACACAGTCAGCTACCTCATTGCGCCTCTTTTTTTCTTTGCGTCATGTGCTGTTTGGGGAGGGTTTTTTGGAAGGGCCATCCTGCGTGACACTGCAGTGCCACTCCTAGATGGGCCCGGTGTTTGTGTCGGCCACTAGGGTCGCTTATCTTACTCACACAGTCAGCTACCTCATTGCGCCTCTTTTTTTCTTTGCGTCATGTGCTTTTTGGGTAGGGTTTTTTGGAAGGGCCATCCTGCGTGACACTGCAGTGCCACTCCTAGATGGGCCCGGTGTTTGTGTCGGCCACTAGGGTCGCTTATCTTACTCACACAGTCAGCTACCTCATTGCGCCTCTTTTTTTCTTTGCGTCATGTGCTGTTTGGGGAGGGTTTTTTGGAAGGGCCATCCTGCGTGACACTGCAGTGCCACTCCTAGATGGGCCCGGTGTTTGTGTCGGCCACTAGGGTCGCTTATCTTACTCACACAGTCAGCTACCTCATTGCGCCTCTTTTTTTCTTTGCGTCATGTGCTGTTTGGGGAGGGTTTTTTGGAAGGGCCATCCTGCGTGACACTGCAGTGCCACTCCTAGATGGGCCCGGTGTTTGTGTCGGCCACTAGGGTCGCTTATCTTACTCACACAGTCAGCTACCTCATTGCGCCTCTTTTTTTCTTTGCGTCATGTGCTGTTTGGGGAGGGTTTTTTGGAAGGGCCATCCTGCGTGACACTGCAGTGCCACTCCTAGATGGGCCCGGTGTTTGTGTCGGCCACTAGGGTCGCTTATCTTACTCACACAGTCAGCTACCTCATTGCGCCTCTTTTTTTCTTTGCGTCATGTGCTGTTTGGGGAGGGTTTTTTGGAAGGGCCATCCTGCGTGACACTGCAGTGCCACTCCTAGATGGGCCCGGTGTTTGTGTCGGCCACTAGGGTCGCTTATCTTACTCACACAGCGACCTCGGTGCAAATTTTAGGACTAAAAATAATATTGTGAGGTGTGAGGTAGTCAGAATAGACTGAAAATGAGTGTAAATTATGGTTTTTGAGGTTAATAATACTTTGGGATCAAAATGACCCCCAAATTCTATGATTTAAGCTGTTTTTTAGGGTTTTTTGAAAAAAACACCCAAATCCAAAACACACCCGAATCCGACAAAAAAAATTCGGTGAGGTTTTGCCAAAACGCGGTCGAACCCAAAACACGGCCGCGGAACCGAACCCAAAACCAAAACACAAAACCCGAAAAATTTCCGGCGCTCATCTCTAGTATAAACTCCAGTTCCTGGCTCATTCTCATCGCCTCGGACAACGAGTCACATTTGGTGTGTCAAGTTCTCCTGGTTCCCCGTGTTCCTGTTTCCAGTGGTTCCCCGTGTTCCTGTTTTCAGTGGTTCCCCGTGTTCCTGTTTCCAGTGGTTCCCCGTGTTCCTGTCTCCAGTGGTTCCCCGTGTTCCTGTCTCCAGTGGTTCCCCGTGATTCTGTCTCCAGTGGTTTCCCGTGGATACTCTCATTCTCCAGTCTTCAGTTCTCCTGCCTGCTTCAGACTCCAGCCACAGCCTGCTACTAATCATCTGCAGTAAGAGACTCTCCTCAGGTGTTATTCATTGCCTAACCTATGCACCTTGTTACCAGCATTCCATTCTGTGCATTGCATCCAGCACTTAACAAGCATGCTGAGTTAAGACTGTCTCCTGCCTGGGCCTTGCTTGGCTAAAGAACTTTTATGTTACAGAGACTGTGTGCTTTTTACAATTACCGGAGTTCTGTTTGTTTCAATCATAGTTACCAGTGACTTTTGAATATTTATTTCCTTGGATTAAGTGACTATTCATTATTCCTATTATCAGTTGTACCAGTTATCATCCAAACTTCAGTTCCTGTTATTTCTGGTTTTGCATTCCACTGCACCTGTTATTCAACTGCTTTGTGATCCCTGTGACATAATAAATATCAGAGCCTATGCGCAGGACTATTCTTCGGTCTCCTAGTGTAATACATCACACCTACACTGACCCACTAGTGCCCCCTCCGGGGACAGACTAAATCAGAATCCTGACAGTTTGTCCAAGGCCCATGGACCCGGACGGTGGTCAGAGTGTGGGTTCAGGGTCACTCCCAAGTTTTGAAATAAAAAAAGACTTCACTGGTTCCAGCCAGCCTGAGTGGCTCCAATGATGGGCTACCCCCTTCGGTTCCAGCCGATTCCAGCAAGACTCCACTGGTTCCAGCCAGCCTGAGTGGCTCCAATGATGGGCTACCTCCTTCGGTTCCAGCCGATTCCAGTAAGACTCCACTGGTTCCAGCCAGCCCGAGTGGCTCCGTTTCCAACGATGGGCTACCTACTTCGGTTCCAGCATCCTCGGATCAAATTCGGTCCTATCCGTCAGTCCGAGGACTCCTCCGGTTCCAGCCGGTTCAAGCTTTTCCGGACCCAATCCGGTCCCATCCGTCTGTCCGGATCAGCCTCCTTCGGTTCCAGCCGATTCCAGCATCCTCGGATCAAATCCGGTCCTATCCGTCAGTCCGAGGACTCCTTCGGTTCCAGCCGATTCCAGCATCTTCGGATCAAATCCGGTCTTATCCGTCAGTCCGAAGATTCCTCCGGTTCCAGCCGGTTCAAGCTCTTCCGGTCCCATCCGTCTGTCCGGATCAGCCTCCTTCGGTTCCAGCCGATTCCAGTAAGCCTCCTTCGGTTCCAGCCGATTCTAGCATCCTCGGATCAAATCCGGTCCTATCCGTCAGTCCGAGGACTCCTCCGGTTCCAGCCGGTTCAAGCTTTTCTGGACCCAATCCGGTCCCATCAGTCTGTCCAGATCAGTCTCCTTCGGTTCCAGCCGATTCCAGTAAGACTCCACTGGTTCCAGCCAGCCTGAGTGGCTCCAATGATGGGCTACCTCCTTCGGTTCCAGCCGATTCCAGTAAATTCTGTCTCAAATGACCATGAATGGTCTAGTTGTTCTGATGACAAAAGTCTTTCTTCTGAAGATGAAAGTTGGGAAGACTTTTGAGGACCTCTGCTTTTGTGTATTCCTAAAGTTCTTCTTCAAGGATCCGCCAAGTTCCAGCGTGAGTGTTCGGTGCCCACCCATAAAAGGGGGGGTACTGTCAGGAATCTGCATTCTCCATCGCATTACTTACTGTGGAACTACAGGTTCCAGCAGTTCAGTTCAGTTCCAGTTTTCAGTCTACTGCAGCCTGGAGTACACAGTGCTTCTAGTTAAACAGCATTAACTTCCGGTGCACTACTGATCCCAGCCTCAATCAGCAGTGCATTGCATTAACTGTCTACAGAATTATTTTCCCGGTTAATCACCAGCTCCAGTTAACTCTCAGCTGATCTGGACACCCAATCCAGGAGGGTGTGTTCTCACAGAGATTCATCCAATCATCACAGAGCAAGGGGTATAAACTCCAGTTCCTGGCTCATTCTCATCGCCTCGGACAACGAGTCACATTTGGTGTGTCAAGTTCTCCTGGTTCCCCGTGTTCCTGTCTCCAGTGGTTCCCCGTGTTCCTGTCTCCAGTGGTTCCCCGTGGTTTCCCGTGGATACTCTCATTCTCCAGTCTTCAGTTCTCCTGCCTGCTTCAGACTCCAGCCACAGCCTGCTACTAATCATCTGCAGTAAGAGACTCTCCTCAGGTGTTATTCATTGCCTAACCTATGCACCTTGTTACCAGCATTCCATTCTGTGCATTGCATCCAGCACTTAACAAGCATGCTGAGTTAAGACTGTCTCCTGCCTGGGCCTTGCTTGGCTAAAGAACTTTTATGTTACAGAGACTGTGTGCTTTTTACAATTACCGGAGTTCTGTTTGTTTCAATCATAGTTACCAGTGACTTTTGAATATTTATTTCCTTTTATTAAGTTACCATTCATTATTCCTATTATCAGTTGTACCAGTTATCATCCATACTTTAGTTCCTGTTATTTCTGGTTTTGCATTCCACTGCAATTGCATTCCACTGCACCTGTTATTCAATTGCTTTGTGATCCCTGTGACATAATAAATATCAGAGCCTATGCGCAGGACTATTCTTCGGTCTCCTAGTGTAATACATCACGCCTACACTGACCCACTAGTGCCCCCTCCGGGGACAGACTTAATCAGAATCCTGACAGTTTGTCCAAAGCCCATGGACCCGGACGGTGGTCAGAGTGTGGGTTCAGGGTCACTCCCAAGTTTTGAAATAAAAAAAGACTTCACTGGTTCCAGCCAGCCTGAGTGGCTCCAATGATGGGCTACCCCCTTCGGTTCCAGCCGATTCCAGCAAGACTCCACTGGTTCCAGCCAGCCTGAGTGTGTCAGGAATCGACTCACCACGGTGACATCTGTCCGCCGCTGCGGACTCCGTCCTGGGTCCCTGCGTTCATCTGTCATCCGCGTCTCTGCCATCAGACGCCATCCTGGGCCTGGGAGCGCTCCTGTGATAGCGGGCGTGTAGCACGCCGCGTTCCCGCTAGGCCGCGGCATGGGCGCCGCCATGACAGCCTCCAGCAGTCAGCATACGGCGGCCAATCCGGTGCTTGGCCGCACCCACTTTTCCTCACTCCACCAATGACTGTGTAACAAGGGGTATATATGAAGCTGCAGGATCAGTCTGCAGGCATCCTGAACTTTGTGTCACTCCTGCGACTCATGTGTAAGGATCTGGTTCCTGTTTCCTCCGTGTACCTGGATACCTACCTGCTGTTCCGTGTTCCTGGCTATCTACCTGAGACTCTGTACTCCTGGTTACTTCTCACAGCTCCGTGGAACTACAAGCCCCAGCAATACCTGCTTCCATCTACAGGCTTCACACTCACCACCATCTCTGTGTGCTTTAGCCTAGCAGTAGAGACTGACTCCAGGTGTGTTCCATCTCCCCACCTGTGATGCAGCTTGCATGCTGCCAGTGCCTCATCACCTGCACTGTGGACATAGTCAGACTCCTGCCTCTGCTACCAGGTTTGCCATACAACACCATCTCTGCTGGTTCCATGTTTTAATCTGCTCTGGTTCCCATACCAGAATATTCTCTGCCAAGTTATCACTCATCTGTTATCATCACTACCGGTTATCATTTCATCAGTCACCATTCATTCTGTTACCATAGACTTTCAGCTGCCACGCTGTACAATTGACATTTGCATTTCCTACTGTTATTTTCTGCTGCCGTTTTGTGAACCATCTGTTTAATAAATATCATTGCGCTCATGCGCAGAAACATAATCCAGCCTCCTCGTTTTCTCCCATCCACCTCCACTGACCCACTAGCGCCCCCTCCGGGGACACAGACAAAACCAAGTCTGACAGTAAGTTCAGGATCGATGGACTCGGATGGTGGACGGAGTGTGGGGTCAGAGGCCTTGCAAAATCTGGTCTCCCGTTTGGATGGTCAAGAGGCTGCGCAGCAGCAGATGTTCCAGTTCCTGCAAGGGATGTCCTCCCGGATAGATACACTACAGCAATCCCTGCCTAGTGTACACACTCCTACAGTTCCTGTTACTCCAGCACCTGCCAGTACTGTGAGTCCTTCTATGCCGGCTGCATCAGCTTCAGTGTCACGTCTGCACCTGCCCGTGCCAAGCAAGTATGATGGCAGCCCAAAGTTATGTCGCGGGTTTCTCAACCAATGTGAAATCCAGTTTGAATTATTGTCACATAATTTCCCCACGTCAAGATCCAAGGTTGCCTACATCATCTCTCTACTTTCTGGATCTGCTTTGAGTTGGGTGTCTCCTCTGTGGGAACGTGCCGACCCTCTGATTAACAACTATGCAGAATTCGTGTCAACCTTCAGACGGATCTTTGACGAGCCTGGTCGTGCAACATCAGCTTCTGCCGACCTAATCCAACTTCGTCAAGGTACCCGTAGTATGGGACAATATGTCATCCAGTTCCAGACGTTGGCCGCAGAGATTCAGTGGAACAATCAAGCCCTGGTAGCAGCTTTCTGGCATGGACTCTCTGATCGGATCAAGGACGAACTGGCAACCCGCGATCTTCCTGTACAATTGTCCGATTTAATTTCCTTGTGCATCAAGTTGGACTCTCGCATCCGCGAACGCAACAATGAACGTGCTCGGAGTGAGCCACGCAGATCAAGGATGATACCTTCCGTACAGTTCCAGTCTCCACCTTCTGATGAGCCTATGCAAATAAATAGGTCCCGCCTAACTCCTGAGGAGCGGTCAAGAAGACTTCGTGAGAGACTATGTCTTTATTGTGCGGCTGCAGGTCACCAGATTAATTCCTGCACAGTGCGTTCGGGAAACGCCAGATCCTGACTTGTAAAGGAGGAGTCAAGTTGGGATCTTCTAGACAAGCTCCTTCTAATCAAGACCTTATCCTTCCTGTGACTTTAGAGACTTCAGTTGGGCTTCAGTCTGCATCAGCATTAGTGGACTGTGGAGCCGCAGGAAATTTCATCACCCAAGCTGCGGTAAATAAATTTTGCTTGCCTGTATGTGAACTTTCTTACCCAGTCTACATTACCGCCGTGGATGGTAGCCGAATCTCCAAGGGGAATATTTCTCACCAAACTGCACCAGTGGTTTTGGGAGTTGGGTTCCTACACTCAGAATTAATAAAGTTCTTAGTTATTCCTCAAGCCACCCAGGAGATCGTTTTGGGCATGCCCTGGCTCCAGCTACACAACCCACAGTTTGACTGGTCAACGTTACAACTTACTTCATGGGGTTCACATTGCCATCAGTCCTGTTTAGCCCAAGTTTGTCCAATCAAGTCTACTGAAGTAAAAACCCAGTCAAGTCTTCCTGCGGCTTATCAAGATTTCTCTGATGTCTTCAGTGAAAAAGCCGCGGATGTCCTGCCGCCCCATAGAGAATGGGATTGTCCCATCGATCTCCTTCCTGGCAAGAAGCCACCTAGGGGGCGTACCTACCCGTTATCTGTTCCCGAAACTGAAGCGATGAGCGACTACATCAGGGAGAATTTACAGAAGGGATTCATTCGTCCTTCATCATCACCCGCTGGTGCAGGCTTCTTCTTTGTTAAAAAGAAGGATGGAGGACTGCGTCCATGCATTGACTACCGGGGTCTCAATGACATTACCATTAAAAATAGTTATCCATTACCACTCATTACCGAATTATTTGACAGAGTTAAAGGAGCCCGCATCTTCACCAAGCTAGATCTCCGCGGTGCCTACAACCTCATCAGAATCCGGAGTGGTGACGAATGGAAGACAGCTTTTAACACTCGAGATGGTCATTACGAGTACCTGGTAATGCCATTCGGGTTGAGTAATGCCCCAGCAGTGTTCCAACACTTTGTGAACGAAATCTTCCGTGACGTTCTGTATAAATACCTCGTTGTTTATCTGGATGATATTCTCATCTTCTCCCAAGATCTTCCCTCTCATCGTCTACAAGTCCGTGAAGTCCTCCGACGTCTTCGTGAGAACCGGCTCTACGGTAAACTATCCAAGTGTACCTTTGAAGTTTCCTCTATACCCTTCCTGGGATATATAATTTCCGGATCGGATCTCCAGATGGACCCGACAAAGTTGGAAGCCATTGCCAATTGGTCCATTCCAAATTCTCTCAAGTCTATTTAGCGGTTCCTGGGATTTGCCAACTACTATAGGAAATTTATTCGGGGATTCTCCACTCTCATCGCTCCTATTACCAACTTAACTCGGAAAGGGGCAGACCATTCCAACTGGTCAGAAGAGGCTTTAGCGGCCTTCCAGAAAATCAAGCTGGCCTTTATGTCTGCCCCAGTTCTGTCCCAGCCAGATGTAAACAGACCGTTCGAGTTGGAGGTGGATGCCTCTACAGTTGGAGTTGGAGCTGTTCTCTCCCAGAAGGGAACTGATGGGAAAATCCACCCCTGTGGATTTTATTCTCGTAAATTCCTCCCTGCAGAAGCTAACTATTCCGTTGGAGATCAAGAACTACTGGCGATTAAGCTGGCCCTCGAGGAATGGAGGTATCTCCTGGAAGGGGCCAAACATCCGTTCAACATCTACACGGATCATAAAAATCTGCTATATTTAAAGGCAGCCCAGTGCCTTAATCCTCGCCAGTCCAGGTGGGCTATGTTTTTCTCACGTTTTAACTTTAAGCTTCATTTCCGCCCAGGTTCGCAGAATGTTAAAGCTGACGCCTTATCCCGATCTATGGAATCCGAAGAGGAAACGCCTGACTCAGTTCCACATTCCATCCTGAGTCCAGTGGTATTTGCTGCATCTCAAGTCTCCCCAACTCCTCCTCCTGGTAAGACTTTTGTTTCCCCAGAACTCCGTCCCAAGTTGCTGTCTTGGGCCCATCAATCCAAGTTCACTGGTCATCCCGGTGTTCTGAAAACCTTCAAGTTCCTCTCTGAGACATACTGGTGGCCAAAGATGAAAGCTGACATCAAGGATTTCGTGGCATCCTGTCCTAAGTGTGTGCAGCACAAGACTCCTCGTCAGTCTCCAGCAGGTCAGTTACAACCATTGTCTGTTCCTAGTCGCCCTTGGTCACACCTGTCCATGGACTTTATCTCCGACCTTCCTCCTTCTCAAGGATACAATACCATCTGGGTTGTAGTGGACAGATTTACCAAGATGGCCCATTTTGTTCCTCTCCAGGGTCTCCCTTCTGCCCCAAAACTCGCCCAAATCTTCCTACGGGAGATTTTCCGCTTACATGGTCTACCCTCAGAAATAATATCCGACCGAGGTGTACAGTTTGTAGCGAGGTTTTGGAGGGCTCTCTGTTCTGCCATGCAGGTTAAACTGAAGTTCTCGTCATCTTACCAATACCATCCTCAGACGAATGGGCAGACAGAGAGGGTAAATCAAGAACTAGAGACATTTTTAAGGTTGTATGTTTCATCTTCTCAGGATGACTGGTTTGATCTGCTCCCATGGGCCGAGTTTGCCCACAACTTCCGCTACCACACTGCTACTGAGACAACTCCATTCTTTGCAGTGTATGGGCAACATCCTCGTGTTCCAGATTTCCAAGAACTCCCTCACATGGATGTTCCTGCTGCCACTACTGCCCTGAGTCAGTTTTCTTCAATCTGGAGGAAGATTCACACTTCTCTCAAAAAGGCCTCCAGCCGGTATAAATACTTTGCTGATCGCAAAAGACGTGCAGTTCCTAGCCTGAAACCTGGGGACAAGGTTTGGCTGTCTACCCGGAACCTCCGTCTTAGGGTCCCGTCTATGAAATTTGCACCACGTTTCATTGGTCCCTTTCCTGTCGAAAGAGTCATCAACCCTGTGGCCTACAAGCTGAAGTTACCACCTTCTCTGCGAATACCTAATGCTTTTCATGTTTCTCTCCTCAGACCTTTAGTCCTGAATCGTTTCCAAAGAGCTCTTCCAGTTGGTCCCAAAGTTCGAACTCAGCGGGGCGTGGAGTTCGAGATTGGCAAGATTCTGGATTCCCGTTGCCGGTATGGACGTCTTCAATACCTTGTCGATTGGTCCGGTTATGGCCCAGAGGAGAGAAGTTGGGTAAATTCGTTGGATGTCCATGCTCCAAGGTTGGTCCGTGTCTTCCATAACACTCATCCTTCCAAGCCACGTGGGTGTTCGGTGCCCACCCTTAAAGGGGGGGGTACTGTCAGGAATCGACTCACCAGGGTGACATCTGTCCGCCGCTGCGGACTCCGTCCTGGGTCCCTGCGTTCATCTGTCATCCGCGTCTCTGCCATCAGACGCCATCCTGGGCCTGGGAGCGCTCCTGTGATAGCGGGCGTGTAGCACGCCGCGTTCCCGCTAGGCCGCGGCATGGGCGCCGCCATGACAGCCTCCAGCAGTCAGCATACGGCGGCCAATCCGGTGCTTGGCCGCACCCACTTTTCCTCACTCCACCAATGACTGTGTAACAAGGGGTATATATGAAGCTGCAGGATCAGTCTGCAGGCATCCTGAACTTTGTGTCACTCCTGCGACTCATGTGTAAGGATCTGGTTCCTGTTTCCTCCGTGTACCTGGATACCTACCTGCTGTTCCGTGTTCCTGGCTATCTACCTGAGACTCTGTACTCCTGGTTACTTCTCACAGCTCCGTGGAACTACAAGCCCCAGCAATACCTGCTTCCATCTACAGGCTTCACACTCACCACCATCTCTGTGTGCTTTAGCCTAGCAGTAGAGACTGACTCCAGGTGTGTTCCATCTCCCCACCTGTGATGCAGCTTGCATGCTGCCAGTGCCTCATCACCTGCACTGTGGACATAGTCAGACTCCTGCCTCTGCTACCAGGTTTGCCATACAACACCATCTCTGCTGGTTCCATGTTTTAATCTGCTCTGGTTCCCATACCAGAATTTTCTCTGCCAAGTTATCACTCATCTGTTATCATCACTACCGGTTATCATTTCATCAGTCACCATTCATTCTGTTACCATAGACTTTCAGCTGCCACGCTGTACAATTGACATTTGCATTTCCTACTGTTATTTTCTGCTGCCGTTTTGTGAACCATCTGTTTAATAAATATCATTGCGCTCATGCGCAGAAACATAATCCAGCCTCCTCGTTTTCTCCCATCCACCTCCACTGACCCACTAGCGCCCCCTCCGGGGACACAGACAAAACCAAGTCTGACAGAGTGTCTCCAATGATGGGCTACCTCCTTCGGTTCCAGCCGATTCCAGTAAGACTCCACTGGTTCCAGCCAGCCCGAGTGGCTCCGTTTCCAACGATGGGCTACCTACTTCGGTTCCAGCATCCTCGGATCAAATTCGGTCCTATCCGTCAGTCCGAGGACTCCTCCGGTTCCAGCCGGTTCAAGATTTTCCGGACCCAATCCGGTCCCATCCGTCTGTCCGGATCAGTCTCCTTTGGTTCCAGCCGATTCCAGTAAGCCTCCTTCGGTTCCAGCCAGCCTGAGTGGCTCCAATGATGGGCTACCTCCTTCGGTTCCAGCCGATTCCAGTAAGACTCCACTGGTTCCAGCCAGCCTGAGTGGCTCCAATGATAGGCTACCTCCTTCGTTTCCAGCCGATTCCAGTAAATTCTGTCTCAAATGACCATGAATGGTCTAGTTGTTCTGATGACAAAAGTCTTTCTTCTGAAGATGAAAGTTGGGAAGACTTTTGAGGACCTCTGCTTTTGTGTATTCCTAAAGTTCTTCTTCAAGGATCCGCCAAGTTCCAGCGTGGGGTACACAGTGCTTCTAGTTAAACAGCATTAACTCCCGGTGCACTACTGATCCCAGCCAGGAACCAGCAGTGCATTGCATTAACTGTCTACAGAATTATTCTCCCGGTTAATCACCAGCTCCAGTTAACTCTCAGCTGATCTGGGCACCCAATCCAGGAGGGTGTGTTCTCACAGAGATTCATCCAATCATCACAGAGCAAGGGGTATAAACTCCAGTTCCTGGCTCATTCTCATCGCCTCGGACAACGAGTCACATTTGGTGTGTCAAGTTCTCCTGGTTCCCCGTGTTCCTGTTTCCAGTGGTTCCCCGTGTTCCTGTTTCCAGTGGTTCCCCGTGTTCCTGTCTCCAGTGGTTCCCCATGTTCCTGTCTCCAGTGGTTCCCCATGTTCCTGTCTCCAGTGGTTCCACGTGGTTTCCAGTTGATACTCTTATTCTCCAGTCTTCAGTTCCCCTGCCTGCTTCAGACTCCAGCCACAGCCTGCTACTAATCATCTGCAGTAAGAGACTCTCCTCAGGTGTTATTCATTGCCTAACCTATGCACCTTGTTACCAGCATTCCATTCTGTGCATTGCATCCAGCACTTAACAAGCATGCTGAGTTAGGACTGTCTCCTGCCTGGGCCTTGCTTGGCTAAAGAACTTTTATGTTACAGAGACTGTGTGCTTTTTACAATTACCGGAGTTCTGTTTGTTTCAACCATAGTTACCAGTGACTTTTGAATATTTATTTCCTTTTATTAAGTTACCATTCATTATTCCTATTATCAGTTGTACCAGTTATCATCCATACTTCAGTTCCTGTTATTTCTGGTTTTGCATTCCACTGCAATTGCATTCTACTGCACCTGTTATTCAACTGCTTTGTGATCCCTGTGACATAATAAATATCAGCGCCTATGCGCAGGACTATTCTTCGGTCTCCTCGTGTAATACATCACACCTACACTGACCCACTAGTGCCCCCTCCGGGGACAGACTAAATCAGAATCCTGACATACAGTACGTGACTGAACTTCTGGGCGGAAAAAAGTGTGTTTTATGCTCTGTGGTTCTGCCTGCTTTTTGCCATCTCTCTCAGGTCATGTAGAGCTCAGATGATGACCCTGCCTACGTGGTCAAATTCAAGTCTACATTCAGAACAGACCTGGAGACACGCAAGGAAAATGAAAACATTGCATATCTAATGATTGCTACCATATTGGACCCAAAATTTAGTGACCTCAAGTATATACCCAGAGCTGACAGGGGTGTGGGCCTCAGTCACCAACTTACAACAGAGGGTTGTTGCAGAGAAACTGTTACGTTCACTGTACTTGGTACTCAAGGAACAGGGTGGACAAGCTCCGAGTACAGGAACTTAATGCTGTAGTTAGGATAAAGGTCAGCAGTTACCCCTAAGAAGCCCTGACTCCGTTGTCTCACCCTCGTGGTCAGTCTACGCCTGCAAGACTATGTTTGCTTGGGCCCACGGCAGCCGCGTTTGAAGGGCAGATTAAGTCTGCCCAACTCTAATGTCCCCCGGTCTTAGTTGGAGACAAGGCATAAACTGAGACGGGGTGATAACAAGGGGAACCTCTAACTAAAACCTGAAACAGAGTTAGGGGCAACTCCAGAACTCTACCAAAAGTATGTGCGGCTCAGCCGCCAAGACAAATAACAACAAAAGGCAATGCTGCCCACACAACACCGTCGTATACCAGCGAGGACAGCCAGAGCAGGGACCTCCGCAGAAAACACCAAAGGAAAATAACGGACAGATACGGCTAAGGCCGTAAGGTGCGGCAAAGCCGCTACTCACAACACCGGAGCTAATACAGGCAGGTGAACGGGAACCCCGAGGCCGCAGACACAGGCTCACAGGAATGGAAAGCTGGAAGGATTCCAACAACAGGCTTCCGGATATCAGGACTCGGGACTACTGGATCAAAGGTTGACAGAATCACTGGGTTTCAGGACAGAAACGCTCCAGGGCAGGAAGCAGCTTACAAGAAGCTCCAGACTCTGACAGAACCGAGTACATAGGATTCCAGTATCAGACAGGGCCAGGACACAGATGCAATACTGGACAAAACACTAATCAGGAACATCCAGGTATAACAACAAACGTCTATCACCAGCTCAGAACTGTAGAGCTAGGTAATAAGGGAACACACCCCAATCAGGATGGCTGGAAGCCAGGCACAAGATAATGACCAAAACAGCTGCAGGTGAGAGTAACACAGACAAGAGCCAGATTGCAGTACAGAGACTCACCACATAATATTCAACTATCAGACAGGTGAGGCTAAACACATAGAAACTAGTGATGAGCACCGGACATTTTTCGGGTTTTGTGTTTTGGTTTTGGATTCGGTTCCGCGGCAGTGTTTTGTATTCGGACGCGTTTTAGCAAAACATCCCTGAAATTTTTTTGTCGGATTCGGCTGTGTTTTGGATATGGGTGTTTTTTTACAAAAATCCCTCAAAAGCAGCTTAAATCATAGAATTTGGGGGTCATTTTGATCCCATAGTATTATTAACCTCAATAACCATAATTTCCCACTCATTTTCAGTCTATTCTGAACACCTCACACCTCACAATATTATTTTTAGTCCTAAAATTTGCACCAAGGTCGCTGGATGACTAAGCTAAGCGACCCAAGTGGCCGACACAAACACCTGGCCCATCTAGGAGTGGCACTGCAGTGTCAGACAGAATGGCACTTCAAAAAAATAGTCCCCAAACAACACATGATGCAAAGAAAAAAAGAGGTGCACCAAGGTCGCTGGATGGCTAAGCTAAGCGACACAAGTGGCCGACACAAACACCTGACCCATCTAGGAGTGGCACTGCAGATGCAAAGAAAAATGATAGAAAAAAGAGGTGCAAGATGGAATTGTCCTTGGGCCCTCCCACCCACCCTTATGTTGTATAAACAGGACATGCACACTTTAACAAACCCATAATTTCAGCGACAGGGTCTGCCACACAACTGTGACTGAAATGACTGGCTTGTTTGAGCCCCCACCAAAAAAGAAGCAATCAATCTCTCCTTGCACAAACTGGCTCTACTGAGGCAAGATGTTCACCTCCTCCTCATCGTCCGATTCCTCACCCCTTTCACTGTGTACATCCCCCTCCTCACAGATTATTAATTCGTCCCCACTGGAATCCACCATCTCAGGTCCCTGTGTACTTTCTGGAGGCAATTGCTGGTGAATGTCTCCACGGAGGAATTGATTATAATTCATTTTGATGAACATCATCTTCTCCACATTTTCTGGAAGTAACCTTGTACGCCGATTGCTGACAAGGTGAGCGGCTGCACTAAACACTCTTTCGGAGTACACACTGGAGGGTGGGCAACTTAGGTAAAATAAAGCCAGTTTCTGCAAGGGCCTCCAAATTGCCTCTTTTTCCTGCCAGTATACGTACGGACTGTCTGACGTGCCTACTTGGATGCGGTCACTCATATAATCCTCCACCATTCTTTCAATGGTGAGAGAATCATATGCAGTGACAGTAGACGACATGTCAGTAATTGTTGGCAGGTCCTTCAGTCCGGACCAGATGTCAGCACTCGCTCCAGACTGCCCTGCATCACTGCCAGCGGGTGGGCTCGGAATTCTTAGCCTTTTCCTCGCACCCCCAGTTGCGGGAGAATGTGAAGGAGGAGCTGTTGACGGGTCACGTTCCGCTTGACTTGACAATTTTCTCACCAGCAGGTCTTTGAACCTCTGCAGACTTGTGTCTCCCGGAAAGAGAGATCCAACGTAGGTTTTAAATCTAGGATCGAGCACGGTGGCCAAAATGTAGTGCTCTGATTTCAACAGATTGACCACCCGTGAATCCTGGTTAAGCGAATTAAGGGTTCCATCCACAAGTCCCACATGCCTAACGGAATCGCTCTGTTTTAGCTCCTCCTTCAATGTCTCCAGCTTCTTCTGAAAAAGCCTGATGAGGGGAATGACCTGACTCAGGCTGGTAGTGTCTGAACTGACTACACGTGTGGCAAGTTCAAAGGGTTGCAGAACCTTGCACAACGTTGAAATCACTCTCCACTGCGCTTGAGTCAGGTGCATTCCCCCTCCTTTGCCTATATCGTAGGCAGATGTATAGGCTTGAATGGCCTTTTGCTGCTCCTCCATCCTCTGAAGCATATAGAGGGTTGAATTCCACCTCATTACCACCTCTTGCTTCAGATGATGGCTGGGCAGGTTCAGGACTGTTTGGTGGTGCTCCAGTCTTCGGCACGCGGTGGCTGAATGCCGAAAGTGGCCCGCAATTCTTCGGGCCACCGACAGCATCTCTTGCACGCCCCTGTCGTTTTTTAAATAATTCTGCACCACCAAATTCAATGTATGTGCAAAACATGGGACGTGCTGGAATTTGCCCAGATGTAATGCACGCACAATATTGCTGGCGTTGTCCGATGTCACAAATCCCCAGGAGAGTCCATTTGGGGTAAGCCATTCTGCGATGATGTTCCTCAGTTTCCGTAAGAGGTTGTCAGCTGTGTGCCTCTTCTGGAAAGCGGTGATACAAAGCGTAGCCTGCCTAGGAATGAGTTGGCGTTTGCGAGATGCTGCTACTGGTGCCGCCGCTGCTGTTCTTGCTGCGGGAGGCAATACATCTACCCAGTGGGCTGTCACAGTCATATAGTCCTGAGTCTGCCCTGCTCCACTTGTCCACATGTCCGTGGTTAAATGGACATTGGGTACAACTGCATTTTTTAGGACACTGGTGACTCTTTTTCTGAGGTCTGTGTACATTTTCGGTATCGCCTGCCTAGAGAAATGGAACCTAGATGGTATTTGGTACCGGGGACACAGTACCTCAATCAAGTCTGCAGTTGCCTGTGAATTAACGGTGGATAACGGAAACACGTTTCTCACCGCCCAGGCTGCCAAGGCCTGAGTTATCCGCTTTGCAGCAGGATGACGGCTGTGATATTTCATCTTCCTCGCAAAGGACTGCTGGACAGTCAATTGCTTACTGGAAGTAGTACAAGTGGTCTTCCGACTTCCCCTCTGGGATGACGATCGACTCCCAGCAGCAACAACAGCAGCGCCAGCAGCAGTAGGCGTTACACTCAAGGATGCATCGGAGGAATCCCAGGCAGGAGAGGACTCGTCAGACTTGACAGTGACATGGCCTGCAGGACTATTGGCTTTCCTGTGTAAGGAGGAAATTGACACTGAGGGAGTTGGTGGTGTTGTTTGCAGGAGCTTGGTTACAAGAGGAAGGGATTTAGTGGTCAGTGGACTGCTTCCGCTGTCATCCAAGGTTTTTGAACTTGTCACTGACTTATGATGAATGCGCTGCAGGTGACGTATAAGGGAGGATGTTCCGAGGTGGTTAACGTCCTTACCCCTACTTATTACAGAGGCAACACACGGCTTGACACCTGTTGTCCGCATTTGTGTTAAAATAATTCCACACCGAAGAGGTGATTTTTTTTTTGTAATTTGACCAGGCATGTCAATGGCCATATTCGTCCCACGGACAACAGGTGTCTCCCCGGGTGCTTGACTTAAACAAACCACCTCACTATCCATATCCTCCTTGTCAATTTCCTCCCCAGCGCCAGCAACACCCATATCCTCATCCTGGTGTACTTCAACAGTGACATCTTCAATTTGACTATCAGGAACTGGACTGCGGGTGCTCCTTCCAGCACTTGCAGGGGGCGTGCAAATGGTGGAAGGTGCCACCTCTTCCCGTCCAGTGTTGGGAAGGTCAGGCATCGCAGCCGACACAATTGGACTCTCCTTGGGGATTTGTGATTTAGAAGAACGCACAGTTCTTTGCTGTGCTTTTGCCAGCTTAAGTCTTTTCATTTTTCTAGCGAGAGGATGAGTGCTTCCATCCTCATGTGAAGCTGAACCACTAGCCATGAACATAGGCCAGGGCCTCAGCCGTTCCTTGCCACTCCGTGTCGTAAATGGCATATTGGCAAGTTTACGCTTCTCCTCAGACGCTTTTAATTTTGATTTTTGGGTCATTTTACTGAACTTTTGTGTTTTGGATTTTACATGCTCTCTACTATGACATTGGGCATCGGCCTTGGCAGACGACGTTGATGGCATTTCATCATCTCGGCCATGACTAGTGGCAGCAGCTTCAGCACGAGGTGGAAGTGGATCTTGATCTTTCCCTATTTTACCCTCCACATTTTTGTTCTCCATTTTTTAATGTGTGGAATTATATGCCAGTATCAATAGCAATGGCCTACTACTATATATACTGCGCACAACTGAAATGCACCACAGGTATGGATGGATAGTATACTTGACGACACAGAGGTAGGTAGAGCAGTGGCCTACTGTACCGTACTGCTATATATTATATACTGGTGGTCAGCAAACTGTGCAAAACTGAAATGCACCACAGGTATGGATGGATAGTATACTTGACAACACAGAGGTAGGTAGAGCAGTGGCTTTCTGTACCGTACTCCTATATATTATATACTGGTGGTCAGCAAAATTATGCACTGTACTCCTACTATATACTACAATGCAGCACAGATATGGAGCGTTTTTCAGGCAGAGAACGTATAATACTGGTGGTCACTGGTCAGCAAAACTCTGCACTGTACTCCTCCTATATAATACTGCTGGTCCCCAGTCCCCACAATAAAGCAGCGTGAGCACAGATATATGCAGCACACTGAGCACAGATATGGAGCGTTTTTCAGGCAGAGAACGTATAATACTGGTGGTCACTGGTCAGCAAAACTCTGCACTGTACTCCTCCTATATAATACTGGTGGTCCCCAGTCCCCACAATAAAGCAGTCTGAGCACAGATATATGCAGCACACTGAGCACAGATATGGAGCGTTTTTCAGGCAGAGAACGTATAATACTGGTGGTCACTGGTCAGCAAAACTCGGCACTGTACTCCTCCTATATAATACTGCTGGTCCCCAGTCCCCACAATAAAGCAGTGTGAGCACAGATATATGCAGCACACTGAGCACAGATATGGAGCGTTTTTCAGGCAGAGAACGTATAATACTGGTGGTCACTGGTCAGCAAAACTCTGCACTGTACTCCTCCTATAATACTGCTGGTCCCCAGAATAAAGATATTTGCAGCCCCCTGAAAGTTCTGAAACAAAGTGAGAGGACGCCAGCCACGTCCTCTCACTATCATTTCCAATGCACGAGTGAAAAATGTCGGCGACGCGCGGCTCCTTATATAGAATCCGAATCTCGCGAGAATCCGACAGTGGGATGATGACGTTCGGGCGCGTTCGGGTTAACCGAGCAATACTGGAGTATCCGAGTATGCCTCGGACCCGTGTAAAATGGGTAAAGTTCGGGGGGGTTCGGATTCCGAGGAACCGAACCCGCTCATCACTAAATTAGAAACAGGCTGCAATTACACTGACTCACCACCGGCGGCCAACGAGAGTCTTCTAAACAAATACAATGGAAATCCTGGCATGCAAACAGAACTATAATACATGAAATTAATAAACAGAATGCAAACAGGAATGAACCACTGCTTGTGGTTCATAACAGAAACCTGTGGATGCAAAAACATCATAGCCACCAAATAAAAAGTAAGCCCTATTGGCTGCTTCATCAGAGTCTTATTCTGAACAGGAGGAAGACTCAGTTGAGAACAGTGTACGTCGATACAGAGCGGAGCCCACCATCCGTACAGTCCTGTCCATTAGAGTGGTGGTCCAAACATGCAGGCTCACAGAAGTACTAGGCCACACCTGCAATATCAGTACCCTGTGAAAGGTTGTCTTCTCTTGCTGGTCATATTGTACAGAAGAAGAGAGTTTCTCAATCATCTGAATATGTAAAGGACCTGGCTTGGTGCAGAGGAGTAAACGTAAAGTCGGAGAAATGGACAAACTAAAAGGTCCCCTACAGTACATAGTAAATCCCATCTGTGTATTTTTTTTTTGTGTTCGACTACTTCACCTCACTATAACATGGACACTTGCTACTGAACATAGGGCCCGATTCATCTTCAGATGCTAATATGCAAAAATCGATATGAAGCTATTTCTGCGCATCAGAGCATGCACGTAGGCGCAAGCATGATGCCTTAAACTGTGTTCTCTTCAGGGGTGTGGTCTGGACAATGCAGGTGTGTTCGGACTGCTGCTGGGACGGGCCGCATTGGCTATGCGACGTCACACGCAGCCGATGTGACCCAAAAGATGGCGGCCCTCCGGCTGCCTTTGCAGCTAGGCTGAATAGGCAGGGGACTACCTTAATCATGCGAGCACATCGCTCTATAGTGATACACTTGCATGTTTGCAGAGGGAGCGGACCTGCCACGTGGGGCTGGGTAATAGGGTGGTATCAGCCAGAGAAGATAAGGCCATATCAGTTTGTAATATGGGCCATAATTGTTTAGCTTTCTTAACTGTTCTCTCAGGTGCCGTAGTATATTTTTTGACCCAGTGGAGTCTCTTATGGGCAGGAACAACCTGTCTGGGTCTAGGGCATAATATCTGTTCTCTAATCATTTTTAATACCCGTGCTTTAGGTGACTCAAGCTCCCTGATGGTGTAACCTCGTTCAGCAAATTTCAAAAGCATCTTATCCAATGCTAGTACTGTCTCTTCTGGGTCAGAGGTAATGCATCGTACCTGCAAAAATCTGCGAGTACGGCAATCCCTTACGCAATGATACCGGGTGAAAACTCTGATGATTCAATAAAGTGTTCCTGTTGGTGGCTTTTACATATAACGAAGTGGACAAGGTATTGCCTTTACGAGTGATCGTTACATCAAGGTAATTGATCGTCATCTCATCTACTACTTATGTGAATTGTACTTCATGCTGTGTGTCATTGTGATTATCCCAAAGTGAGATGAGTTGCTCCCTAGAGCCCTGCCACAAAACCAACAAATCGTCTATGTACCGTTTGTGATAGACCACACTTGAAGATACCAAAGGATCTAAGTAAAACATCTTCTTTTTAACCTGGTACATAAATGCGTTGGCATACGATGGGGATACTGCTGACCCCATCACACACCCCGCTAGATGTAACAAAAATACACTGTTAAACACAAAATAGTTTCTCCTAAGCACCCTGTCAAGTAACAGTAAAAAGAAAGAAATCTCTGGTCCCTGGTACACCGTATTATTTTTGATAAGCAGCCTCACAGCCTCTATACCTGCTTCATGAGGGATGCAGGTATAGAGGCTTGTGACATCTGCACTACAAAGTAACAACCCATCAGGCAACGGCCCAAGGTTTTATAATTGAAGCAACAATGACGTGGTGTCTTTAAGGTAAGAAGGCAAGGTTTGTACACAAGGGTTTAAATAAGCATCCAAAAAAACTGATATAGGATGATAC
This sequence comes from Pseudophryne corroboree, assembly GCF_028390025.1. Lineage (NCBI taxonomy): Eukaryota > Metazoa > Chordata > Amphibia > Anura > Myobatrachidae > Pseudophryne > Pseudophryne corroboree. The sequence continues at coordinate 89,004,475 of NC_086447.1, forward strand.
AAGGACCCCCTGGCCGACACAATGGGTTAACCAGGGGGGTCCACCATTGTTTTATGGAACTTAAGTACGGTATTAAACAATGACGCTTTAGGGAAGTCAACAGTAAGTGCCTTTGCAACCTGTAAAGAAATAATACCCTGCTCTTTAACATTAGTTAGTAACAAGTCCAGCTCATTTTTATAATCTTTCGTTTGGTCCTTGCTGAGTCGTTTATACACCTTGGTGTCACTCAGCTGACGCACACTCTCCTTAATGTAATCATCCAAGACCTGGATCACTATGGACCCCCCTTTGTCCACTTTATGGATCACTATGTCCGTCCTCAAAGACAATACCTTCAGGGTAGCCATTTCTGGCTTAGCCATATTGAAGTAGATAGGGTCGGTCACTTCCCGATTACCCTCCAGTTCCAGCATACGTGTGAATGTGCGGATAGATGGATTTAAACTAGGAGGGTCAAATTGAGAACGAGGGGCAATGCTCTGTAACTGTGGTGGAATAGTGGATGTAAATGGCTCTTGTACTTGATTGTTGAAATGCTCCCTTCTTTTTAAGGTCCTATTTAGCCGATACACCTCCACCTTCCATTCAAGTGGATCAGGTTGACTGGTAGGGACAAAGGACAATCCTTTAGCTCATATCCGATATTCCAAGTCAGTAAGTGGAGTTGAAGATAGGTTAAATACCAATTCCTTCAGGGTCAAGGCGATTTTAGAGCGGTTGATCCTCTGGTTCTGCCTCGCTCGCCGCATCCTGGAGTAGGAGTGCAATTGGAGAGGGTTTGAACCCCCTGAAGAAGTTGGCCTAAAGGGAGCTGGCATCTTGTGACGGGGTCGACCCAGAGGCAAATTCAGAATCACTAGCCGACGTGATTGTACCCTGCTGTTGCTCTCTACGTCGGTGTGATAACTGTCGACGGTTATGGTATTTTTGGTCCTGAGTCGGACGAGTACTGCCGAGCCAAGGGTAAACTTGCCGTTGTTGGTAGTCCTTTTGTACTGTATTAAGTTTATCCTTTTTAAAACTCACCAGGTCTTGGCGGTATTGCTCCATTTGACCACTTAGCTTAGTGATCCAATCAGTTTGATTATCTGAAGAAAGGGCCGTTTTGTGCTCCAATTTAAAAGCCTGCAGTTGTTCTCTAATGGCATTAAGCTCTCTCGTGGACTCCTCCACTACTAACAGGATAAGGTCCATGGAGCATTTGTTAAGGACCGCAATCCACCGATGACAAAATAGGGTGTTATCGTCGGTGTGGTGCGAATCCTAAACCCTCGGGGTTTCAGGTTGCTCCTATAATAGTCCGATAAGGATATACCGTGATACATAAAATCACACTCCCTTTATTTCATCCTTAGCCACATCTTATAGAGCTCATCATTAGTACTCTTAACTGGTTCATCCTCCAATCATCTTTCCACCAGTATGGCTTTAGCCTCTGCGTCAGAGAAACTGAGGCGTTCACGTGCATCATGTTGTATTAATTCCAATGCTGCCTCTAGGTCTGAATTAATGTCCGACATTTCCCAATGAAGTATTTGAGAGCCAATTACCAACAGATCTTCAAGGGCCCTCCGACCGGCAAGTTCAGAGAATAAGAAGTTAAAATTACAGCTAAAGACAGGCTGCAATAAATATCCTGGTCCTGTAAGCAATATACAAAGTGCTGTGGGGTGCCTTGGTATAGGTAGACACTCCGGATGGTGACAAACTTCCTTGTGTCAGTCCTCATACAAATATTCCAAACAAGCCCGGCACTCCTCTCTTCAAAAATGATATCTATTTTGTGTTTAACGGTGGATTTTTGTTACAACCAGCGAGGTGTGCGATGGCGTTAGCAGTGGCCCCATCGTATGCCAATGCGTTTATGTACCAGGTTAAAAAGAAGATGTTTTACTTAGATCCTTTGGTATCTTCAAGTGTGGTCTATTACAAAAGGTACATAGACGATTTGCTGGTTTTGTGGCAGGGCTCTAGGGAGCAACTCATCTCACTTTGGGATAATCACAATGACACACAGCATGAAGTACAATTCACATACATAGTGGATGAGATGACAATCAATTAGCTTGATGTAACGACCACTCGTAAAGATAAAACCTTGTCCACTTCGTTATATGTAAAAGCCACCGACAGGAACACTTTATTGAATCATCAGAGTTTTCACCCAGTATCATTGCGTAAGGGATTGCCGTACTCGCAGTTTTTGTGGGTACGACGCATTACCTCTAACCCAGAAGAGACAGTACTAGCATTGGATAAGATGCTTTTGAAATTTGCTGAACGAGGTTACACCATCAGGGAGCTTGAGTCATCTAAAGCATGGGTATTAAAAATGACTAGAGAACAAATATTATGCCCTAGACCAGTGGTTTCCAAACTTTTTTGAATCACGGCGCCCTAGAATATCAGAATTTTTTTCACGGCACCCCTAAGCCAAAAATTTCTTATTGAGAAATTTAGAAAGAAATATTACATTAAGTAGATCGCGTTTATATGTCATCCTTAGGGTCAGTTGTGTGGTGAGGGACGAGATTTGCTTCTTTTTGGCCACATATTTTATGACTGGCAGCCACCAGTACTGGTTTTGCCTATTACAATGACCATGAATAATTTGAATTGGTCCTGTACCACCAACCCAGGGCACCCCTGCAAGTGTCCCGAGGCACCCCAGGGAGCCACGGCACACAGTTTGGGAACCTCTGCCCTAGACCCAGACAGGTTGTTCCTGCCCATAAGAGACTCCCCTGGGTCAATAAATATACTAAGGCAACTGAGAGAACAGTTAAGAAAGCTAAACAATTATGGCCCATATTACAAACTGATATGGCCTTATCTTCTCTGGCTGATACCACCCTATTACCCAGCCACACGCGGGGTAGAAATATTGGCGACTACATCGTTAAATTAGAGGTTACTAATATGACCAAGAACCAGGAGTCCCACTTTCTGAGATTAAAAATAGGATGTTTTAGGTGCCTTGGTTGTGCCACGTGCAATACGTTGATCATCTATTAACAGGTAGAAAGTTGAAGATCAGACATCGTTTGACCTGCACAACCACACATGTGGTTTATCTCTTAACCTGCGCCGGTGGTCTTGCCTATGTTGGCAAGACTATACGGCAGTTCCGAGAAAGAATGGCCCTACATCGGAGTGCCATTAAAAAAGCACATGAAAAAGGTACCAGTGATCAACCTTTTGCACGTAACTGTCTGATAGTTAACCACGGTGTGGCTAGTATCAGAGCTATTCTTATTGATCACGTTCCCAGTACCATAAGTGGAGGGAATAGAGATAGGGTTTTGTTACAGAAGGAGTCTAGATGGATCCACTCCTTGGGAACCCTGTCACCAAGGGGGCTCAATGAGAACCTTGGTCTCCAATGTTTTTATATAAATTTCTCTTTGCCTAATGCCTCTATTATGTTTTATTATTTTTATTTGAGTTAGCGAGATTGTTGGTTGGCTATTAGTAGTCTTACTTTCATGCCATTTATCGTGGATTAGCTATATGTTAAGCTTTATGTGCTAGTAATTATACACTGCTCAAAAAAATAAAGGGAACACTTAAACAACACAATGTAGGTCCAAGTCAATCACACTTCTGTGAAATCAAACTGTCCACTTAGGAAGCAACACTGATTGACAATCAATTTCACATGCTATTGTGTAAATGGAATAGACAACAGGAGGAAATTATAGGCAATTAGCAAGACACCCCCAATAAAGGAGTTGTTCTGCTGGTGGTGACCACAGACCACTTCTCAGCTTCTATGCTTTCTGGCTAATGTTTTGGTCACTTTTGAAAGCTGGCGGTGCTTTCACTCTAGTGGTAGCATGAGACGGAGTCTACAACCCACACAAGTGGCTCAGGTAGTGCAGCTCATCCAGGATGGCACATCAATGCGAGCTGTGGCAAGAAGGTTTGCTGTTTCTGTCAGCGTATTGTCCAGAGCATGGAGGCGCTACTAGGAGACAGGCCAGTACATCAGGAGTTGTGGAGGAGGCCGTAGGAGGGCAACAACCCAGCAGCAGGACTACTACCTCCGCCTTTGTGCAAGGAGGAACAGGAGGAGCACTGCCAAATGACCTACAGCAAGCCACAAATGTGCATGTGTCTACTCAAACGATCAGAAACAGACTCCATGAGGGTGGTATGAGGGCCCGACGTCCACAGGTGGGGGTTGTGCTTACAGCCCAACACCGTGCAGGACGTTTGGCATTTGCCAGAGAACACCAAGATTGGCAAATTCGCCACTGGCGCCCTGTGCTCTTCACAGATGAAAGCAGGTCCTCACTGAGCACATGTGACAGACGTGACAGAGTCTGGAGATGCCAAGGAGAATGTTCTGCTGCCTGCAACATCCTCCAGCATGACCGGTTTGGCAGTGGGTCAGTAACGGTGTGGGGTGGCATTTCTTTGGGGGGCCGCACATCCCTCCATATGCTCGCCAGAGGTAGCCTGACTGCCATTAGGTACCGAGATGAGATCCTCAGACCCCTTGTGAGACCATATGCTGGTGCAGTTGGCCCTGGGTTCCTCCTAATGCAAGACAATGCTAGAGCTCATGTGGCTGGAGTGTGTCAGCAGTTCCTGCAAGACGAAGACATTGATGCTATTGACTGGCCCACCCGTTCCCCAGACCTGAATCCAATTGAGCACATCTGGGACATCATGTCTCGCTCCATCCACCAACGCCACTTTGCACCACAGACTGTCCAGGAGTTGGCGGATGCTTTAGTCCAGGTCTGGGAGGGGATCCCTCAGGAGACCATCCGCCACCTCATCAGCATGCCCAGGCGTTGTAGGGAGGTCATACAGGCACGTGGAGGCCACACACACTACTGAGCCTCATTTTGACTTGTTTTAAGGACATTACATCAAAGTTGGATCAGCCTGTAGTGTGTTTTTCCACTTTAATTTTGAGGGTGACTCCAAATACAGACCTCCATGGGTTAATAAATTTGATTTCCATTGATCATTTTTGTGTGATTTTGTCGTCAGCACATTCAACTATATAAAGAACAAAGTATTTAATAAGAATATTTCATTCATTCAGATCTAGGATGTGTTATTTTAGTGTTCCCTTTATTTTTTTGAGCAATGTATAATACATTAAGTTTATTAATCTTATGCTCAGTTATAGTATAGCGTAGTTATAGTATACCATATATTCTTTTGTTTAATATATATCAATGTTTTTACTGGTGTACACTTTTTTTCACAGTTAGATCTCGTACCAGCTTTACTGGTTGCTATGGGAACTCCCCTGCTGCGCGGCGCACCGTGATGTTAGGGGAAAGCGACGCGGAAGTGTGGCCAGACGAGCTGGCGGGTGGTCGCACCGTGGAGCAGGTGAGTATGGTTTGCACTAATGTCTGTCCCTGTTATGTATAAATGTTGTTTGACTGATCTAGTTGGTTTGTCTGGCCCTGAGACGGGGTTGTATCCCCGAAACATGTCGGCTTAATAAATTGACATCTCTTTACTATTGCTGCTAAGTCTACTTGAGTGCCGTCGCTACTACACCTTACTATATATATATATATATATATATATAAAAAATATATTTACAGTATAAAATCAGTCTCTGTGTCTGAAAAACAATCAGGTTAAGTATGAAAAATTACAACACTTTGTCCTATTTTTTACAGCTAACAGCATGGACCTTGTGTCATAGAAAAGTAAAGTCTGGTGACAGGGTGAAGTTTTCCTCCTCCAAATCATGGAAAAGTTGCTTAATGACTTGCAGCAGCGTGTAAATTTGTTATGTAATAAATAAAGGTAATTGTTTTACAGAATTGTTGGGGCCTGAATAATTTGTGGCCAAAGGACTGCAATTTAAGAAAATTAACTGTATTTAATGTACTTTTCATAAGATAAATACAACAGTGGAATTGTGTCCATGGCATAACCATGTAGGTATCAATCCAGCCAGTGCCAGACAAACACGTTGTACCACATCCAAAAAGTTGTCTGCATACTTTAAAAATGATTCGTTTACACTTATCTGATGCTTGTGATCCACCAGCAATTTGATCTTCTTCCCAGTATACTGCCCCAATTCTGATTTTTATGTTGTTTTCACACTGTCAGCACCATGGGGCTAATTCAGATCTGATCGCTGCTGTGCGTTTCCGCACAGCGAGCGATCAGGTCTGAACTGCGCATGTATATGCACCGCAATGCGCAGGCACGACGTTCCGCAGCGATGGGGAGCGTCAGGCAGCGACGGGATGGTGCGAAAAATCAGATCACACCGATCGCAAGAAGATTGACAGGAAGAGGGCATTTGTGGGTGGCAACGGACCGTTTTTAGGGAGTGTCAGGAAAAACGCAGGAGGGACCCGGCGTTTTGTGTGAGGATTCGTGACATCAGCTCCGGCCTCGATCATCGCAGCCGCTGAGTTAGTCCTGGGCTGTGCAGAGACTGCACAAACTTCTGTTTGTACAGCTCTCTTGCACATGTGATCGCACATCTGCACAGTGATTACCCCCTCCCCCTGTAGGCGGTGACTACCTGATCGCAGGGATGCAAAAAACACACCCTAGCGATCAGGTCTGAATTAGGCCCCATATTTCAGCGACTTTTTTACACTAAGGGGCCAGAGGCGGAACTACTGCCAGTGCAACCAGTGCGTTGCACTGGGGCCCGCCACTGTCCAGGGGCCCAAAGCATGTAATGAGTCAAACTGACTCATTACATGCCGCTGTGTGCTGCGGGCCGGACAGAGAGGAGAGGAGCGCAGCGGTACGGGGGAGAAGGAGGAGGAGGGAGGTGGAGGAGGGAGCTGCAGCAGCGCTTTGTTACTGGTTGAGGCGCTGCTGCTGCTGTCCCTCTGCTTCACTATAGGCTGTCTTCCGAGAACAGCCTATAGTGAAGCAGAGGGACAGCAGCAGCTGCACCTCCACCAATAACACAGCGCTGCTGCGGCTCCCTCCTCCACCTCCCTCCTCCACCTCCCTCCTCCTCCTTCTCTCCTTGCCCGGGAATCGTGATCTGCCAGAAGCTGCACCGAGGAGCCTGAGCCAGCGTAGAGGGTAAGTATAATTCATTAATTCTTTCTTTCTTTCTTTCTTTCTTTCTTTCTTTCTTTCTTTCTTTCCATGTGCAAAAAGGGGACTGTCTGCCGCAATGTATAAAAAGGGGGAATCTGCCTGCCGCAATGTGTAAAAAGGGGGAATCTGCCTGCCGCAATGTGTAAAAAGGGGGACTTTTTGCCGCAATGTGTAAAAAGGGGGAATCTGCCTGCCGTAACGTGTAAAAAGGGGGACGCTGTCTGCCGTAATGTGTAAAAAGGGGACGCTGTCTGCCGCTATGTGTAAAAAGGGCACGCTGTCTGCCGTTATGTTTTAAAAGGGGGACGCTGTCTGCCGTAATGTGTAAAAAGGGGACGCTGTCTGCTGTAATGTGTAAAAAGAGGAATCTGTCCGCCGTAAGGTGTAAAAGGGTCTCTACCTGGTGTAGTGGTGCTACTGTGCGGCGTAATTTGAATAATGGAGACTACTGTGCACCGTTTTATGAATTGGTATTATTTTGTGGCCACACCCCTTCCCCACGAAGCCACGCCACTATGTATTTTTGCGCACGCCTACGACACGCACTGCCCCTGTTTTGCATGCAGGGGTGGGGCTCCGATGCCATTTCTTGCACACAGTGCTAAAATGTCTAGTTACGGCACTGTTGCTAGGTATCCATTTCTCTGGCCCTGAGCAGGTCCCCCTCACCAGATCCTCTCCAGAGTTGAGGGGGTGGACTTGGATGGGAAGGGGGGGGGGGGGGGGGCAATGCATTTTGTCGCACCTGGGCCCACCGCTCGCTAGTTCCGCCACTGTAAGGGGCCTATTTCTTAACATTATTTTTACAAAAAAAAAATGTTAAAAGGGGTATTAAAGGGCTTTTGGAGCAGTTTTCATTAATAACTGCTCCAATCATCGCATTTCCCATGCGATCTGGGACGATTATAAAAAAAAAAAAAGTGAAAAAAACCTGCAATGAGCCCTGTGATAATTACGCTAGCTTGAGTTGGCGTTATCATTGGCGTTATCACAGGGATCATTGCGAGATCCCAACTTCTGCACAGCTTTCTATGACCCCCGGCAGAGAAAGCTGTGTGGGGACAGGGCTCCAGTGATCAGCTATGTGTGTCCGCCAGCCCTGCAGGAGCAGCGACCAGTGGCTCCCTGGACTGGTAAGTATATTTACCGTGTGTAGGGGGTAGCACGGTGCAGGGAGGGGGGGGGGGGGGTTGTCCCTGCATGCAATAATTGATACATCACGTGTGATGTAATCAATTATCGCAGTGCGGATTGGGTCGATTTTATCACATACCATCCGCATCCTTGGATTTTATATGCAAATTTTATGTATATGATTTCCAACTCTGTGCAGTGCTGTGCAATTTTGTGACCAGTCATAAAAGCTCACTGGGCGGCAGTTGGAAGAGAATCTTCCTGCAGCTGCCGATCTCCGAGGGACCTTCCAGCCTCTCTGCTTCATTGTTCCCTCCCCCCAGTGCATGCCATGCTACCGATTAGTGATTACTGCTGTAGTAGAGGCCCTTGCCTTGTCTGCAGAGCCGGGGCCCTAACCAATATGATACCCTAGGCAAGATTTTGGCTGGTGCCCCCTAGCACCACCGCTGGTTCCGCCTCTGACCTTGCACTTCTTTCCAAGCACCATCACCCCTCATCCATAGCAGTCCTTATTTTGGTGTTTGTACCCCCTATATTTTAAATAGGAACAGTTCGCACATTTGGCGCACAGCCCAAAAAGGGGTGTGTTTTTGCTGGCAAGGGGCATGGCCACACAATAGTAACCCCAATTCCAATTACGCCACACAGTACTGCACTTTATTCACATTTGATCATGTGATAGTTTCCATAATTCATATTACATCTCACAGTAGTATCACTTTACCTTATAAACGTTACTTCTCACAGTAGAGCCCCTTATTCACTTTACATCACACTGAATTGCTCCTTATTCACATTACACCACACCCTATTGCTCTTTATTCACATTAGACGACACAGTAGTGCCCTTTCTATACGCAACGCCACATAGTAGAGCACCTTAAACACATAATGCCACACAGTAATGCCCCTAACACTTATGAGACACATTATTAATGTCCTTATAAACATAATGCGCCTTACACATTATGCCAACATTTATTAATGCCCTTTTACACATAATGTCCCTTACACATATGCCACACATTATTAATGTCCTTATAAACATAATGACACACACAGTGCCCCCTACACATTTGCTGCACATTATTAGTGCCCCTATACACATAATGACACATACAGTACTACCCTGTTACACATATGCCGCACATTATTAATGCCCTTATACACATAATGACACACATAGTGCCCCCTACACATTTGCTGCACGTTATTAGTACCCCTATACACATAATGACACACATACAATAGTACCCTGTTACACATATGCCGCACATTATTAATGCCCTTATACACATAATGACACACATAGTGCCCCTTGCACATATGTTACACATTATTAATTAATTTTTACATGACACACATAATGCTCCTTACACATATTCTGAACACTACTACACAACCAACCCACTCACATGCACACAGTACTCACACTGCCACTAACACTGTGCCCTCTGCCTCTGCTTGGATACAGATGTGTCCTCATAAATCTTGCCTCAATTTGAACGTCAGGCACATTTTTTTTATGAAAATGCATCTTATTTGCATTGCTATGTGGCTAGGATGCACAAGCAGCTTCTACTAATTAAACTGATATGCAGCATGCCTATATACTGTGTGAGACTGTGTCTGTATCTGCATATGAAATGCTACACACAGAATATAGGCATGCTGCATATCATTTTAATCAGCAGAAGCTGCTGATGCCCCAAGGCATACCAAATGCCCAAGGCAATTGCCTAGTTTGCCTATACCTATGGCCGGCTCTGCTTGTCTGAGTACACTCAGCAGCTGCAGAGAGGAGCAGTGGCTGGGATAATGTAGGTGTGTGACGGGCGCAATGTTTCGATCATCCGATATTTCGACCATCGATGTTTAACCGATATTCATTTAAATTTTTTTTGTCTTTGCTATGTTTAAAATAGATCTTCTCAACCTAATTCAATCATAAACTAACCCGATAATTTCTAAGCGTTTTTTGTTAAAAAATATTAGCCAGTTAAGTAGTTGATAACCAATGACATTGGTCATATAGCTTGTTTTACACCAAAATAGATTACCAATGGCACCTATTATTGTGCTAGATTTGGGAGGTATGTTATGGTTCTAGATTTACAGGTACAGCTACCTACAATTATCTTTAAACTAGAGGAAATAATTATATAGCAATATACTGTACATGTGATTGTCATAGCGTTGCAATACTAAAGAAGATAAAACACATTCCAATGCCCCTCTCCCTATCACACAGGTAGGATTTTTCTGAAAGAGTCGTGAAATAGTTAATGATGAGGTCAAAAGCAATAAATACATAAACCCATCCATTATGCTAAAATATAGGTCACATATCTTATACATTAATTCTCCACAGTACATCACATTATTACATGATTATTAAGGTTGAAAATCCATAAATGAAAGGAGTTCAGCCATCCACTTAGTGGAAATACCCATCTTGCTGATGTAAAAGAGGTTAGCACAATAGTAATCCTTCCCAATGCATATTTATAAGTATTGCTGTATGTCTCTAACCATGATTTAGCCCATTAGGAGAGCGGATCTATCAATGGGGGTCATTCCGAGTTGTTCGCTCGCTGCTATTTTTAGCAGAATTGCTAATAGGCTAAAATCCGGCAGTTCGCCCTGTTGATCGGAGAATGATTGACAGGAAGTGGGTGTTTCTGGGTGGTAACTGAGCGTTTTCCGGGAGTGCGCCAAAAACGCAGGCGTGCCAGCAGAAAATGCAGGAGTGGCTGGAGAAACGGGGGAGTGGCTGGCCGGACGTTGGGCATGTTTGTGACGTCAAACCAGGAACTAAACGGACTGAGGTGATCGCAATCTAGGAGTAGGTCTGGAGCTACTCAGAAACTGCAAGGAAATACTTAATAGCAGAATTGCTAATCTTTCGTTAGCAATTCTGCTATGCTAAGATACACTCCCAGAGGGCGGCGGCTTTGCGTTTGCATTGCTGCTAAAAGTAGCTAGCGAGCGAACAACTCAGAATGAGGGCCCATGTACACAATGACTTTCTCATAAAATCCAGCAGCTTTGCTACAACATATGCTGCACTGTCTATGTTTATTCCGTACAGGACAGATCTTATAATAATCTAATTTTATATATTGTAACACTGTAGGGGTGCAAGGCGCCTTTTCCTGGGGAATATGGCCGCACGCAGCAGCTGAGGAACAACACAAGTCCAGTTTCTGGTACAACTGACCCCGGCCAGTTTTATTGAAACAGAAAATAAAACAAACCCCAAAATAAAAATACCTTGCCTGTCCGGCACTAACTAAACATAAGATATTCCTAACTGTCACTAAACAAAACACAGAGTTCTTCAGTACATACTGTATAGCTTACTTGCATCAGAAAGCGTGTCTCTCACACACAGATCCTGCAGCCTTCCCAGGCAGTCTGCCCATACTAATCAGGTTAGAAGCACTATAACACTCTTACACAGCTGAAACCCTGATTAGCCCTCTGTGAGGCCAAAGACCCGAACTGGGCCCAATGTCTAGAACTCGCCTTATCTCTCTCTCAGAGCCTTTACCCAGCTTTTACAGCAAACTGAAAAGGTTCAGACAAAACAAAAAGCATTTTTCCTAGAAGTTAACATTTTCTAAAACATGTAAGACAAGAACCTGGGACAAATAAACCTGCCCTCAAACACTATCCCAGTGTTCTTGTCACATATCCCCCTCCCCTGTTTCGACCTAGGGGCCGGAACACTTGTAGCCCCCAAACAGAAGATGCGAGACAATGCATCTGCGTTGGCCAATTGTGTTCCCGGTCTATGTTCGACAGTAAACTTAAAGTCCTGCAACGCTAGAAACCATCTAGTTACACGAGCATTCTTGCCTCTATTTACATACATCCATTTTAAAGGGGCATGGTCTGTCACTAGTCTGAATTGTCTACCCAAGAGGTAATATCTCAAGGTATCTAGTGCCCACTTAATGGCCAAAGCCTCCTTTTCCACAATGGCATACCTTTTTTCATGCTCATTGAGTTTCCTACTCAAATAAATGATAGGGTGTTCGTCCCCATCTCTGGTTTGGGACAGCACAGCACCTATCCCTACCTCTGAGGCATCTGTCTGTACCACAAATTCTTTTGAAAAATCTGGTGTTATCAACACCGGTTGTGAACACAAAGCCACTTTTAACGCTTGGAACGCCTTTTCTGCATCAGGGTTCCATTTCACCACATTTGACTGCTTCCCTTTGGTAAGGTCTGACAACGGCACCGCTGTGGTCGCAAAATTAGGAATAAACCGTCTATAGTACCCAGTAATTCCCAAAAAAGCCCTTACCTGTTTTTTATTCACTGGACGAGGCCAGTTTTGAATAGCATCAACTTTATTCAATTGGGGCCTAATCAGACCTCTGCCTATGGTGAAGCCCAAGTATTTGACCTCCTCCATTGCGAGGCAGCACTTCTTTGGGTTAGCAGTTAACCCTGCCTCTCTGATTGAGTCCAGTACTGCTTGTACTTTAACCAAATGGGACCCCCAGTCTGTACTGTGAATTACCACATCATCCAAATAGGCAGCTGCATATTTTCTATGGGGCCTCAAAATTTTATCCATCGCCCGTTGAAAGGTTGCTGGAGCCCCATGCAACCCAAAGGGTAACATCTTATACTGGTACAGCCCCTCCGGAACCGAAAAGACTGTTTTTTCTTTGGCGCTATCACATAAAGGTATTTGCCAGTAACCTTTGGTCAGGTCCAATGTGGTGAGAAACCTAGCTGTTCCCAGCCTTTCTACAAGCTCATCCACACGGGGCATGGGGTATGCGTCAAACTTGGACACCTCATTTAACTTACGAAAGTCATTACAGAAGCGTATGCTACCGTCGGGCTTCGGGATGAGCACTATGGGACTGGACCACTCACTGTTAGACTCCTCTATGACTCCCAGTTCTAACATGGTTTTAACTTCCTTAGAAATAGCTTCTCGCTGAGCTTCAGGAATCCTATATGGCTTTAAATGAACCCTGATCCCTGGTTCTGTGACAATGTCATGTTTTATTATGGTCGTTCGGCCAGGCAGCTCTGAAAATACCTCCCTATTTTGGATGAGAAATTCTTTAACCTGATTGTTCTGATCAGCTGATAATGTCTCTGACACCTTCACTGCGGGAAGCAACCGGGGTGAAGACACCGAAGGGCAAGGCTCCGCTGACAGAGACAACCTATCTTTCCAGGGTTTGATTAAGTTAACATGGTAGATCTGTTCGGGTTTTCTCTTTCCCGGCTGGTATACTTTGTAATTAACCTCATTCACTTTTTCCCTAATCTCAAATGGACCCTGCCATTTAGCTAGGAATTTGCTTTCCACAGTGGGTACCAAAACAAGAACTCTATCGCCAGGAGCAAATTCCCGTATCTTGGCACTCCGGTTATAGACCCTCTGTTGAGCACTTTGGGCCTGTTCCATGTGCTCTCTGACAACAGGTACCACGGCTGCAATCCTATCCTGCATTTGTGTTACATGCTCAATAACGCTTCTATAAGGAGTGGGCTGTCCTTCCCACGTCTCTTTGGCAATATCCAACAGCCCTCTGGGGTGTCTACCATACAACAAATCAAATGGAGAAAACCCCGTAGAGGACTGAGGAACTTCTCTGATGGCCATTAACAAGTAGGGCAACAAACAATCCCAGTTTTTCCCATCTCTCTCAACAACCTTTTTTAACATACTTTTTAATGTTTTATTAAACCTTTCCACCAACCCGTCAGTTTGGGGATGGTAGATGGACGTCCTGAGGTGAGTGACCTTAAATAACTTGCACAACTCTTTCATGATCCTTGACATAAATGGAGTACCTTGGTCAGTCAAAATTTCTTTTGGTATTCCCACTCTACTAAATACCTGCACCAGCTCCCTAGCTATCGCCTTGGTTGTGATAGTGCGTAAAGGGACAGCCTCAGGATATCGAGTGGCATAGTCCATAATTACCAGGATATACTGATGGCCCCGAGCAGACTTTAACAAGGGCCCCACGAGATCCATGGCTATTCTGTCAAACGGGACCTCTATAATAGGCATGGGAACTAGTGGGCTCCTGAAATGGGGTCTAGGGGCATGATACTGGCATTCAGGACAGGAAGAACAATATTCAGACACTTCTTTATAAACCCCTGGCCAAAAGAACCTTTGTAAAACTCTTTCAGTGGTTTTTTCTGCCCCTAAATGTCCTGCGGTAACGTGACTATGAGCTAAATCTAGTACCGTTCTCCGATAAGGCTGGGGAACTACCAGCTGTTCCACCACATCCTCACCCCTTTTGACAATGTGGTACAAGAGCTCATTACAGATGGCCATGTGGGGATACGTAACCCTGTCACCTGGTACCACAGGTTCCCCATTAACAATCTTAACATTCTCTCTAGCCTTTATTAAGGTAGGATCCTTTAACTGTTCAGACGCAAACAGATCCTTCTTTACCTCCAGGTCAGGCACGCTTTCAGTTCTAACTACTATGTCTCTGTTCCCGGCAAGAGGGTCCTCACTGGACTCCCCATCTGTCACTTCCCCAGCCAAACTAGCAAAAGGCAAAGGGCCAGAAAGTTCCGAAGACCCACGTACATCCATAAAATCACCGGTATTATCAACTGGCTTTTTACTTCTCACATCTGTTGATAACCGTGATTCCCACAGTTTCCAAAAATGAGGAAAATCCCTCCCTATTATGGCCTCATGCACCAAGGTAGGGACCAGTCCCACTTTAACCATTGCTGACCCACAACAAGTTTCTATATTCACCTCAGCAGTGGCATAATGTTGGGTATCCCCATGTATGCAAGTTACCCCAATAGGTATTTGCTGGACCTTTAAGGGGTTCACTAACCCAGCTTTCACGAGGGTAACTAAACTTCCTGAATCTAGCAAGGCCTCTACCCGGTTACCCTCTAAGAACACATCACACATTTGTTTTTCCAGCTCAGGTGAAGGTACCACAGTACAGGCTAACCTAGCAAAGAAAGACATTCTGCGACATTCAAAGGCAGCATCACAATGCATGGGTTCTTGCGTGACTGGGCAATTGGCAATAACATGACCTGGCATACCACACCTAAAACATTTAACCACACGATTATCAACCCGTTTGGGCAGCATAGACCGTTCTAGCCCCATTGGCCTGTCTCCAGGGCCAGTGTTTACAGTCTCTCCAGCCTTGCGTTCTCTTAACCGCCCAGCAACGTTTTCCAACGGAACAGTCTTACCAGTCTTTACTGAAGGGCGCTGTCGAGGATCTATGGGTTGCTGGGTGGTCATCAGTAGTTCCTCTGCTGCCAAATACCTCTCTACCATGTCCACTAATTGGTCAGCAGTACCCGGGTTTCCATGGCTCACCCACTTGCGCAGGACCATGGGCAAAGATCTCAAGTAGCGGTCCATGACGACTCTTTCCACCATCTGGGGACCAGTTAATGTCTCTGGCTGTAGCCATTTTTTTGTTAGCTGAATAAGGTCGTGCATATGGGAGCGCGGAGGCTTCTCCATGGCGTACAGCCAACGGTGCACCCGTTGTGCTCGTACTGACAGCGTGACTCCCAGGCGGGTCAGGATCTCAGTCTTTAGTTTATCATAGTCCCGAGCCTCAGCAGGGCTTAAATCAAAGTAAGCTTTTTGGGGCTCACCTGACAGGAAAGGTGCCAGCAGACTGGCCCACTGTGCTTTCGGCCAGTTCTCACGCTCGGCAGTCCTTTCAAACGTGGTCAGATAGGCCTCCACATCATCAGCCTCTGTCATTTTCTGCAGGAAGTGACTGGCCCGTATAGAACTAGAGCTGGTTGGAGCACTGACGGCCACATCTCCAACCCGAGCTGCAAGTCTCTGCACCACTTCTGCTAAGGCCTCTCTATCCTGACGCTGTTGCCTGTAAAGTTCATCAACAACTGCCTGCTGTTGTCTCTTATTTTCCTCCATTGCCACCTGCTGCTGTCTGTTGGCCTCCTGCTGTAGTCTCCAATTTTCCTCCATTGCCACCTGCTGTTGTCTCCTATTTTCTTCCATTGCCACCTGCTGCTGTCGGTTGGCCTCCTGCTGAGCCGCTGTAGCTTGCAGCAAGGCTTTAAGCAGATCCTCCATGTCGACAGATTTTTCAGGCGGCTTTGTAGCTGCTTTCACCCAGGACATATATCAAACCCTCAGGGGTGAGTCTCAGTAACTTCACACTGGGCTGTATCTGCATAAACCACCGTTTTCTGCAGGCCTCACAAAGCTGCTGCTTTCACTTATGCGCAGAACGGGGTTGCTCGCATTCTCCACCAAGTTGTAACACTGTAGGGGTGCAAGGCGCCTTTTCCTGGGGAATATGGCCGCACGCAGCAGCTGAGGAACAACACAAGTCCAGTTTCTGGTACAACTGACCCCGGCCAGTTTTATTGAAACAGAAAATAAAACAAACCCCAAAATAAAAATACCTTGCCTGTCCGGCACTAACTAAACATAAGATATTCCTAACTGTCACTAAACAAAACACAGAGTTCTTCAGTACATACTGTATAGCTTACTTGCATCAGAAAGCGTGTCTCTCACACACAGATCCTGCAGCCTTCCCAGGCAGTCTGCCCATACTAATCAGGTTAGAAGTAGAGATGAGCGCCTGAAATTTTTCGGGTTTTGTGTTTTGGTTTTGGGTTCGGTTCCGCGGCCGTGTTTTGGGTTCGAACGCGTTTTGGCAAAACCTCACCGAATTATTTTTGTCGGATTCGGGTGTGTTTTGGATTCGGGTGTTTTTTTCCAAAAACACTAAAAAACAGCTTAAATCATAGAATTTGGGGGTCATTTTGATCCCAAAGTATTATTAACCTCAAAAACCATAATTTACACTCATTTTCAGTCTATTCTGAATACCTCACAATATTATTTTTAGTCCTAAAATTTGCACCGAGGTCGCTGTGTGAGTAAGATAAGCGACCCTAGTGGCCGACACAAACACCGGGCCCATCTAGGAGTGGCACTGCAGTGTCACGCAGGATGTCCCTTCCAAAAAACCCTCCCCAAACAGCACATGACGCAAAGAAAAAAAGAGGCGCAATGAGGTAGCTGTGTGAGTAAGATTAGCGACCCTAGTGGCCGACACAAACACCGGGCCCATCTAGGAGTGGCACTGCAGTGTCACGCAGGATGGCCCTTCCAAAAAACCCTCCCCAAACAGCACATGACGCAAAGAAAAAAAGAGGCGCAATGAGGTAGCTGACTGTGTGAGTAAGATTAGCGACCCTAGTGGCCGACACAAACACCGGGCCCATCTAGGAGTGGCACTGCAGTGTCACGCAGGATGGCCCTTCCAAAAAACCCTCCCCAAACAGCACATGACGCAAAGAAAAAAAGAGGCGCAATGAGGTAGCTGACTGTGTGAGTAAGATTAGCGACCCTAGTGGCCGACACAAACACCGGGCCCATCTAGGAGTGGCACTGCAGTGTCACGCAGGATGTCCCTTCCAAAAAACCCTCCCCAAACAGCACATGACGCAAAGAAAAAAAGAGGCCCAATGAGGTAGCTGTGTGAGTAAGATTAGCGACCCTAGTGGCCGACACAAACACCGGGCCCATCTAGGAGTGGCACTGCAGTGTCACGCAGGATGTCCCTTCCAAAAAACCCTCCCCAAACAGCACATGACGCAAAGAAAAAAAGAGGCGCAATGAGGTAGCTGTGTGAGTAAGATTAGCGACCCTAGTGGCCGACACAAACACCGGGCCCATCTAGGAGTGGCACTGCAGTGTCACGCAGGATGTCCCTTCCAAAAAACCCTCCCCAAACAGCACATGACGCAAAGAAAAAAAGAGGCGCAATGAGGTAGCTGACTGTGTGAGTAAGATTAGCGACCCTAGTGGCCGACACAAACACCGGGCCCATTTAGGAGTGGCACTGCAGTGTCACGCAGGATGTCCCTTCCAAAAAACCCTCCCCAATCAGCACATGATGCAAAGAAAAAGAAAAGAAAAAAGAGGTGCAAGATGGAATTATCCTTGGGCCCTCCCACCCACCCTTATGTTGTATAAACAAAACAGGACATGCACACTTTAACCAACCCATCATTTCAGTGACAGGGTCTGCCACACGACTGTGACTGATATGACGGGTTGGTTTGGACCCCCCCCAAAAAAGAAGCAATTAATCTCTCCTTGCACAAACTGGCTCTACAGAGGCAAGATGTCCACCTCATCTTCACCCTCCGATATATCACCGTGTACATCCCCCTCCTCACAGATTATCAATTCGTCCCCACTGGAATCCACCATCTCAGCTCCCTGTGTACTTTGTGGAGGCAATTGCTGCTGGTCAATGTCTCCGCGGAGGAATTGATTATAATTCATTTTAATGAACATCATCTTCTCCACATTTTCTGGATGTAACCTCGTACGCCGATTGCTGACAAGGTGAGCGGCGGCACTAAACACTCTTTCGGAGTACACACTTGTGGGAGGGCAACTTAGGTAGAATAAAGCCAGTTTGTGCAAGGGCCTCCAAATTGCCTCTTTTTCCTGCCAGTATAAGTACGGACTGTGTGACGTGCCTACTTGGATGCGGTCACTCATATAATCCTCCACCATTCTATCAATGTTGAGAGAATCATATGCAGTGACAGTAGACGACATGTCCGTAATCGTTGTCAGGTCCTTCAGTCCGGACCAGATGTCAGCATCAGCAGTCGCTCCAGACTGCCCTGCATCACCGCCAGCGGGTGGGCTCGGAATTCTGAGCCTTTTCCTCGCACCCCCAGTTGCGGGAGAATGTGAAGGAGGAGATGTTGACAGGTCGCGTTCCGCTTGACTTGTGACAATGCTAAATTCCTTTGTCGTATAACAACCCTTTTTGAAGCTAAGAACACTGTACGCTGTTTACTTAAGAAGTACCGTAATGGTACGCTAGTTGCGTAACGATCGCTCAGCCGTAGGCGAGACGCTCAAGCGTCACGTTCGCTCACGGCCCAGCGATCACAGGACACGTTATTGGTTATGTCTAGGGTAATGATTCGCTATGGCGTAGCTTACGCTCGAGACCACGAGGAGGTCACCAGCGGCGCAGACGCTCACAACGCTATACCTTAATGTTTAAACCTTATACCAAAGAAATACACAGAATACCTTAATGTGAGTACAGGGTGTAAGTGCAACCTTGTGTAACCTGACTAACTACAAAGCTGCTTGAGCGTCACCGACGCTCAAGTGAACACTTAACACTATAGAAAATACACAGATACTGGTTTAGGTTCCAAAGCCTATTAACTGTATTATATCTAATATACTTGTAAAAGGGGATAACAGTACAAATGATACACTACAATATAACAGAGACTTCCTAACCACAGAACTAAACAATAAATACAAAAAGACAATACTACACTGACCTAAATGCAATACAATACAATACTATAATACTATGGGAGATATAAGAGAAAGGAGGAGAGAGAGGGAGAGAGAGAGATAGAGAGAGAGAGATAGAGAGAAATTGGCTCACAGAAAGACAATGATTACGGAGAGAAACTTACGCACAAAGGGTATGATCGCCTGCGCCTCGATATCCAGCTCCCGGCTATCAGCAGATAACCGTTGATGAGAGAGTGAGAGCTGGATGTGGTCGGCCTGCCTATTTATGCCCCACACACAATGCAATCTCCTGGTCCTACAATCCCATTGTCCATTGGCCGAAGGAAATTCGGCCCTGCATCATAACAAAAGGTCATAGGGTGATTCATACAGGTGGGCTGTGACGATTTCCAACAGCTCAGGTGGGTGGGAAACTGGGTTTCCCGCCGCATACCTGAGTATGTGTAAATAATAGAAATGGACATAAACTTCTTATGTCCATAACTATTCGCACGAGCGATTAATACGCTCCAAACCAACACCGGAATATTGCTAATTAAATACTCTTCCGATGGGTACCAAACACTGCTGTATGATTCCTGTTAGACCCTTCGTACGATATAAAGAGGGATTCCTCAGCTCTGGGACATTGTATTTTAACCAAACTTTCAGAATCTATCAAAGGGACCATGATCTATAAACTACATTAATTGTGAAAATATGTAACGAATGAGTCGCACGCTACGACTATATAAACTCTACCGTAAATACGCATACCGCGCCTGCGAGTGCACGCTATTGCGGGTATGCGCCTCCACGGGAGAGCGTACGCACGCGCAGCGCGGACCAGTGTGCGGTGCAAATATGGCAACGTGCATTGAGACATTTTTCTGACTTTGACAGTCCACCCTTTGGCAGTCAATAATAACTGCCACAAAACATTTAAGGAGAAAAATGTAAGTTAGGGGTTAATTGATTTCCATGGTTGGGTAGGGGAGGAGAGAGGAGAAGGTGTGAAGAGGGTATGACCTAGTGAGATAGCAGAAGCATGTGTGTATGAATCCATGTTTGGGGGGTCATGTATCATCGTGCCGTACGTGTGGTAAATCAAGCTTCGAGGTATTGCGAAGTATACATTTGAATTCCTTCTTATCCTGTGGTACAGGTCTGTGGATGGGCTGTCAAACTCTACCGAGCTCATTTCGGCTGTGGTTGTAACAAAATGGGGATGCACATTTTAGTTGATGATACATGAATGGGGGAGGTATGTGGTTGCTGATATCTGTGCCTGTATTCCCTATCGTCTATGTGTGTCATTACCTGAGGGTTGTAGAGATGAAGATAAAGAACACTTACGAAAAATGCAATGATATTCTATGTCAGGGAAATGTACATCTGTTGTTGAAGTTGTGTTCGGTATCTGTTGAGAGTCGTCTTCTTTGCGCTGTTTTGCTCCTTAGGCATGAGCAAATAGCTTTGTCAGTGCCATCAGATTTACAAAAATGTTGGGCTAGCGTGAGTTTAAAAATACTAGGGAAACTGGGGATCCATGGCAAAGTTCATCAAGTGTCCATATTTAAAGTTGTCAAATCTTCTTCTTTGGTCAATCCGTTGTCTGTATACATCTCGTCTCGTCAGCTTCCTCGTCCAAGGGGGTCTTTGTATCTTGGAGAAAAGCAGAAAAACAGGTGAAAGAAACGGACCGTATAATCGCATTTTCATCACATCCTGGTTTCTATCATTGGGTCATAAATCAAATCCAGGTTAATTACAGTTTCCTCACTCCTCAAGCTCATCACTTTTGTACTTTGTTTGCACCTCATTAAAGCCTGCCCGCATCTAAATATCAATCCAATCGATATAACGACACCCAAGATACATAGTAGAAACTTTCCAACATCCTTTATGACTCCTTGAGCCCATTCTCCCAAACCGGAGAACCAATTTCGCGGGTTCAACCATGACACCCAACCAGTCAGCTCATTATCTACAGCAGCAAGGGTGAGATTGTGTTTTCGACGAAATTCCCACTTCAATTGGAGAATATCGTCCATCTTTTGGTCTATGACCTCTACCGGATCCTCGGTGCTATTTGTGATATACGTGCAACACTTTATGCCGTACTGTGTTGCCAATGTAACACAATATCCGCCTGTTACTGCTGTAAGATAATTAAGAACCATCCTATGCTGAACTAGTTCTGTTTTGTAAGCTTGAAGTTCTCTTCCAGTGTATCTAAACGTGTCATCATACATTTCAGTGATATTATCTAACAAATTGGCGAGTGCGGAAATGTATCTATAATTCATCACTCCTCGAGCGGTACGAGTGAAATCTAACGCTACCAGAACCTGAATCCCGGTGGATTCATGGATAAGATCGGAGGCCGGATGCTCTAACCTTTCTGACAGTTGTCTTTTAACTCGGTGCTCGTAATGAGTGTGAGTATAAGGAGCTTGGGCACCACGGTGTATGTCCTTCATTTTGTCATGTGTAACAGTCATCACTTCAGGCAATACTTTTCCAATATAACACAATCCTTCAGAGTTTGGGGCAAGCCACTTGTACGCCTTTCTCCCGCATATGAAATATGCATCATCGGGGAGAACATATGGGACGGAGAAGGACATGACCATGTTACAAACCTTCCAGGTGAAATCTCCTGACCCTAATTCTTCCATCTGCCTAATGCACGTATCAGTTTGTATGATATGTGCACAGTATCCTGGTGATACCTCTCCAACTCTAGTAATCCTATTTCCTAAGGTATATCGATACCGGAAAGATTTTCCTCTACTGGCTATGTGGCGTACCAGCTCTGTATCTGTAGGCATTCTATCTGCTCTGTGTGAAAAGGTCATGGTAAGGTTGCTCCATGACACTTCCCAATTTCCCGGTTTTCTGGGATTGGAGATGTTAAAACATATGAGGGACCTATCCACATGGTATTGGTGGAGCTTCAAACTAGGAGGGCTGGAGATATTAAACCTCCGGTCCACCGGTCTCCCACCACTTAGCTCAAGTACCTCCCCTAACGTTAAAGGAAATGGTACTAGCCCTGATTTGCTGTGACCCTGAGGTACTTGAGAGCATACCCAACAATCTGTTTGGTTTAACACGTTACCCACTAGAGAGTGATAGTCACTCAATGGATGCCGGTCCATATGGATATTAAAACTGGATTGGCATTTCTTTGTTACAGAGCCTACAGATACAACTTTCTTTTTGAACTAACATTCCTTCACAGTTGTTTACAAATAACATGGTTGTTAGATCGTGCCCGGTACTCGCCTTTGCTTGGTGATTGGGTTGCTATTGGAAATTTACACCTCCGTCTCAGTCATCAGGACCTTTCTGGATCCTTTCTCGACCTCACTGGTACTCTCACCGAAACAGACTGCTCTGGTCAACATCATGGTTAACGGGAAAAATCCATATCACAGTCTCTTGGGGCAAGTCCATCTTACAGGAGGAGAAAAGAAGAAATTTGTAAATGGGGTATAAGAAAATCAGTTTGAGGGGGAGAGAACTCGTTACGATAATAAGTTCTCTCGTCTTGTTGTTCTTCTTGTTCTGCTGTCCTCTCAAAGGTGTTGTCTCTCAGTCTTCAAAAACGATCATTCTGGTGATGCAATATTCCTTCCTAACCGACGATCTTTCTGTAAGGAGCAAAAATCTGGCATTACCATTGGTCCAACTGAGGGGTGACATAGCATCTTTAAACCATGGAAACATGAGTGAGAAGAGAGAGAAAATAAAAAAAAAACAAAAGAGATAGAGAACAATTCATGTGCATATATACATTACATAACTCGACAATAACCATCAATAAGAAAAGAGAAACAAAGCATTTTTAAACATTGTAAGAAAACATTGTTAGCATTAGAAAAACATTGTCAGACTTATTAGGCTGTCATATCTATGTGTCTACTGGTCTCCTTGAGCAGTCCCTCCCCACCAGCACCTGCATTACTCCACTGTCTGTATCTGGCCAGAAATACATTGTGGCGGAGGTCATGCTGGGGTTTGGTAGACTTCTGCAAGGACCAAGTGGGTATGCAATGTGTGAATTCTTACCACTACTAGTCAGAGATGGGGATAGAGAGAGGGAGAGAAAAACATTTTTCACAAATACATTTACAACTTTTCACCTGGTCATTCCTGTGTCTTTAGTGAATGACCTCCCACTTCATTAACCGTTACTTCAGGCTTGCCTCCATTCCTAATAATCACCTTTCCTGCCTATGTGATCCTTGATTATAATGGTGTGTATTGTAATTTTGCTCATTTCTTGGTCTAGGGGGTCTAACTTTATGTGGGTTATTACAGTTGCTAGCACAATGCCCTTCTCTTTTGCACAGATCACAAATCCTTAAGTTCCTCCATGTGCCAATGGCCTGGGGTTTTGGTTGATTTGATGCCTCCTCAAACGCTTGGATGCTCATCACCATCAACCGCTTTCCCTGTACCTACCTGATTCCTTGGATACCATGATTATGTCGTTGTCTAGGGAGTTGATATACCTTCTGTGAATCTTTGATCATACAGTTAGATCTTTCCTAGGATCTGGGTAATCAGACATGATTGATCTCAATTCTGTCCGGGACCAGGGATGGCGCATTGCACTGTCCTTGACGGGAATGGTTCCCTGATCGTCAGTCTTCCCATTGGGGACTGTGATCACCCTGACAGGACTAAACTCAATTACATCACCTTGTTTTGGTCTTATAATATGGGGTACATTTGTTTGTGCGTGATATAAAACATTGTACGTACCTGTGGACACGACCTCACCTGACCCTCCGTTAGGGGGTTTGATTATTGCCTTTACCAATTTGGTCGTGTCCACCTGGATGTCTTGTAGGATGGCTTCTGGAAGAGGTGCCGACATCGTTCTGGGCTCACTTTCTTGTTTGTATTCCTGAGGGAGGTTTGACATGGGGTGCAGCTTGCACAGGTTAATAGTTGTACATTCAACAGTATTACAATAATCATTGTTACATTTATTACACTTATTCTTATAATCTATATTACAGTTGCTAAGAGCGTTTTTATTGTTCACCCTTGTGTCTTTCTCTCCGCAATCAACCCCTCTCCTGATGCCACTGTCTCTCCTCTCAAGATAAGAGTCAGAAAAGTCAATAGACTCTTTTTGTAATTCACTTTCCTGTTGCCATAACTGTAAATATTCATAATGTTTATTTTGTCTCTTCGTTGGTTCAATGAGACTTATCCTCCTCCTTAAATTTTGTAACACTACTGGACTGAAGCTACCTATTCTTGGGAATTTGTCCCTGTCTTGTACAGTCATTCTCTCCCATTCATCACATAAAACCTCTGTGTGACTACCGTATTTTTCACACATTACATATCGTGCCGACCCAACTGGTCGGTTCTCTGAATCAACCCGAACCGAGGTTGATCGCCCCCTACCTGAACAAATGGCCCCCATAATCTGCAGGCGTTGCTTATTCCTCCTTGGATCTTTATCTCAAGGTTTTCAGCGAACCCTTACAAACAAACCAAGATGTCCTTGGGCAGGCCGGCGGTGGTGGTTTATCAAGTACCCCACTTACTTCTCGCCCACGTTGGCCTGTGCTGCAATCACTGTAACCAGAGCTGCTGTACCCAACCCAGGGCCCCTGTGAACCTTTATTTACTGGGGCGCGTTCCCCAGCAAGTATCGGTTGTTGGATAGTTCCTGAGTGACCAGCGAACTTCCCTTCCAAAAATAAAAAATTACACAAATCACGTCAGAATGTACAAATAGCGTTTGTGACCACTTTACTCTAATGGTATTAGGTCAGATTACTAACTACTGCACACAATTACGTGCGGTCCAATCGTTCAGTACACGAGCACTACTTGTCATGTACTGAAAGATCAATGGAATCGATGTTTCCGGCCGCGATTCCTTCAGCAAGAGCTTGTATGGCCTATATGGGTTCTGCACCAACACCCCAGGCGTTGTGCCACTGGACTTTTATAGCGGACCTCTTTGTCTATTTTACCTGTTACCTTGTGACCTCCTGGTCTGTTACCTTATGACCTCCTGGTCTGTTACCTTATGACCTCCTGGTCTGTTACCTTATGACCTCCTGGTCTTGTTACCTTATGGTCCGCTATACTCTAATGCTCAAATATTATTTAACCAGGGATGCCTCCCTAGCCACCGTATATGTCACTTACACGTATGTCCCTTGACGAGTACCCGGCTTTCCTTTTGGTTCCACCTTACAGTTATATAAACTTTTGTATACAAAACACACTCACTCAACACATGTACACTTTTGTTTCTATATCTATTTCTGCGCAGAAATTGTCTTTAGGCCAAAAGTGTTACCAATTAGGAGCAGGATCTGTTAAACTAAATTTCAGATTTTCCAAAAATAGATTTGCGTTATTTACCGCTTCGCGTTATCTACCGCTGTGCGTTAATTATCGCCTTTGCGTTACTTCACTTTATCACAACTTGAGCTACGTGGGCGTAACCGGACGCTACGTTGCGTAATGTACACTGCGTGCGTCTGCCTTTTGGATTGCGTACGCTAGTCTTTGTTAGCGACACGTGTACGCAATGCAAAGGATCCACCGTAACACAATATTTTTATCAATGTAAATGATCCCTGATCATCTACCGCAATCCACACTGACTGCCTTGTATCTCAGACAAACCGTGTGTTGTTCTATACTTTAACTATTACCTCTACTATGAAATAACAGCAAATCTCTTTTTAGCACTTTCTATCAACTATAAAATTGGCAAACAGGAATAGTGATATACGAAAATGAAACAGAAATGCAGATATATGCGTGCGTACGCAAGACAAAAGAAAAATAAACAGTTTTAAAAAGACACAAGCGTTTTGTTCTTACTTCCGGTTACCGGATTCCTTCAGCACTCTTTATCTAAGCGAAGCAGACGCTTATCCCGCCAGCACTATGAGACAATCTCCCACCCTTTGCTGGGGGATAATGTCTGCTGATCTACCTAGTGCAGATGTGAGAAGTATAGGACGAGTTCCCAATTGACAATGCTAAATTCCTTTGTCGTATAACAACCCTTTTTGAAGCTAAGAACACTGTACGCTGTTTACTTAAGAAGTACCGTAATGGTACGCTAGTTGCGTAACGATCGCTCAGCCGTAGGCGAGACGCTCAAGCGTCACGTTCGCTCACGGCCCAGCGATCACAGGACACGTTATTGGTTATGTCTAGGGTAATGATTCGCTATGGCGTAGCTTACGCTCGAGACCACGAGGAGGTCACCAGCGGCGCAGACGCTCACAACGCTATACCTTAATGTTTAAACCTTATACCAAAGAAATACACAGAATACCTTAATGTGAGTACAGGGTGTAAGTGCAACCTTGTGTAACCTGACTAACTACAAAGCTGCTTGAGCGTCACCGACGCTCAAGTGAACACTTAACACTATAGAAAATACACAGATACTGGTTTAGGTTCCAAAGCCTATTAACTGTATTATATCTAATATACTTGTAAAAGGGGATAACAGTACAAATGATACACTACAATATAACAGAGACTTCCTAACCACAGAACTAAACAATAAATACAAAAAGACAATACTACACTGACCTAAATGCAATACAATACAATACTATAATACTATGGGAGATATAAGAGAAAGGAGGAGAGAGAGGGAGAGAGAGAGATAGAGAGAGAGAGATATAGAGAAATTGGCTCACAGAAAGACAATGATTACGGAGAGAAACTTACGCACAAAGGGTATGATCGCCTGCGCCTCGATATCCAGCTCCCGGCTATCAGCAGATAACCGTTGATGAGAGAGTGAGAGCTGGATGTGGTCGGCCTGCCTATTTATGCCCCACACACAATGCAATCTCCTGGTCCTACAATCCCATTGTCCATTGGCCGAAGGAATTCGGCCCTGCATCATAACAAAAGGTCATAGGGTGATTCATACAGGTGGGCTGTGACGATTTCCAACAGCTCAGGTGGGTGGGAAACTGGGTTTCCCGCCGCATACCTGAGTATGTGTAAATAATAGAAATGGACATAAACTTCTTATGTCCATAACTATTCGCACGAGCGATTAATACGCTCCAAACCAACACCGGAATATTGCTAATTAAATACTCTTCCGATGGGTACCAAACACTGCTGTATGATTCCTGTTAGACCCTTCGTACGATATAAAGAGGGATTCCTCAGCTCTGGGACATTGTATTTTAACCAAACTTTCAGAATCTATCAAAGGGACCATGATCTATAAACTACATTAATTGTGAAAATATGTAACGAATGAGTCGCACGCTACGACTATATAAACTCTACCGTAAATACGCATACCGCGCCTGCGAGTGCACGCTATTGCGGGTATGCGCCTCCACGGGAGAGCGTACGCACGCGCAGCGCGGACCAGTGTGCGGTGCAAATATGGCAACGTGCATTGAGACATTTTTCTGACTTTGACACTTGACAATTTTGTCACCAGCAGGTCTTTCAACCCCAGCAGACCTGTGTCTGCCGGAAAGAGAGATCCAAGGTAGGCTTTAAATCTAGGATCGAGCACGGTGGCCAAAATGTAGTGCTCTGATTTCAACAGATTGACCACCCGTGAATCCTTGTTAAGCGAATTAAGGGCTGCATCCACAAGTCCCACATGCCTAGCGGAATCGCTCCCTTTTAGCTCCTTCTTCAATGCCTCCAGCTTCTTCTGCAAAAGCCTGATGAGGGGAATGACCTGACTCAGGCTGGCAGTGTCTGAACTGACTTCACGTGTGGCAAGTTCAAAGGGCATCAGAACCTTGCACAACGTTGAAATCATTCTCCACTGCACTTGAGACAGGTGCATTCCATCTCCTATATCGTGCTCAATTGTATAGGCTTGAATGGCCTTTTGCTGCTCCTCCAACCTCTGAAGCATATAGAGGGTTGAATTCCACCTCGTTACCACTTCTTGCTTCAGATGATGGCAGGGCAGGTTCAGTAGTTTTTGGTGGTGCTCCAGTCTTCTGTACGTGGTGCCTGTACGCCGAAAGTGTCCCGCAATTTTTCTGGCCACCGACAGCATCTCTTGCACGCCCCTGTCGTTTTTAAAAAAATTCTGCACCACCAAATTCAAGGTATGTGCAAAACATGGGACGTGCTGGAATTTGCCCATATTTAATGCACACACAATATTGCTGGCGTTGTCCGATGCCACAAATCCACAGGAGAGTCCAATTGGGGTAAGCCATTCCGCGATGATCTTCCTCAGTTGCCGTAAGAGGTTTTCAGCTGTGTGCGTATTCTGGAAAGCGGTGATACAAAGCGTAGCCTGCCTAGGAAAGAGTTGGCGTTTGCGAGATGCTGCTACTGGTGCCGCCGCTGCTGTTCTTGCGGCAGGAGTCCATACATCTACCCAGTGGGCTGTCACAGTCATATAGTCCTGACCCTGCCCTGCTCCACTTGTCCACATGTCCGTGGTTAAGTGGACATTGGGTACAACTGCATTTTTTAGGAGACTGGTGAGTCTTTTTCTGACGTCCGTGTACATTCTCGGTATCGCCTGCCTAGAGAAGTGGAACCTAGATGGTATTTGGTAACGGGGGCACACTGCCTCAATAAATTGTCTAGTTCCCTGTGAACTAACGGCGGATACCGGACGCACGTCTAACACCAACATAGTTGTCAAGGACTCAGTTATCCGCTTTGCAGTAGGATGACTGCTGTGATATTTCATCTTCCTCGCAAAGGACTGTTGAACAGTCAATTGCTTACTGGAAGTAGTACAAGTGGGCTTACGACTTCCCCTCTGGGATGACCATCGACTCCCAGCGGCAACAACAGCAGCGCCAGCAGCAGTAGGCGTTACACGCAAGGATGCATCGGAGGAATCCCAGGCAGGAGAGGACTCGTCAGACTTGCCAGTGACATGGCCTGCAGGACTATTGGCATTCCTGGGGAAGGAGGAAATTGACACTGAGGGAGTTGGTGGGGTGGTTTGCGTGAGCTTGGTTACAAGAGGAAGGGATTTACTGGTCAGTGGACTGCTTCCGCTGTCACCCAAAGTTTTTGAACTTGTCACTGACTTATTATGAATGCGCTGCAGGTGACGTATAAGGGAGGATGTTCCGAGGTGGTTAACGTCCTTACCCCTACTTATTACAGCTTGACAAAGGGAACACACGGCTTGACACCTGTTGTCCGCATTTCTGGTGAAATACCTCCACACCGAAGAGCTGATTTTTTTGGTATTTTCACCTGGCATGTCAACGGCCATATTCCTCCCACGGACAACAGGTGTCTCCCCGGGTGCCTGACTTAAACAAACCACCTCACCATCAGAATCCTCCTGGTCAATTTCCTCCCCAGCGCCAGCAACACCCATATCCTCCTCATCCTGGTGTACTTCAACACTGACATCTTCAATCTGACTATCAGGAACTGGACTGCGGGTGCTCCTTCCAGCACTTGCAGGGGGCGTGCAAATGGTGGAAGGCGCATGCTCTTCACGTCCAGTGTTGGGAAGGTCAGGCATCGCAACCGACACAATTGGACTCTCCTTGTGGATTTGGGATTTCAAAGAACGCACAGTTCTTTGCGGTGCTTTTGCCAGCTTGAGTCTTTTCAGTTTTCTAGCGAGAGGCTGAGTGCTTCCATCCTCATGTGAAGCTGAACCACTAGCCATGAACATAGGCCAGGGCCTCAGCCGTTCCTTGCCACTCCGTGTGGTAAATGGCATATTGGCAAGTTTACGCTTCTCCTCCGACAATTTTATTTTAGGTTTTGGAGTCCTTTTTTTACTGATATTTGGTGTTTTGGTTTTGACATGCTCTGTACTATGCCATTGGGCATCGGCCTTGGCAGACGACGTTGCTGGCATTTCATCGTCTCGGCCATGACTAGTGGCAGCAGCTTCAGCACGAGGTGGAAGTGGATCTTGATCTTTCCCTAATTTTGGAACCTCAACATTTTTGTTCTCCATATTTTAATAGGCACAACTAAAAGGCACCTCAGGTAAACAATGCAGATGGATGGATTGGATACTAGTATACAATTATGGACGGGCTGCCGAGTGCCGACACAGAGGTAGCCACAGCCGTGAACTACCGCACTGTACTGTGTCTGCTGCTAATATATAGACTGGTTGATAAAGAGATAGTATACTCGTAACTAGTATGTATGTATAAAGAAAGAAAAAAAAAAACACGGTTAGGTCACTGGTATATACAATTATGGACGGGCTGCCGAGTGCCGACACAGAGGTAGCCACAGCCGTGAACTACCGCACTGTACTGTGTCTGCTGCTAATATATAGACTGGTTGATAAAGAGATAGTATACTCGTAACTAGTATGTATGTATAAAGAAAGAAAAAAAAACCACGGTTAGGTGGTATATACAATTATGGACGGGCTGCCGAGTGCCGACACAGAGGTAGCCACAGCCGTGAACTACCGCACTGTACTGTGTCTGCTGCTAATATATAGACTGGTTGATAAAGAGATAGTATACTCGTAACTAGTATGTATGTATAAAGAAAGAAAAAAAAACCACGGTTAGGTCACTGGTATATACAATTATGGACGGGCTGCCGAGTGCCGACACAGAGGTAGCCACAGCCGTGAACTACCGCACTGTACTGTGTCTGCTGCTAATATATAGACTGGTTGATAAAGAGATAGTATACTCGTAACTAGTATGTATGTATAAAGAAAGAAAAAAAAACCACGGTTAGGTCACTGGTATATACAATTATGGACGGGCTGCCGAGTGCCGACACAGAGGTAGCCACAGCCGTGAACTACCGCACTGTACTGTGTCTGCTGCTAATATATAGACTGGTTGATAAAGAGATAGTATACTCGT